>NW_027287095.1:77181808-77526808 GCF_022747635.1 Hetaerina americana | reverse complement strand
CCTAGCGCAATTCTTCTCCTTACGTCCCTACTACTTTGACCGTGTTGGTCCAGAACACTACCGAGATACGTAAACTGTTCTACCTGCTCTAGTTTTTGCCCTCCTACTTTAATGTTAAGCTTGGCCTTTTTCTTTCTAGAAAATTGCATAACCTTTGTTTTATTAATATTGATTCTCATCCCATACCTGTCGCACTGAATTTCCAATTCACTCAGCAATGCTTGCAGCCCCTTGGCTGACTGACAAACTAAAGCTTGGTCATCAGCAAACCTAACTGATTTTACGAATTCCCCGCCCACTTTCATTCCTACCTCGAGTTCTTCCCATGCATCTTTGATCATTTCCTCTGCATACAGGTTGAACAGCAACGGTGATAATGGGCAACCCTGCCTTACACCTCTTCCTAACACTGCCCATCCTGACTCCCCGTTTCCCACCCGCACCTGAGCAGTCTGAGACATGTACAGGTTGCGGATTAGCCTCCTTTCCCTCCAATCTATTCCTATTTTCTGCAATATACTCATTAGTTTTTCCCAATTCACTCTATCAAACGCTTTTTTGAAATCTACGAAACAGGCAAATACCTCCTGGTTGTGTTCTATATTCCTCTAGATTAATAATCTCATTACTGCAATGGCATCACGCGTACCTCTCCTCTTCCTAAACCCAAACTGATCATCCCCTAAGTAATCATTTGCCCTACTCTCTATCCTTTTGTTTATGATCCTTAGAACAACTTTAGCTGCGTGGGATATCAAACTAATTGTCCTATAGTCCTCACATGACGTGGCCTTTACCTTTTTCGGAATCGGAACTAAAACTGCTCTCACAAAGTCTTCCGGCCAGATTCCCTCCTCATAAATAATACGGATCAGCCCATATAGCCTCTTCCTCCCACATTTTCCTAAGCATTTTAAAAGTTCCACGGGAATGTTATCTACCCCCACGGCCTTATTTAGTTTCATCTCCCTTAATGCCCTTTCTATCTCATTGTCTAGTATGCCTGGACCGAAGCTGTCTTCCTCTACGTCATTTTCTTTTTCAATGTCTAACTTTGTTGGTCTGAGTTCTTTACTATACAGTTCTTCTATATACTCCTTCCATCTCTCTTGGATCTTTCCTGCGTCAACTATTACCTTACCCGCCTTATCTCTAACTGTTAGCATAGCTCTTCCTTTCTTACTTCCTGATAACGATTTAACTTTGCTGTACAGCGTACCGATTTCACCCTTCCTCTGCAGACTTTCCATATCCTCGCACTGCGTCTTCCACCATGCGTCTTTTGCCTTATTTGTTGCCCGCCTCAATTTATTGTTCAATTCTTTGTACTTCATTTTGCCTAATTCTGTATTTACATTCTTCCATTTTCGCCGCTCATCCATCTTTGTAATCATCTCATCCGTGATCCATGGTTTCCTAGTCCTTTTAGCGTTAACGGTTCCAATAGTGTCTTTTGCGGCTTTAGACAACCCTTTTTTGATCACTTCCCATTTTTCTTCGATAGTACTAAGCCCTTTACCATCCTCCATGATTTTCTCTACCGCCTGTTTGTATTCCTTCCTTTTCCACCCATTTAATGCTTCTACATTCCATTTTCTAACTCGCCGCCCCTGCCTTATCTTTTTGAAACGTACGCTACATTATATATATATATATATATATATATATATATATATATATATATATATATATATATATATATATATATATATATATATATATATTACTTTCGGTGGAGACAGTCCAGGAATAGAGCGTTGGATTACTGACCAGAGGATCCGGATTAGATTCCCGGGTTAGTCATCTCTGGGCACCATCACCTTCATCCAAGCTACTACCTTGATCAAAAATTTCCCGGAATTTATTCAGAAAATTAAAAATACAAGTTTATTCATCTAAATCTATATTGCCCCCTTCAAAGTAATCCCCATCGACTGCAACACACTTATGCCAGCGCTTGATCCAATCCTCGAAACATTTTTTATATTCGGTTTTCGGTATGTCCATCAGTGCTTCCTGCGATTTTTCCATTACTTCCTCTCGGCTGCTAAAACGCGTTCCCCGTAATGGTTTTTTAACTCGATTGAACAGAAAGAAGTCACAGGGAGCCAAATCAGGTGAATTCGGTGGCTGTTGGATGGTATTTGTTGCATTTTTCGTCCAAAAATTACGAATAATGATAGCACTGTGCAACGGTGCGTTATCATGGTGCAAAATCCACGAGTTTTCTGCCCACATTTCTGGTCTCTTTCGGCGAATTGCTTCACGCAAACGTCTCATAACGCCCAAATAATACTCTTTGTTTACTGTCTGGCCTTCTGGCAAAAATTCATGATGCACTACACCGTTGTAATCCATGAAAACCGTCAGCATTGCCTTCTTTTTTGACTGAAAACGACGTGGTTTTTTTGGTCTCGGCTCATTTGGTGAACGCCATTCACTTGCCTGATGTCTGGATTGCGTGTCGTACTCATAAACCCACGTCTCGTCTCCAGTAATGATCCTTTTGATGAATGTGGGATCGGATTCAGCCTCGCAAATCATGTCTTTTGCGACGTCAACACGGTCTCTTTTTTGCATGAAATTGAGGTCTTTTGGCACCAACTTTGCTGCTACACGACGGAAACCCAAATCATTGGAAACCACAATGTCTTGGGCGGATCCATAGGCAATGTTCAAGTCCTCCGCTATTTCTCTGATGGTTAATTTGCGGTTATTGACCAACATTCCTTTTACTTTATCAATTTTTTCACCGACTTTCGATGTCGATGGTCTGCCACTGCGTTCATCATCTTCGATTGACTCACGACCACTTCTGAACCGCTCGTGCCACTGGTAAACGACCGTTTTTTTTAGAGAATCGTTGCCGAAACACTTTTCCAACATTTCCAACGTCCGTGCGCCACTAAATCCGTTTTTTACGCAAAATTTAATACAAGTTCGTTGTTGCAAATTTAAATCCATTTCTGCAATTGTAAAAAATCGCCAACACACACAGAGATAGATGTACTCTTGGCTACGTAACTTTTGCAAATGTCAAGTTATGACACTAAGATTTAAAGGGAATATCAACAACAGATGTACCAATTTAACAAAAAAAAACAGAACTCAAATCGGAACGATGGGAGCGCCACACGGTGGTTATTCCGGGAACTTTTTGATCAAGGTAGTATGTGATTTTTCGGACCCCACAGATCTTCCTGAGAAACCATAACCTGCCTAGAGAAAGGAACTGCCCCCTCTACCCTGATGTACTGTCGCTGTGTGGCTTAGTGCTGGCTGAACTTTACCATCACCTACCAAACCGACCTTCGGGTTGATTTCTTTGTTTATGCTTATATTCCTTTTATAGGCTCATGCATTGTATGTTACATCTTGTTTTGAAAGGTGCATCCTGACACATGCTAAAAACCTTGTAAACTGTCTTATATGGTTGGCTAAAGATAAAGACCTAAATAACATGCCAATCGCGAAATAAGATTTGCATTGTTTCATATTTTGGAACGTTTTGATCATTGGCGTGCCGTCTGCTTTCCGGACCAAGGTTTAAAGACAGTACCATTTCTATGTGCTAATGGACTACTCCAAAAATTGAGATAGAATAGGAGAATCAGACAAATATTTAGTCCAATAATATGAGAAAATGACCTCAAGAATCCCATGGTAGATCTTGTCCCCTCATCTCCTCATAAACTCAAACAAATAATAATCTAAGATCACTAGTTTTTTTTCTGCAGGCTCAGCATTTCTTCCAAACATCACCCTCTTTTCCAGCCCCTTTCAACCCATCTTTGTATTCTTTCTAGCTTATTTATCCTGTCTTCCATATCCGAGTCTCAAAAGCCTTTAATCTACAACCACCCAGGCTCTTCTTCAAAGACCAGATTTCGAAACTATATAGTGGAAACGCTGAGCTACCTATCAGAATCTACTAAACAGATCTCTTTTCTTCTCCTCCTTTTGAACCCTTGCTATCCATTGTCGCCTATTTGTAGATGCACCTTTGTATGACTCATTTCTTCTCCATACTCCCTGAATGCTACATTTCTTTCCTACAAAGTACTGCCTAATTAATTCCATCATCTTTAATTATGCTCGCATATTGTAATTCTAAACGTAGTCCTGCCATTTACCGAGAATTACAGTAATGTATTTCCATATTCACTGTAGGTTACAAGCATTATTGAAAACCTAAATTAAAACAGCTAATTACACTACAGATCTGGACTTTATTTTAACTATTAAATTTCCCCAATATTCTGCCATGAAATCTGCATATTTGTTCAATTTAAATCGTCGAATGCCTTCTCCAACTCGACGAGGTGGTCGAATATGCCCTGGAGATATTCCGTTATCCATTCTAGTCATTTTCTCACTTCTATTTTGACGTCCTTTTCCCTATCCTTCCAAATTCAAAAATTCCTAAAGATTAGATTTCCCTGCATGTAATGCTTTGCTAATAGTTATTAGTACTGATTATCTTAGCCGCGTGAATTTCGGGTCATCACATTTTGCTGTTTACCTTTTTTTCTGGACGAGAATTAACCTGGCGAATTCTATCATTTTCATTCCTCATTAATGCCACAAATGAGTTCAAGTAGATCAATTCCATTCTGTCCCAAAAGACTGCATTAATTTGCCTTTTTCGTAGCTATTTATGGTATTGATTTTTCTAACCTTCTGTCTACCACAAATGGACCCAAGGTATAGCCATTCTCTTGTTTCAACGTTATGCTAATATGACTGATCTCGTTCATTAATTCAAACATAAAGTTTGTAATTGTATTTTTTCGCATCATTTGTTTCTTTTGCATCCCTCATTATCTTTCCTGACTTACCTGCCCGTATCATTGATTTTACCGTTTTTCCTCTTTTAAGATTCATGGAAATTCTTAAACTTTACCGGTATTTCTCGTTTATATTTCAATACTAAATAGTATTAATAGTATGTCTGAATTAGTAATAGTATGTCTTAAATTTATCCCGAACATTAGAATTGCTCATCCCAAAAGTTTCTTTCACCAGGCTCCTTATTTTCCTTAATTTATCGACTGGCGTGTTCGTCTTTTTTTTTTGCTTTCCTTTCTTCAACTTCATAATAATTTGTTTTTATTCCATGGCCAAAAATTAATTTTAAAATACACTGTTCCAAATTTGTTTCCTCAGCAGATATTTTTATAATTGTTAAGTACGACTATTTTACCATCTTTTTCGTCTTTTACACGAAAAAAGAATGTTAAAAGGCCGGACAAGATAGTCTGGCGGTTGATTCATTCGGCAGTTAACCCAGAGTTTGCCGATTATGGATCCGCCTCGAATGCTTTCTAAACTATTGGAACTCCTATGCTTTTGACGCACGTTTCAACCAGAAACGTTTTCTACGAGATCCCGAAGCGAGAACACGTGGGATCAAAAATTGGGTGCGAATTATGAACGGAAAATTAAGATATTTTAAGACAAGCAACCCTAGGACTGTTTCCATTACTGACCCCCTTATCCGGAATCCTATATTAATCAGTCCCGTCGGTAAAAAATTAGATATAAGGAATTTTATACAAATACGGAGGAGGTGGTTTAGTGTGTGCACATATCTCTTTGGAAATGATACAACCACAAGAACTCGACTCCTGATCCCTTCCACGCTTCGGACCGCAGCGACATACCGCAGCACAGTACACACGCGTCCTGACGGCTCGTGCAAAAGGGAGACGAGGCGCTCGTCGTGCGGATCCCACAGCCGTAGGAGAAAAAAAGGGCAAATTGGTAAAGAAATATACAAAAGTATATGAGGGACCCCGTAAAAATGCTCACAAATGCTTATTTACTCCCGTCCCGCACTCCAACCACCACTCCCCACAGTTCCTCTCAAGTACTAGTGTCCCCTCTCTCGTCCCTCCCCGCCCACCGCCCACCCCTCTCAGACCCTTTTCGCATCTCGCCCACGACTTCTTCCGAAGCGACTTTAAACTTAGCACGAACCCCCCTCCCCCCTATTTCTCCTTCCTCACCCCTCTAATTAAGAGGTATTAAAAGGGTTCGAGAGAGGGGAAGAGGGGAGGGAGTCGGCGAGAGGATCTGTGCGGGTGATGCGTGCGACGGTTCCTGCTTCTGGATCTCGCTTCCTCCCTCCCCTAACTTCTCTTCTCCCTCCCACCTTAGGCGTTCGCACCCCCGATCCCCTTCGTTGCCCCCCCCACCTCTCTCTTCCCTGGCCTTATTACCCTGCAGCCCACCTTCCAGCCATTCCCCCAACTCCTATCTATATTGCCCCGCGGTCCCCCTCCCCCGCTCCGCCACCCGGCGTGCCCTTACGAGAAATGCGTGGGCATGGGGGAAGGCCTTCTATTCTGGGTCCTAAATCGTCACGTGGGACGCCCAGGACCACGCCCCCTGTTAGATGACATCACATCTCCCACTACTTCTCCGTCTTCCTCCTCACCTGCTGCCCCCGCTGGCCGCCTGGTACCTCTTAGTTTTATAAACCAGAAGTCCTTGCTGACTACCCTTTTCCTCTGATGTTCACGAATCCGTCGTGTATGCTACCGTCGGTGCGTGAGGGTCCACCGCTGTAGATCCGATTTTGTTTTTAGACCGGCCCATCTATTCACTTAATATTAATCTATAAAAGTTATATCTTATCATATGCGATACTTCACTATGGGGCATAGTTTTGTGCGACGCGGAAACTTGGTCGCCAAGGGGGATAAACGTAGTTTAAAGGCTGTTGAAATGTACGTGTGGAGAGGGATGGAAAGGCTAAAATTTACGAAATGAAATTAAGAATGCAAGGCATAGTAAAGGAAGAGATAGGATTATTGGAAGAAATTCAAAGGATGCAGGAAAAGAGGTGGCAGAGTATTTTTATTGGCTATGTGAATATTGAAACCTGTCGTGGCGAGGGGATTGATTGCTTGTCAGTCTGAGGGAGGAAGAGAATGGTGGGCAGAATGAATGGAGGCACAAAGTAATCAGATTAAAAATATTTGTTGTAATGTAAGGGTGTCGGGCTTTGTCGTGTTAGGTGAGGTTTAGAAGTGTAGCAGTTGTCAGTACTTGTGTCACTCCAAATTGTAGTTAATACGAGTCGTATATGTTATGATTCTCATTAACTTCGCAACTAAAAATCAAATTAGCTTTTTTAAATAAAGAAAATCACATTAAAGGCTAAGATGTTATACTGATTCTGCAATGATTTTTGAGAGATTCACGATGCTCAAAAAAGTTTGGAGAAACTTTTCTTTTGTATCTGAACTCTATTATTTGACGCATTTGACATTTTAGTCTTTACTTACTTCCTTCATCACTTTTCTCTGGTAAGATTTTCTGCAGTGTTGGGGAGTTCTTCTAAATGTTTATTTTCTAGCCGACGAAACCTCTGTCGCGGAAAAGATTCACTATAGAAATACTGCATAATTTTTTTTTGTCCATGCTTGTTGAATAACAGCCATGACTTATTTATGGAGTATGATGGAGATCATATTATTAGTGTCTTCAAGTGCATTTTAATCGAGTGCAATGTAAAGTAGACTATGAAAAATATAATTTTCCAGAGAATAGACATCACGTCATAGCATACATATGAGGTAAGGCAAATTTGATTGTAATACTTTTGAGACTTATGTGCCACCTGACATTGTCTATATGCACATATGCGTTTTAATAATAATAATAATATGAACAATCAAGAGCTACATACGGGTGAAATCTGAGGCGGTAGGCAATTGAACTCTTCTTCAACACTTTCTTTCCGTCCAATTCCTTTTAAAAGAGCATCATTTTATACTCGTAGATATTCTTAGTCAGCTTAGACGACTAGATTAACAAGTTATATCACTGTCCATCTAAAATTTGTGAGAACATCGAGAATCCAGTTACTATATCATATCCTTAACGAATGCCTTCTTGGCCCAGTGCAATAGACCGACACATTTTCAAAATCTTATCCATTCTGGTTTTGCGTATTTACAAACGTTACTTTTGTACAACCATCCAGCAATTGTATCATAACTGTTAATAACTCCGTGATAAAACAAATTGTTTCCTGTAAGCTGTTAAAACAACCTTGAATTGCGGGACGCCTCGATAGCTTAACTGGCTAAAGCGCTCGACCGGACATTGAGGGATCCGAGTTCAAATCCCGGTCAAGGCGAATGATTTTGACACTCTAAAATTGTTGCATTGTAATGCACTAAAATTTTCAACTCTACATAAATATTCATATATGTTACAAATTCGAGACTAGCTAATAGTGGCAATTATATCCAACAGAATAAGTAAATTACTACAAGATAAGGTAAAATAATGTATTTATTGAATAAATTAATAATTTCCTATTAACTCCTAGGCAACTTTATGTTAATCCCTTAGCACTCGCAGAAATTTTGGCAATTTTAATCTTTCAGTTTTAGAGTTAATCTCTCCAATCATATTTACATGATCTTTTCAAAACGCAGTGCATCGAGTTTTCGATAAATCGCATCAGTAACAGAGCAAGAGAGCTCAAATCTAAGAGATTTAATCTGTAATTTAACTTCTGACCTGTTTACTGATTCCCAACCTAGTCCTTCAAACGATCCAGTCACACGAATAAGCTTATCGGAATAGCTGTTTACAACTCCAGCTCCTCTCATTTTCTTCTCTTTACCCACTCTTTCTTCGAATTCTTAATATATTCTAATTTTCTGTTAGCTTGCACACATATGTGGCTTTATTTATTTTTTACTATTTTTTCTCTTTTGAAGTCGACTTTAAGTCTTTTGAAAATGCTTCTTGGCTTTGGCTATGCATGTTTTGCAACTTCAAATCTCGTTACGCTCACCGCTAGAGAGAGATCTGTTTGTGTATCTTCCACTTTCGCTGAATGAAGTCTTTGACACCTTAAGGATTTCCCAACTGCCGCGATTGAATATCTGACCAGGATCTTAATGAATAACTAAATACATTCTTAATTTTCCCTTTGAGCTCTAGTATTTTACCCTGTGAGCATCAAAACTGCTTATTCATTTCACTAATTTTTTTCTTTGCTACTGATCGAAAGAGAGGTTCTGTCGCAATCTGAGTGGATGGGTTTTAAAATCAACCAGCGAACCACCGACGGTATTACGAAATCCGAGTTTACTGACCATCTTTCTACGCCCAGACTGGTACCACCACCATGAGTGGGGATCCAAACTTGGAGCTTTTTAACAGCACTAGTTTTAACAACTAAACCTCTTCGAGAAAGCTTTATCTTAGACCGGGTCCATGCTGTTAATGGAACAGAAAGAGTTGACAGTTAAACTGACGTGGTAGGCTTATGTGCCATCACTTGGCAACAGGGTCATAATACTGGTACCAAAGAGAATCCTAATGCATTATTCCCAGGTCATACGAAAGTAACGGCACCCGTCAAGGAATCAAAATTAACGACTTATTTCGGCGCCAAAATGTATCTTCATATTCCGTTTAGTGCCACTTGTGGAAAATCTCTTCAACATCCTCCGTCGACCAATCATACACTCGGTGGTGGGAAAGGGGATGCGTGCTTTGAATGCTCCACCAATGCGACGTCTTTTCAGTTGTGCGTCTTCATCTCCGTCATTCCGACCGTAGTCATTTTCTTTCGAAGAGGTATTTCTGTATTCCACAGGCATTCATTGTTCCTCACGGTCGAAAACAATGAGGCGCCTTGATGCGCAGTTTCGGGAGAGGACATCTATTTGTAAGCCATAGTCGATAAGAAAACATAAATAAAAAGGCATGAGGGATGGGGGATGGAGGAAGGGTATGAGAAGGAAAGGAAGCTGTCTTCCATCCGAAAGAGACACACGGGCCGCTACCCTCAGACCCATTCCCTTCCCAACTCTAAATTCATACCCTTAAACACCAAAACCACCCTGACGCCCCTACACTTCTCCGAGGAGGAGAAGACGTTTTATGAAAACGTGAGTGTGCCTTTGAAGATAGCATTCTCTTTTATTGCTTATCTCCCACCCCCATCTATTTCTCATCCTCGGGCCTCCTCTTCGCTTCACCCTCCGTCGGTTCGGGATCTCTGACCTGGAAATTTCTGGAACTCCAGCTAGTGATCAACGTGCGTAATGCTTTAAATGCCACTTCAAAAAGTATTCGCAGGCAAGTGCACCGTGGGCGCGCCGCAGTTTTTCGGTGGCATAAAAATTCAGGATTGTTTTAGTATTCCGCTACATGAATTAATATTAATGTGTGGTTGGCGGTTGCGGGTGTGAATTTGAAAGAGAAATATTTAAATTTTATGTTCGTGAAAATTTACATCCAAAAATGGAGTCAGCATATAGTTAGTTGGATTCACTTTTGTGACTATCCGACGGCAGATAATTTTGTATTATGAACATGGACCGACGGAAGGGATCTACCATCACACACTAACAAATTAATGCATCCATCTTATCTCCATCTCGAGAGTTACTTAGCGATTGGTAAAACTTGATATATTTTTCTTGGAAATCTAATCTCTGCTTTTAGCATAGGCGTCGACTGCCGGGATATTTTCGGAAGTTGTCTGATGGTAGTGAATACTCGTAAGTAGAAAGCGCTATTAACTACCATTCTACAATTACTTACGCTATGCTTGTCGTATCACTATTTCCTATGGCAGAAAAACCAGTCTCTTCCTCAATTATACATCATCCATCTACTTTTATTTTTTCTGCATAAGCTTTCAATTTTTTCGTTATTGACAATCAATACATTTGACCAATTTGCTCGAGTATATGGATTGATTGGACGGAATGGATTTATACACAGGCTATGTTTTGTTACATGACTGCGTATTTTTTGGCGTATGTACCCTTGACATTGGTATGGAGAAATTGTGCTCAAGTATAGTCTGTAGAGATACGTTGAATTTAAGAAAATTCAAACAGAGAATTTCTGTGAAAGATAGTATGGCCACTCTTTTCATAATCTCTGTATTGCAAATACGCCACTGAACGATTGAATGATTTTGATGAATATTTTCACTTTTTTTACTACGAAAACGTCACAGCGAATTTGATTCCCAGATTTATTTGAGTCTTTGATCATTTTTATTGTTAGTAATTAATCTTGCAGTCCTACAATGGCTAATATGTTATCATCATAAGCCAGTATTACACCTTAAGCACAGATCACCTGAACGAAATATAAATACGCATGGCCTCTGGCATTAAATAGCCTTGAGCTTTGTGGACGCCTTCGTTAAAACCATTCACCAAACTGATCCACCCAGTTGTTTTTTGTTCATATTTCGTAGAATTACTTAAGGTGGTAAGTGCTACGGTTACAAATACTCTCATTATCATCAGCAGTCACGTAGTTGGCCCTTATAAAATTTGGCTCCCGAAGGATATTATTTTTATCAATTATAGATCCCAAGTCAATGATCCAATTAGGTATTGATATTGCTCGAAGTTGTCACAATCTTTGAGTTAAACAAATACAGACTGATCAGTCACTTTGATGACCATGACGACTTTTACCATCTTTGTGATATATATGTTATAAGTTTAAAGTTCTGTAAAGCACGATTAACTCTTCAACCTGAAAGTGGAGAACACTGCTAACCATATTGCTCTTTGCATAAATGTTATTGGAGGTCTATCTTCTACGGAATTCAAGAAAGGATATTCCAGATGTAATGAAACAAGAAGCCATTGGTTATCATGAGATGAAGTAAAACTAAGTACTTGTCATTTCAAGAAAATAAAGCGAACAATATGGCAAAGCTATCTCAAGGTTATTATACTGTCCATATCGATCGAAATCCGGGAGTATGAAATAATCAAATGTAATCGATTCCGACGTCTGTACGTGAAAACCACCGAAACAATGCCACTGCGTGAATCTGTGAACTCTTTTTGGTTCAGCATAATCTGACAGATTCACTCTCAGGTCAACTCTCTCTCTCCCACTCTCCTCGCCGCCCTGAAAGTGCGCGTGGGCACTCTCGATCTACTGCTCCATGGCCCCAAACGTTCTCCACTCCTCCCTCCCTCGCTCCCACCCCGACTTTATTTAACTCCGGCTCTCCCCACACCGCTCAGCACGCTCCGAATAGATCACTTCCCCCCTCTCGCCTCCTTCCCCCTCCCAAGAACGCCGCTAGCCAATCCACCCACTCTTCTTCCCCTTTCTCTCTCTCTCACCCCTCCCTCAACTCCCTTTCCCTCATACATCGCCACCAACCCCCTCCCCACACTCCAAACCCTTCCGCTATATTTGGTCGCGTGCGTTTGGAAACGGAAAACCTTGTTTCTCTTTTCATATCCCTCTCACCCTCCTCTCCAGAGGCACGCTGTCTTATTATTTTTTCCCCGTCCAGCACACACATACACACACACACGCGCCCTCCTCCCTCCCGCCCCTTTCTTCTCTCGCCGACTCCTGCCTCAGAGCCCCGCGACTCCTCCCGCGAGGGTCGTGCCGTGCCGCAGGTGCATCCGTCCCAACCCTAGAACCTCCACCACCACCTTAGTAAGCAATCCGAAGGATGGTTCGCTTGGTGAGGACAGAGCTGACCTATTACTAAGCTTGACGGCGTGTGAATTTCCACTCCAGGGAATTTTGGTGGAGGATCTAGTTCCTCCCTTCGTGCTATCGTTCGGTTTCCCAGTTAGGCAGCTCCAGAAGAATCACGCAGTGTAGGTGAATATGAGGCTGTCCAGGGATGTCATGGGATTTTGAACGCGGGTCACACCCGGTCCAATTAGAGGCCGAACGCTCTACCCATGAGTTTACGACTCACCTCTTCTCCGCTACGAACTAATGGTCCATTTGGCACTGCCCATTTCCATACTTAAATATCATGTAATTACAAATCATTTCGACAATATTGTATTAGTATGTGAGATGGCCCTCCCATGGAGTACAAACTTGACGTGGTGGAAAGACTTGTGCGTTCCGATGACCCCTAGAGCTGAACTGGCGTGAGTAAGGATAATTGCTCCTGGTAGGTTCACCCATGCTAGAAAGGTCGAAGGTTAGTAGCCAGGGAAAGGTTGTCCACGCAGCGTCTATTCTTCAGTAAGGCGGCTGGAAAGGCATCTGACAACAGTGGGGCGACCATTGAGTGATGGTGTCTCCTTAAAAACACTATTCTGGCAGGCAACGGGAAACCACCTCAATTATCATTGGCAAGATTAATATGATGGCCACTACAGAAATATGAGTCCTGGCAACTACGAGGCTTGGCCCAATCAGCCGTGTGTCGTGCCCGGCAGCGGGGGAGGCAAGGCTTTCGCGGTCGTCAACCCACGAAACCCTTGCAAGGGAAAATCAACAGCAGCAGGACAGAAGACACAGGAGAAGGAGACCAAAGTCGTTAGAATAGGAACTTGGAATGTTTGGACAATGCTGAGGACAGGAAAATTACAAAATAGTAAGCGAGAGATGGAAAGGGGTAATATAGATATTTCAGGTCTACGTGAAATGAGATGGAAGGATAGCGGGGATTACTGGACTGATAGTTATAGAATAATAAGCAGCGGCGGGGACGAGAGCCAACGAGGGGTTGCCGTAATATTAAATAAAGGACGAAATATAAAATAAAGGACGAAGCGAAATTAACATAAAACAAGCAACGGATAGAATATTGCTAGTAGAGATAAAAGCAGAACCGACGGACTTGGTCATTTCTCAGGTATGCATGACACCAAGCAGTCATAAAAAGGAAGAAGTCGATATGATATACGATCAGTTAGAGGACATAAGATCTATGCTAACAGTTTGACATTAGTAGGGCCAAATAATAGTTCACATAGGAAAGATCCAAGAGATTTTGAATGAATACGTATATAGGAAAACCATATGGGGAAGAACTTAAGCCAACGAGGTTATAGAAAGAAAACACAAAAAAGAGGAAGATAGCTTAGGTCCAGGCATACTCAACGATGAGATAGAAAGAACATTATGGGAGATGAAATTAAATAAGACCCTGGGAGCAGACAACATTCCTGCGGAACTACTGAAGGGTTTAGGAAAATATGGTTGGATGAGACTATATGGAATACTTCGTAGCATTTATGAGAAGGAAATCTGCCCGGAAGACTTCGTGGGATCAGTGTTAGTTCCTGGCTGCGTAGGTTTTCGCGGCGGTGGTTTGAAGGATTCTGCATTCTTGGGTTTCACCGAGTCGTTGTTTGATGCTGACAACAGTTTCGCCGAAGTTGCATTCGGCGTCTTCAGGTAGAAGATGAGGGACTCGGATTTTTGCCAACCTTTTATAGGTGGCCCCGTCTAGTGGCCGCTCGCTAATTGGTCCGTTTCCGGAGAACCCTCTTCCACGCGTTGTGGAGATGGTAGCCAATCACTAAAAACCCGGAGAAAATTAACAGAGATGAAGGCATTTTTCAATCCAATCAAAATATAGACTCTTTGGAGTGCGTTTTTGCGTTGGGAGAATGAAGTTTACATTAGGAGAGGGTACCTAGTTCACTTTCAACCTTTCCGCTGTGGAGTCAATTGACCCCCTCGCGTCTTCTGCGCATGCATTTACGTACAAGTGTGCATATGCCCCGCGTCATCGGTTGTTGTTTACGCTACCAATCAACAGGCGGAGCTTCATACGTCGGCATAGGAACTCCCTCCGGCCGGTCGGCGTCTATCTGTATCGCCGCGCCTCCACGAGAACTCGGAAATGGTTTTCTTATTTTCATTTTCGCGTGGAAAATTCTCATTGCGTCCTAAGTTGCCAACATTCTTGGGAAATTTTCTGAGTTTGCAACAAAGTAGGAGGGATGGAATGGTCTTCATGGCCATGATGAAGAGCAAGCGATGAGCTGTTGCATCATGTGTGTTGAGAGCGTGCGCGTCTTTTTCAGCGGATTTCTTTCAGCGAATTGAAATCTTTGTTGCTGAGAAAAATAAACCTCCCAGAAGTAAGTGAACACGAATATTTCAGACAGACACTGGCGCAATAAAATATCTAAAAATATGTGATATAATATTTTCAAGAGCCCGTGGCTTTTGTTACGTGGGTGTGGATCCATAACATGAGAAACTGATTATTTGAGAATGAATTAGTACTTTTACTTCTGCGTACTTTATCGGTTTTGATTATTAATTAGGAGATATAGACCTTTCCCTGATTAATTTTTGTTTTACGAAATTTTTTGCTCCCAACTACGTGAGATACAAGAGTAGCAAATTTAATATTTTTCTCTCAATTTTTTCCCGGAAAATATTTATTTAATTCTGGATATGACATTAATAGCTTATATTAGCGACACATTCTTTTAAAGATGTGCCATTGTTTTCTGGTTCATAACGTACTAGAGAGAGAAAAATATAGAATTCAACCGGGTCTATTTTTCTTGTTGTTGTATTTATGAAAGGAGCTCAACTGATTAGCACCGTAGAAGCAATGAATTAAATGCAGATGATAGATTACGAGTAATAATAGATGAGTTATTAATTTGCTGCCAGCATCTGTGCGTGCCTTAGACTGCACGGTTGTGAGTGGCGGATGGCGAGTCGGGATCGGTAGTGGTAGCCCTGGGGTTGAGTCAGAACTCTCCTCTACCCCCCGTGATGTTTTTACTTATTCGTGAAATAAATGGCAAAGGGTGAGCTGGAGGTCAGAATGAAAGTAAGCGAGGAATTCATAAAATCAGATTTTTGGATGGTTAAGCTTTAATTAGCCAATGAGAGAAAAGGATTACAAAAGGGTTCTTATTGCGTATAAAATCACTGTGGTAGGCATGGGATAAGAATCCAATTGACAAAGGTTATGAGGTTCTCGAGAAATACGTTGGAAGGTTAAGTTAAATATTAAAATTGAAGGGCATAAAATATAGCATTTCACCCATCGAGTAAGCGTTTTGAACGAATATGTTCAAATTAATAGTGGCATTAGATAATTGCTCGGAACTAAAAAGCACTGACCAAGAGGATGGAATTTACGATTCCAGGGACCTTGAGTGAAGGATGAAAGACTTTGGTATGGAGGACATTTTTGTACGACGCTGAAATGCGGTTGCTTAGGCAAAATGGCAAGCGTAGACTGGAAGCTTTTGATACGAATGCATGGAGAAGAATTCTGAAAGTAAAAAATCACAAAAACGGAAAAATGTAAAGTACTAGGCATGTAGGGCAGGAGAGAGGAATGTTGGAGTAAATTCAGAGGAGACAAGGTAGATGAGGAACATTTTGATTGGCGATGGAATTTTGAAGACTCTGAGAAAAGAGAGAATGTTAGGAAAGCGAAGTAGGAAGAAAATAGGTATCCTGGATGGAATAAAGAGATACGGATAATAATTCGGAATTGGATAATGTTTTACTATAGCTTAGGGTGCCACGTTGTAGCATGTTAGGCGTGGCGTTGATATAGCAGTGGTTGATCAGACAGTTTCGACAGTGCCGAGACAAATTCGGCGTTAACTGGTACACTGCCATAAATGGGAACAGATTAGAGAAGTGTTTAATATTAGTTAATCAATTTTTTGCGAAAATAATCACTGCATTGAACGAGGCATAAAATTTCCCACGTGCTCGCTCACATTCGTTTTATATGGAAATGAAAGTAAGAAAATCATACCAAGGAGTTCTGAAACTATCTTCTTTAATAGACTTTTTTGTGGATATTATATGGAATTATCGCTGAAAATTCCTTAATTTATCATTTTATCAACTGAAATTATTAATAAATATCTCTTACTAGGTACTCTTGTAAATATCTTGCATAATTTAAAGCATGAGACAGTTCTACTCCTCGAATGGCCGTTTCGTCATTCTTTTGCGCAACCACTGGTGTAACCAGTTCTCCCTCTAATATTAATTTTGCTCTCTAAAATTATGCCGATAAAATATTAATCCTAGCTATTTTTTGCAAAGTGCAAATGCTATAGAAAACGTTGTGGCTTTTCCATTCCTTATATTTGAAGTAAACCTAGAAGTTACCTTGAGCAAAGTAAGATTTATTTCTTTCCATACGACAGCTGTTGTCCATAATGGATAGTTGAAGGAATTAAGAACAGATGGTGGAATCGTTTAAAGGTCAAGCAAGGTTACACGTCTTATTTAAGTGATGCAAAATATATGATGACAGGCGGAAGAGTCAGAATCAACTTTAAGGCATAGGTTAAACTCACACTGTCTTGATCTTTGTTCTTGGAGGTTTTTGTCTTTCGTACTACACTTCAGAGCACACTATGAATATATTTCGACACAGAAATTAAGATTCTATTTATATTTTAGACTAATTCAAGTGAAATTAGTCTTTTCCATCAGGGCCGTGGTTTTCAACTTTTACGCTCAAATCCCCCCTTATAATATAGTTAAGAATGTTTATCCCCCTTTTGTATGGATAGTCTAACTCCAGAGGTGCATTTCAAATATGAATATATATATATATATATATATATATAATACATAATATTGCAAATCTTCAATTATTTCTGTATTAGTGCATACGTTTACATTTATTTGGATAATTATTACAAATTTATAAAACGAGACTCGAAAACGAGAATTTTAACCCTCGGTTAAGATCTAAAATAAGTTTTATGGCTGCTAGTTAAGTTCAAAAATCCACCGTTTAAGAGTTTGAAAACTGATAATACGATGTTACTGCGATTAAAATATTCACATTTATCAATGAGAAATCTTATTCGAATATAAAATCGGATCTTTTATTAATTTCCAAGTTAAGTTAACGTTCAGATTAACTAACAATTGCCCTCAACAAGACTTTATAAAACGAGCCTTAGTTAACTTGATTGAATGTTTCAATTTAAAAATAAACTACAATGC
The DNA here is from genome assembly GCF_022747635.1 of Hetaerina americana. Taxonomy (NCBI): domain Eukaryota; kingdom Metazoa; phylum Arthropoda; class Insecta; order Odonata; family Calopterygidae; genus Hetaerina; species Hetaerina americana. The sequence goes on along the minus strand of NW_027287095.1, from coordinate 77,509,063 downwards.
CATAGGTTGTATATAAAATACATGACATCACACTTCGTTGAATAGTCCTCCCGATTTCCCCTTCAAAATCCAGATTTCCAAGGGAGTAAATTCGCCCTTGTCAAGAACTCGTGCAACAGAGTAAACAATTGTAAATGATGACGCATTGCGAGTACGATGCCAAATTTCCTGGAACAATACTTTTTCATTTTTCAGGACCGCCTCCCCGAAGAAAAAGATACAAGTGTTCATGATATTTTTTCTCGTTATAATGGACAACAGAATATGATCGTTCATTTTAAATATTATTTATTCTTTAACTTTACAATTTATTGCTCAGCCACTCTTTTTTTAACGTCATTGAAATCGAGGGTGCATGTTGTGCAGAGATACGAAGCATGGCGATAGAGGGGAGAATGTTAGGCAAGCGAGAAGGGACAGGAATAGGATTGGGATGTTGGATGGGATGGAGGAAGTATGCTGAAATTGAAGAGGGGCTTATTGTAAAGTACGATGTTTGGTTGTATTTAATTAGGAGCAGATACAAGAGAAATTGCCGACGATTTTCTTCATTTCTTTTAAAAGCAGGTCCAACCAGAAAAAATGGTATTGACCTAACTGTAATTTAAGCAATTTTTTTCTGAAGCTCTAATTTGCGTCTAGCAGTTTTACTGTAAATATTATAAACCTCAGTCTACGTGGATTCCATAATGAGTAAAGTTTTATGGCCGCAATAACGGAAATTTTACTCTAAATGAAAAGGATCAATTAGTGAACAGATTTCGATGTACTCTGTCAGATACAGAATGAGTTACCATCGTGCTTGGAGGAAAAGAAGAAAGTGAAGCATGTAAGTTGCGCACCTTAAGGCAATTTGAAACCAGCTTAAAAATAAATACTTTTCAAATATTGGAAGTTTGCAGACATGCATACGTTCCATTTCCACAAAATCACGCTAAAACTACGCAATTTGTAATTAGATAATGACTCACGCCACTGCATTTGCTGGAAGGTTGCATTTTGCACCAGTGTGAGGGGCGTTGTAATACTAGAAGGTCCAGTTACTTATGAATTGAGTGTAAATACAAAAGGGCAAAATATTATCGATTCCGAATACATATGTATTCACTTCGCCAACTTATCTCGGACGTGTTTTTGACCAAAATGGTGAAAGTAGTAGGTACATAAGGACCTCTCATTTGCCTTAGGCAAAGAAGCTTTCATAAGGAGGGGGAAATTGTAGCTTTCGAAACTCTAATATTGAGCGTGGTTTTATGCGGCGCGGAAGGCATGATAGGGAAGGAGAGAGGATTATTGAGAGAAACCAAAAGGAAACAAGAAATATGGATTCAGAGCTTTTTCAATGGCAATGGGATGTGGGGACTGTGAGAGAGGAGAGAACGTTTGGCAGAGGATGGGGAAGGAGTAGCATTGTCGTATTTGATGACATGAAGGAAGGAACCAAGTATGCGGAATTGAAGATGGACTTACTATTGTGTCCGATCTCTAGTTGTGTTTTTTTAAGAGAGGTAAGTAAATGTATTGTTGTACCGTTGTCTAGGCTGTATCCATCTAAACCCTAGGTAAACCGATAGTATACCAATAATAATAATGATAATATTTACATTATTTTATACTTAGTCACCACCATTTCGTTCCTGGCAGGCTTGATATCGTGAAACCATCTTCGTCCAAGACTCCTCTATTAAATTCTCCCGTCTGGGACTTCAGCCAATTTTGCACTGAGGTTTTCGTCTTTTCCGTTTCCACGAATCGCAGAAACGCAAGCCAGTTCTTGAGGTGTATTGGCACAGGAAATCCACTTTTCGTCACCAGTGATGGAGTCGGTAAAACAATCATCTCCCTTGTGACTAAATCAGTGCAAAAAACACATGCAGATGCATCTGGTCTTTGTCAGTAATTGCCAACATTTTCAATACCTATCGAGAATACAGTTTACGATACCCCAGAGTGTCGGTCACGACTCTAAACTTCTGGAACTTCAAAGGAAAGATCAGCAGTCATAAAGCGACGATTTTCTTTTACTTTAGAATTTTCAAGCTCAGTGAGGTCGTTAGTCCGGACATTAGACCTACTATTCCTCTGTCTGTCGTGAAATTTGAACGTAATTCCTTAAACACACGACACCATTTCCTGTATTTCACTTCACACATCGTGATAATCCCATCTTTTTCAATCAATTGTCGGTGAATTGTGGCAGTATTAAGACCTCTTGCATTTATAAATGTAATCGTTGATCGCATTTTACGACTAGCGGGATTGATTATTGTCGCACTCGCTTTAACACTGTAACACAAAGGCTAACAAGAATGAACTGACGACAACATCCTACAGGTCAGATAAAGCTAATACGCATGGACGTGGTAATCAGTGTTGCTCAACGGTATGCATGATCGATCGTCGCTTACTTTTGATACGTGCCTCAAGCGTATATGAAGTAGTGCGTGTTGTTAGTTCTAGTGGTAATAACCAGGAATACTACGTGAGCAAGAAATCATACCCCTCAAAATGTCTCTCCTCCATAATATGGCTAAGGCAAAATCAATCTACCATGTGAACGTACTGCATTAGAATCCAGCATTTGACCACATTATAGTACCATCAGATATTAACTAAGGTACCACCTCCGTGATCGTACTTTATAATATATTCCCCTTTTCGACCACAATCTTATCACAATCCACTGCCCAGGGATAACCATCTCAATATCCATTCATACCTTCATTTTACCGATCTTCGACGTATATCATCCGGCATTGAACCATGTTAGCTCTTATAAAGTTATTCCATAATTTTCGTCAATACATAACCTTTATTCATCATGATATACTGCCGCTTTGTTTTGTCTTGCACCGGAGATTCCATCAGCGTGCATTGAAGTCTAATTCCCTCCCTCCCACATCACCTCTCGGCGGCGGCAGGGACACGAACCCCGCGGCTCGACCGCATTTGACCCCACCGCGTTCCTTTTATCTTCTATATCGAACTCCGCCCTCGCTCAGTGCCCTCATCCCACCGGAGACCACCGAGGATCCATATAAGTCCTTGAAAGAGGTTTTATTCGCGGCGAGGGGGGATCTCAGGTAATGAAGGATGCGGCCTGGAAGGGGCCGGGCGTTTGCATGGGGAGTAAACAGTTAACGGGGTTTGGAACTCACCTCGGGACTTGTGACCCATGCCCACCTTGGATTATACTCGCCATCACACCGCCACCCTTCTCGGGCATGACTCCCCTCCATATTTCCCCCACTCTCATTGTCTCCCTTCCCGAGGGACGCGCTGCGGGGAGGGGCGGTGATCGAAGTCGCTCGTGCATGGCCTGGACATGCAAGGAACGTGGTTCCCATAATCGTGGTAAAGGCGTGCCCATTTAGGGTCGGGGAGAAGTTAAATTAATCTGATGAACGAAATCGCAGATATGAATGTAGATATAAGAACTGCGCGAAGTTCTTGAAAAGAATTGCAAATTTGTAGGTTGAGTTCACTTCCTTTGAGTTGTGGTTCAGCCATTATTTTATTCTTCTAGTGCTTCAATCTTTACCATTGATACTTACGATAGTGTAGCCTTCGAGAGAACGAGGCAAAACTATTTAAACGGTTTCTAGCATAAGGAAGGGCTCAAACAGAGTAATGCAAACCTTCAGTCTAAATATAATAATTTTAAATTCAAAGAAAATAAACTTTGTACAAATAATTATAAAATGGTGACAAAACTACACGAAGATACCTACCTGTGTAGCCTTTTTCGCCATTTTTATTGATTTATAAGGGTAATTTAAATATTCTTCATTTTTTGTTTTAGAACCTATTGTAAAATATCAATATTATCACTTGTGAAGTGAAGTCACTTAGCTTGGGTGGAGCTACAGGTGTCCATAGAGGCCTGCCCGGGAATTGAACTCGGGCCCTCCGGTCAGTAGTTCAACACTCTAACCCTGGACTGCCATGACCGATAATGTTTCTATTTGAATTACGGGGATCGAGATGGTGTGGGGGCTAACGTACTGGCTTCCCACCCAGAGGGACCAGGTTCAAATCCCGGCGGTATTGAATATTTTTCAGAGGTATCTCGATCCCTGCGTGAGGTGCTTTGTGGGGAGCACTTTGAGTGAGTACGCCGTCCGTCGGATTGGACGTTAAGCTGCGGACCCCTTGGCGCCTTTCGTAAAGAGTAGGCTAATGCCGACGCCGGGTTTCTCTCCACCCTTTTTCCTTTCCTGTCCATCCCTAATGGCGCAAATGACCTCAGCTGTCGGTCGCCTCCCCTAAATACTACTACTACTACTACTTGAATTACATTATCTAAAGTAATATATCACGAATGATTTCCCATACTTGAACTGGTTGAGAGTGGTTTGGTACACAATCGTTTAGGATAGGTTTTGGATGGACACAAGACCGTCCACTCTAGCATTACTTAGCTTCACATAAAAAGACATCTGACACCCAAAATTACAATAAATTCTTCTACGGTTACGCATAGATTCTATCACCCTGCGTGTCGTCCAGCATCACTATCCTTTTCTACCCATAACTCGCTTTCCTAACGTCATCCGCTCTCACAGTCTTCGGCATTCGATCGTCAACCATTATCCACTGAATCCATCTTTTCTACCTCCTTTGGGTCTCTAAAAACAACCCTATCTATTTTCACACCATGCCTAGTACTTCTTTGTTTTATTTCTTATGTGATTATTTTACCTTTTCCATTTTTTTTCCTTCCGAAAATCATCCGTTCTACGCCTACCACCTTGCTTCATCGACCAAGTTTCCGAGACGCGCTCCTTACGAGAGTTTTCACTAATCATTTATTGAACTCCTTATTTAACCTCCCTGTCATCAATTCCCTGCTTCTTATGAAAGATAATTTGCCTAACGCAATTCTGCTTCTTGTATCCCTATTACTGTGACAACTTCGGTCGAGAAAACATCCAAGGTACGCCACCTGCTCTAACTGCTCTAGTGTTATTCTCCTTATTCAACGATAGACTTATCTTTCCTCTTCCTCAAAAATCTCATTACCTTTGATTAGTTTACATTGATTCTTATCCCTAGCTGTCGCCCTGCTTTTCTAATGCGCTCAGCAATGACTTTAAGCCCTTGGCTGACTGGCTAACTAAGGCTGGACCATTTACAAATCAAACTAATATTATGAATACCCCACCGACTTTCATTCCTTTCTCCTGTTCCTCCAATGTTATTTTTACTATTTTATCTTCATATATATGTAGTAATAATGCATATTACTTTTTTGAAAGTGATGAATCGTAATTGCAGTTGAGTAATTTGCTTTGCAGATACGTGAATGATTTATGGAAACAAGAGAATGAATGACTTAGAATGAATGATAAACAGGTAATATCATGTAATTTCTTCTCAGTGTCGCAGTAAAAAAATGCTTGTCAATGATGGGGAAGTTGGAGCATGTATAGAAGACCTTGTAATTTATCATGTGAATGGATTTGAATCATAAAAGCTGTTTTTTCAACAGAGCATCCTTAACCTCAACAAATATTTGTGAATTAATTATTTATTTCCCTTTATGTTAATTATTATGGCGAATGGGCTATGACAAAAAATGGTTTCCAAATATTAATAATTTTGGATAATTTATTGTTTATACTAGTTTTGAAAGGGTTTCATTGCAGTGTTCAGATAACCCTCTTGGAGCACACCATGGGATAGATAATTTTTCCTCCCATACCTTCCTTAAATAAGTCAATGGTGGTTCATGAAAAATAATAGTCATTTGGGTTTTCTTTGTTTTGACAAGGATAACAGTTAACCCAATAGGGAAATTAGGGTGACCAATATGTAAAATCAAAATAACTAAAACAATTGTATTTGCCAATTACAAAATTAATGATGTACATTTTTGTCCTGTGTTGCCGCTAGATGAACTCACATCATATCCTTGGACCCTCATTTGAGTTACACATCGTCCGAGAGTTGCGGCGCTCCTTTTAAACGAGGCCATTTTAGAGCCTAAGTTTGCTCAGTTCTTCAGATAGACGCAAAGAGTACACCCCCTCCCGTAGTTTCCCGGTCTGTCTCTTCCGCGTTCTAGGACACGGATCCTTTCCACCCCTCTCCACCTTTTGCCACTCATCCCTCATCCTTCATGTTTGCCCTTTATCACTCGCTTATGTTTGCAGTTTCGACCCCGTCCTGCGTCTTGGGGCGCTTGGGCGTTTGGGGGGGGGGGAGTTTAAACTCACAAGAGTGGTTAGTCAACACCCGAGTCTCCTTTAGGAAGCGAGTAAGTGATTCAGTATCCAAAACTGAGGACAGTTGTCGGGCCGTTCGAGAGCGGTGGGTGTCCGTGAAAAGTGCGTCCGCGTGGTCGATGAACCCGTGTGGGAAGTCCGAGTCATCTGAAAGGCGGTCCAGCTCTTTATTGTTATTATCGCTTCGTCGTCGACGCATTCTGCATATTTATCGCTATTTTCATCGGGCGGAGGCCCTCTCGGTTGAAAGTGCGCTCACGATGAGTATTTCTGGCGAAAGTGAAAACGGGAAAAGGTGGGAGAGTAAGAGAGAGAGAGAGAAAAAGAAGAGGTAAATACGGGCGTGGCCGGTTGTCACTTGTGGTTGCTCTCGCCGTTGAGACGGCGTTTGGGTACGAGATAGGAGGGTAAACTTGAAAATTTGCATGGTCAAATAACTGTGGTGAATTCTGCGTTGGCGTCTTTTATAATTTATGGTCAATGAACATACGCGCTCGGAAGACTTTTACGTTTTCCTAAGAAATCTCAAAGGTAGCAAGTTTTCTCGAATCGTGTTGAGCGAGCCACTCGGAAAATGTCACACGTACTTTGTTTTTTTATGTAAAATTCTGCACGCTCAATATCATCATTTTTTTAAAGAAAATGTTCTTCAACCACAAGTTCCAAAATGTTTCATTACTTGGTCTTGGTACTCCATTGTGCTTGAATTTGGAATTTAAAAGATCATAATACTCTCAGTTAGCCCCTAAATGTCTCTACTGAAAACAAGGGAACAAGTTCACACTGGCGTTATTTTCTAGTCGAGAATTGTTGTCGGTTAGTTTAATTCACAATGTTTTGAGGAAATCAGTCCATTATTTATCCTCTTGGAACATATGTTTCGAGCTGGAAAGCACTTTTAGAGAAGTATTGGGCGATTATCGATTACCGCCTGTCGGTCGGTACGTGCCACAGAATTCAGCAGTAGAAAAGAGGCTCTTTTTCGCGGGTAATCCTGCACTTCGGGAAAGCTTGAGAAGTTAAAAAATGCAGCAAGTAGGTGCCATTAGGAGAAATCCTCATTCGTGCTAGCCCTTTTTGCTCTTCATACCGGATTTCAGGTGCCAACTCTCGTTGATCGGCAAGAGTCGGGAGTGCACAGGCGGATACATGGACGATGTGGATATCATTTGGATATCCATTTACTCCAAAACGTCACATACTTGTGGAGATGTGAGAAACAGGCCAAAACTGTAACTATCAGATTCCCTCAGTGAAGATAATTCATTAATTACAAAATACTTAACGCCTGCTACTTCTACAAGTATTTATTATCAACTTCTACTTGTTAATTCGTATTATTTGGTATTTAAAAATAATTTTAGACTAGTTTTCACGAGTTATCTTAAAAATTCTGAAATGTTCATGTTGTAATTATATGCAGCTACATATCTCTTACGTACCGAACACTTCGATGTGTTACTGTGCAAAACGATCAGACAGCACTCTTAAAAACTAAATATGGTATGCTAATATTCTTCATCCACGAGTTCAACATTTAATTGCTGCTATCTAAATTGCCTTAATTTTACAGTTTTTAAAACAAAGGTGCACCATTAAAAATTTGGTTTAGCCCAAACCATTTGCTGGGAAGGAAAACAATCAAACACTGTTTTTTTTAGACATCCCTAGGTTCTGTAAAAATCTTTCAGGTATCAAAATATGTAACTTCTTCCGAATTGATAACCCTAATTTATGGTGCCCTATTGAATTGTGAGAATCTCCACGAGCATTAGAGTTTGAGGAAGTGCTGTCACAGGTTAGCCAATTGTATTTACAGCATAGAAATATCCTTCTCTACAGGGTGCATTCCAAAAGTAATGCAGTTATTTTTTAAAAGTAATTTATTGAACAGATTTCCACAAACGCTTAAAATTCTTCAAAGTATTGTCCTTGGGCCTCTAAGCATTTTTTTCAGCGACTCTGCCATGACCGGTACGAGCCCTTGAAGGCATCTTGTACGAACGTCAAATTTGAAATAGTTAAAATTCTTAAATATTTTTACGCGTAGCTTTTTATTGTCTAGGATCGAATTTTCCAAATATATGAATGAATAATGATTTATCACTGGTTTTACATATTGCAAAGAATGACGCCAATTACTTAATATGCCTATAACTTATCATCACCAAATGGCAATCGTTCAAGTGTGCCTTGATTTTACAGGTTGTCTTTAAGGTTAATTGCCATTTGATGAATTGGCACACTTGATCTCAATGGCAGGGAATATCTCTCCGTAGAAATTAATGTGCATACACGCTCCTCAACCTATTTTTAGGAGTGATCATCTGGTAATTCTGCATACGCCGGCTTTTCTGGAGACTATTTGTAGAGGGCCATTAATTTTCGGTGTCATTGCACTTCAAAATGAGGCCCTTGTGTCCATGGATTTGCGCCAAAACGCGCGATGTTTGCGCTCCACCTTTTTGCTTCGGAGGGATATTTTTTTTCCGCTTTATCGTTCATATGCGACGCCCATCCATGTTGACTCTGTGGCCACGCTTATAGATGCATGCCCAATTTAGTCAGAGGGTCATCATCTACGGCCGCAAATATCGCTTACTTCTAGTTAGTTCACGATGATTTCGAATATTAATTTCTTTAGGCATGCGTATTCCGTATAAGTAGGTAATATGACATTATATGTATGTGTGTGTGTATATATATATATATATATATATATATATATATATATAGTGGGTTGAGGTGGTCCAGGGTCCAGCATTGGACTACTGACTGGAGGGCCCGGGTTTCGAGTCCCGGGCAAGCCTCTCGGAGCACCTTCAGCTCCGCCCAAGCTTTGTGATTTTTCGGGCGCCAGATCTTCCTGGAAACCGGTACAGGGAAAGGAACTAGTCCCCCATACCCTGGTGTGTGAATTTCACACGCCATTTGGCTTAGTACTGAGTGAAATCTACCATCACCTACCAAACCGAACTTCGGGTTGATTACTGTATATATATATATATATATATATATATATATATATATATATATATATATATATATATATAGAAAGATTAAACATTATATATAAATTATATATATACACACACATAAAGGTTCTAAGCCATCTTTAGAAAATATATGTTCACACCAGCGATTTATTAGAATTGAACATACGGTGAGAATTAAAACCTTTTTGGTGTGACGTGAAAAGTTCGAGGTATTCTTCATCATTTTGGTTGTTTGAAGAATGCAGTATGCTAAAAATTGTACGCAGTTACAAAAGAATAAAGCTATAAATTATATTACAAAGTTTTCTGGTGTGCACATAATTACATTTCTTAAATTTTAGTTTTTCTCAGCTTTAACTTAATTTCACGAGACAACTTTCAACTTCCAACTACTGTGGAAATATTATGATTTTTATATTCGATTCGTCATATTTATTTTTACGCATGTATAATTGATTGTTTTATACAAATAGATCCAGCACTTCCACTGTTTTGTGTAAACATTATTACCGCGGAAATATCTAACGAGGAATATACCGCGTAGGTTGTGTTGATTTATATCGGGATTAGATTTGACACACTTGTACTTAAATAATTAAATATGCTATTTTACAGACCAAACCGTCTACATGCGGAATGACTGTACAGACAACTTCATTGCTCGAGAGTAAGCCATGTTTCAGCAGCCAAATTACTCTCCTAGCGCAACAAGACTGGGATCGTGCAAATCATGCATCATATGAGATTCTGTCACCCGGGGATAATAATCACCAACTCCAGACACCGTAGTAGTTTCGAATGGTAACGAGACTAATGCCGCTCCACCTGACTTGTGTTTAACCGAGAGAATCGTTAATATTTTTATCATGCCATGCATCAAAAAGCACAGAAAGTTAGCCCTGCGTCAGTGTTTTGGCCTGGTCGTCTGATTAAAGGAAAGCATTTTTTTTCTGCGTGCGCTAAAAATCATAATCCTTTCAGTGACCCCAGATCGCAGACCTTGAATTGACTGGTATTTTAATTCTCCCTCGCAAATATACAAGTTTGAATGAAGGTGGTTATTTTGATTCCGATTTTCAATATTGGTCAGTGGCAAACTTGTGTTTTTTTCCAAATGCCGTAAAATGTTGTCAATTCTCATCGTTTACGGGCCGTTATGACAAGTGTTATGAAATACAAGAGACCATACTATTTAAGTCTTGGGCAAAGAGAGCTCTTTTGCCATTAGCCCCGTCATGAAGTTGGCCTGTGTGGCTTGAAACAATGAGGCAAGTTAGAGCTTTTTCGTCTTTGAAATGAAATATGTACAGTTGACTGCAGAGTATAAATGAGCATTGCATTTTTTTTCTTCAAACTCAGCAATTTAGGGAACACTGACTGCCTTTTGCCTTAAAATGAAGGATGGGGACCATGGTTTGCTCGCTACAGCCCTGAAACGTCATTTCACGAATGGAGATTTAAAGCATCGCGGTGCATGTTAAAACATTATAGATATCGCCGTCGGCGATATACCCCCATTTATGGAAGTCAAATGATTCAAGGGCGCCCGCCGAAGTGCCTGTCATGTGACCGTCTCTTACTCTTTAAATCAACAAGCTTTTACCTCGGTCACTTCAAAAATAACGATCATGTTTAGGAACTTAGGGTCGTGATGACCATAAAGCACGTTCTAATGAAACTATACCGCCATTAAATCGTCCATTTGATTTATACCTCTCGACCCAAGAGCATGCGTAGCACCCACTCACTGGGTTCCAAATCGGGTGGCACATCATTTCAAGGGAAACGCTTTGCCGTGCTCTATCTCACGAGCCTAATCAGAGCCGGTGGGGCCTCTGAAATTGTACCATTAGCGTCCACCTCACAGCGTCTACGCTATTAATCGCAAAAACCCGATCATCTTCGTACTTCTACGCAGTTAAATAATGTGTCAATACCACAATTCTACGATTCTCTCCACCTTATTTTTCCCCGTTCATCACTCATTTCCCCGTTCATCACCCACCTCTTCCAATGACTGTTCTTCCATCTCGACTTTTTATTTGCCTTTCCCATGATCTCTCCGCCAAATACCAAATATCCATTATAGTTATGAGTTATTTTCGGATTTTCCTACTCTTTTTTCATGGAAGGATTGCAAAATAGCAACCTAGCCTGCAATTAGAATTTTTTGTTTTCATTTAACCTGAGTATTTTTATTCCACGACATAAGTTTCCACTTGCAACCCCATTACCCATTAACAGGCGAAATAACACAGGATCTGTGTGTGTGAATATATATGTATATGTGTGTATATATATATATATATATATATATATATAAATACACACGCATATATATTTATACATACACATTGTTTATATTTAATGGATTTATTTAAGTACAGTACAAAACTCTTCTATATTTTTCCTCTTTTGATACATTTTCCTCGATTGATGATGAAGTTGAAATGGAGTGGGTGCAACGATGCGTCGGATGAGGTGGAAACACCTTGTTTGTGGAGTAAAACCTTGAGGTCAGGTTTTATAATGTCTCCTCAAATTGAAGGTTAAAAGCCCCAAAATTTCTGAGTGTAAGAGGACGCCTCGGTAGCTTAAGTGGCTAAAGCACTCGACCGGATATTGAGGGATCTGGGTTCGAGTCCCAGTCAAGGCGAATGATTTTTACGCTCTGAAATTGTTGCATTGAAATGCACATTAGCGGATGACTCCGTTAAAGTTACTGTTGCGGCATCTCCCGCAGTTTCTTTGGAATTTAACATCAAACTCCGAATTAAGGCCAAAACTCAGTCTTATGACCGCTAGTTAAGTTCAAAATCAATCGTTCAAATGATCAATAATTGACACACGATGTTGCTACGTACGAGTACGGCTCCCATATTGACATTTATTAAGGAGCAATCCCATGTGTTAATAAAATAAAATTTGTCAGTAATCTCCTCGTGAAGTTAATGTTCACGTTGCCTAACGATTGAACTTAACGACAATTATAAAACCAGGTCTTAATGTGGTAGAATCATGTGTAATCATTCCGCAATAAATGCCTTCAACTAAACGGAACTCGTAAACACTTTTACATTACAGCTGATAGGAAGGCATCATTATTGCAGTCAGCAGTCCTTGGATGGGTTTTTGGAGAACTCTAGATATTCTATTATCTGCCAGTATTTCCAATAACTTAGAGCTTGTTGTAAAAAGTTTTTCAATCTGATTCTCTTCATTCTATCTTAGTTTATACCTCTCTAGCACTTACCTTTCATCACAGTCCTCAGTAAACGAATTTTCTTCAGAATATGCCTAATTATCTCATAATATGCCCCAAATTTTCCTGTATTTTACACCTCCGATTTCCTTCTTCCCTTAAGTGCCCCTTTTTCCTTTAGGATTTCGTTTCCCCGGGCCAAATTTTCGTACGCGTCTCTTTTTACTCTCTAAGCACTGTACTGCCCATTCCTACAGCTACGCTGTTTGTTGCTGTGTGTATGTATTCTTCTATTTCTTCGTTTGTATGATTTTGTGTCAGCGTGTAGACCCACATCACTACCGGGTTCATTTCTATCATTATCATCAGGATCCTGTCTTCAATGCTGACAGCACCTTTATGATTTTCCCCATTCTTTCTACTGGATGATGCTTACCGTTGTTGTCACTTGTCCATCTACTAAGCGTATTACTATGTAGTCATCGCTCCACAACTCGTTACTCAAAAACTTATTTAGGTCTCACAATTCACTGCAATGCAACGGATTCAAAGAAACAGCGGGAGATGCCGTGACAGTAACTTTTAACGGAGTCAACTGCTAAGGCGAATTACAGTATTTTGGAATATTTTCTGTAGTGATATGCTAACGGTATTATAAGTGACTTCAAAGTATGGTTTCAGAAATACAAGATTTTCTTTGTTTTCCCGCGAGGGATCTGCCCAGCATTATTTTTTTGGAATTAGTCTAGTGACATGTCTTCCCTATATTTGATTCCTTTGCGAAAATTGTAAATATTTTTTGTCTAAACTAGCCTCAGCATGAATTTCTACCTATCATTTCTTCGGAAAAAATGTAAAATTTTCTATCGAGTCAAAGTTTCACGCGAGTGAGCCATCGAAACTTATGAATGTTACTAGCAGTTAGCGTAAATTATAGAGAATTACTTTTATTGCTATAACTCGCGATGAAACATATAATTAATGCATGTAGTTTATCAATTGAAATGTGTTTTGCCTTCAGTAATGTACGGGAAAACATTTGCAACATTAGTTTTCTACACAGGACTTCTTTGTGTTCAGATTTTCCGTCTTACGTTCTTCTGGATTTCATTTAGCAATGTTTTATAATAATTTGAAGCTTGTTGAGCAATGAGGACTCAAGGTGAACAAAGAAAACCTAAAAATTTTTCCTTCGAAATATATATGGATTCTAACCCTTATCCAATGGCATCCTTCTTTGCTACTTATACATTGAATAGCATGGACATGGTATGGTAAAATCAATTGAAAACTCTTTGAGAGAGTTAAAATGACTCAAATAGTGATTTATTGCTGTGATGGGAATTGCGATTCATGCGCAGGATACACAACAAAATAAATTGACTCGAATTATTAAATAGCCTCAGCAATGGATGAAACTTGTAGATTTCACTGTGTAATGTAAGAGGACAGCAAAAATCCCACCATTCGGCGGTCGTTGGCGTGGAGGGTCTGACCACAGTGACGTATGTTTTCAAAAATTAAAAAAATCCTTGTTTTCGCACGAGGGAGTGGCTTTTGAGGACCTATGAAAGGTGAGGCGAAAGAGGTGCAATGAATTAAGATGAACAGGGGTGTGATGCTTTCGACAGGGGTGGGGTGATACCTGACGAGTACCGAAGGCTCCCTCATCTGCTGGATCAGACAAAGGGTAAGATTTTCCAGTGACTCCGTGACGGGACTTAAAATTATTCGAGAGATGGCAATCCCAGCGGCGTAACGCAGCAACTCGATTTGCATCTTCATTCCGCCGTCCTAACACACTCTCCGAAAATGAAGGATTCGGATAATGGACAAGTTACTTTCTATATCAGAAAAAACTAGGGGCTCTAGAATCTACACTGCATCTGTATAGTGTATGCAGGTCCGCACAACGGTAATTTATGGCAAATAGCCATGTAGAAAACGGTCTCTATGTTAAAGGTTAGGTCTCTTTAATGGAATATTTAGTAAATAGAAAATAATACCTACTAGCTTCTTGGTCATTCTGTACTTGATACCATTTCTATCGAAAAATAGATGAATTAATTCTTAGAAAAAAGGCTTTCATTTCGAAATGGTAAATTTCTCTGAAGGCTTTCAATTCCCCTGTTAGGACGGGAATAACGATGAAACTTCCAAGGTGAAAGCGTTTGGAAATCTGAGGGTTAATCAATAAAAAAATGTTGGAAGCACGATTTCGATTTTTCACTTTAGTTACGCCAAAGCGATGGTGAGAATTAGGCAAATGTTGTAAGTGTATTGACACCAAGCCGCAAAACTGTAGGCAGGACTGCGTGATATAAAAATGATATGAAACCATGACATTGTATTTTTCCTATCGGGCAGATGGGAAATGGATAATTTTAAGAATTCTATGTGTCGAGGGTCGATAATTATTATCGATATGAGAATATTCAAAATAGAATGGGGACCGAATTAACGATATGACCTATGAAACCAATTATTGAATTTCGATAAAATATACTAATTATATTAAGTTGGTCGCGGTAGCCCGGGGGAGAGCGCTGGACTACTGACCAGAGGGCCCAGATTCGCTTCCCGGGCAAGCCTCTCTGGGCACCTGCAGCTCCACCCAATCTATGTGATTTTTCGGTTACCAGAACTTCCTGGGAAACGATAACCAGCACAGGGAAAGGAACTTGCCCCCCTACCCAGATGTGAGAATTTCACACGCCGTCGGCCTTAGTAGTGGGCGAACTCTACCATCACCTTCCAAATCGACCTTAAGGTTGATTACTGTGTTTATAGTTATACTAATTACGACAAACCGCAAAATGGCAGTAATGTAAATAATCTCCGTGGTCTTATGACCAAATGTCGTATTACTAAATGACCACATGAATGATATGAACGATATTAAATGTAGGCGATTGTGTATTAAAAAATATTATATCTTTTTTTGAATTTCTCCTTGATTTTTACGCATTTATGATTTTGACAGGATCCCTAAAACCAGATACTTTTGTAAAAACTTGCGAACATCATAGAATTTTCCATGGTGACCAACTCGAAAAAAAACTAAAGGAAATTATCTAGGCTGGCCGGACAGATTTGAATAAAACGCTATTGGTAATTTTTTTCACACAATCTCGTTTTTTCCTGATGGGTTCTCTTTTGCAGCATGATGCGTAGAATGCTACCGTATGGCCCACTAATCTTCTAGGAAAAATATGAAAGATAAGAATATCCATGAGTTGTCAAAATTCCAACTTAATCTGTGAGTAATTCAAGAAAATTATATCCTATTAGCCAAATATTTTGTTCTTTCAGAACTGTTGGATTCAGCGTTTGATGGAAAAACTTCAGCGTATGCCTGTACATAAATCCTATTGTGTTATAATTATGGAGCACCGCTTTTTATTCGGAGAAGAATGAAATTAAGATAGGGGGCGTCTTCTTTATAATAACATTCAGAAGTTCAGAATAGATTTCAGAAGTTCATGCACAATCCGGACCATTACATTTGAAATGGACGTTTGGTGGTGCAATTCGCATCGTCCGCGAAAAAAGAGCAAGGGCACCCTCGTTTTAGCGTGCGTCTTAAAACTGGTTCTTGCGGCCAATTGACTCCGTGCGGTGCCAAGAATTGCCCCCCTCCGCACTTAACACCTCCCACTTGCCCCGTCCTCCTCCACCCATCTCAATTGCGGTCGTCAGCAGCGTCGAATTTTTTCTGTCGGAGGCATTACTCGCAAGGCGCTCCAAATGAGCGAGCGGCGTTCTAAACGATCTCGACCATTTCACGACACTCTCAGAGTAAGAGGAGAATTTAATCAATCCAGTGTTTGCCCTTCTCGATAAAGTAGCTAGAGCGATGCGTAGCTGTTAGTAAGTTAGGGCGTAGAAGGTGATAAGTTACACTAAGGACGTTGGTGTCCTTAGGCAAGTTGAAGCAAACACCTTAATGCAAAGGTTTAACCTGTGTGTTAAATTTTATGGGAGAGCATAATGCGTTTCCTCTCGATGAATTCCAATCAAAGTTCAGAAATGCTTGGTATTATCCCTGCATATAAAACTTACCTGATTTAAAGGAAACAGTGGGAAATGCCTTGGAATTAATGCTAAGGAAGCATATGCGTTGTTTTGTGCATAATTTCAGTCATACCGACTCTATATTCCACTGCAGATACATTAAAATGGGCTAATTTTAGAAAACCTCCGTAATTCTCGGTTAAATTTTTCGGATTTCTGCCTTCTAACGCCAGACGAACATCTGAGGACGATCAGGTATACTCTGATTTATGAAATAATAGCAAAAGTTAAAACGCCACTATTAAAGTTAAAGGTTGGCCAAGAATAGAATACGCCATATAAATATCGAAAGATTTAGACACATACCAATATGATATTAAGATTTAGATTCGACAGCAAACTTATCTTCTGCTCGTTCCATAGTCAGTCACAATCTTGGAATAATCACCAGTCAAAGAAAGATTTAGTAGGTTTTCAAATTAATATAGTAATTACACCCACTCATTGTGCTTAGAATCAAACAATTATTGTTATCAACAGGTGCCCACGGTCGATATTTTTAATGGCTCTAGGAACTAAACAAGGTTTTACCTCAATGCTCGGCACTACATACCTTACCACCCAGTATTAAAATAAATCATTTTGTTAACAAAACACTTTCTACCCACTTAATTCTGTTCAAGATGCACATTTATTGTATACCTACCTTACTTACTCAACATCCTCTCCTATATCACATTCTCCGAAATTCAATTTCCATCCAACATTCCCTCCACCTGTATGAGTGCAAATAGGGTAAAATCCGAAGAAGTCATTTTGCAGATGATAAAAATGAATGATTAATAACATGGCCACTCAAATATGAGTAAAATAATTTAACTTATTGATGATGGATGACGAATTCATCATATCCTGCCAACTTGCGCGTTTCGTGCATTCACCTATGTATACAAATTATTCAAGGTTTTTCGGATTGACATCTTTGCTTAGCTGCGATATTTTTCCCCTCTTGAAGAAGAAGTGAGATAGCGATTCATGTGCGGTGGCAATTTATTGTGACTCTGAATGAGTTTAACTGCGCTCTCAATGATCAACCGATTTATGTCGAGGTCGCAACGACGGTGATTCACCACATTCCTCTCGCATTTACTCCGATTACTTCAAAGGTGCAGTCTCATGACGATAATCATCTGTACATGTTTTTGTACTTAATACACAAGTGACCGGAGCAGGTGCATTAAATAGGCATTATTATCATTATTTATTTATTAAACCACAAAAACAGCACCAAGGCCTTTTAGATCGCCAGCTGCACTGTCGCATTCATTATATAATACACAAATAACAACAAGAAGTAACAAAACATTTAAAAATACATTCACATAACGACGGCGATGGAGGAGAGTTTTGAAGAGGAGAGGTCAAGGAAGAGATTTTTTGCTGAATGGGAATTAAATGCGAAGGAAATTCTATAGAAGAGTTGGGATATAGTGAGGAGGGATTTCGAAAAATGTACTGAGCTGGTTTTACGAGTGGGAATGAGCTTTGAAAAGAATGACATGGGGTCATTATTTAGAAAAGAGCCATTATAAAACTTCAAGTCAACTACCATGCGACGATGTTGTAGGTCACAAATACCTAGCGTGGAAAGAACTTGTTCTCGGTATAAATTTCTAATGAAAGGGTTATGGTGATGGACAAGAGCAAGAAAGGAACTGATGGGCCGGTTGATGAGTTACAACTTCGTGGAGCAGGTCGTGGACCAAATTGAAAAGGAATATTCTAGGATAGGGAGTACACAGCCGGAGAGCACAGTTCGTAAGGCCAGAGGGTCACATATGTCCGTAAGCTGGTAAGGAAGGCCGACAACGGTCATAATAAAAATATGTGCAATGCAGGGAGAGGTAGATTGAGACATGGTGAAAGGGTAGGGTTGCATCGCTTTGGGTGTATGGGAATCTCGATAGGCCATCCCGATTCTTTATTTTTTCCCCTAATTTGTGCGATATTAAGAATGCATGCAATATACCTCTTATGCCCTTCCGTTTTGGGTGAAAAGGCATGAATGAAGGAATGAAGATCATAGACTTGAGTTCTGGCAGGGGAAGCATTCTTTTCGATGCAAAAATTTCGGAGTGTAAAAAAAAACATTCGCCTTGACCGGGATTTTTATTGATGTTTATAACGGACACAATGATGTTTACACTCTGAAATTGTCGCATTGTAATGCGGATGAATGTTAAAAGTTACTGTTGTGGCATCTTCCGCAGTTTCTTGAAAACATTCCCTCTCCAAGGTAATATCCTAATATTTTGGCATGCTATAAACTACTGTGAGCTTATGAGATCTTTTTTCAAAATGTCACGATTCGAATTGCTCCAGTCCATACAAAGCTATGCAGGGGTTATATATTTTTAAACATTAGTTAATCAATGTTAATTGAATTCTGACATTTTACTGAGATATGAAGCTATAATTAAGGAAAAATAAGAAAAAGTTATGTTAGCCGAATCGTCAGAATACTTGTATGGATGCATAGTATTGAGAGCTATACTGTTAAATGGGAAACGGAAGGTAAAGGATGATGGGGAAATAGATTGAGCGTAGCATGTCTTCCAAAGAAGGAATCGTGACAGGTTTTTAGTTTCCATGTCTATTATAGGTTGTGAGCCTTCCTGGGGACACAGAAGCATGAGGTTTGGGGACAGTTTGAAAAGGATAAGAATAGAAGAAGAAGCTAAGGGTAGGGAATTGTTAAAGAGAAAAGAAGGAGAGAGGGTAAAGTAAAGTTGGAGGAAGGACTAAGGATGAATGGAGTCTTTTAATGTGACGTAAGGGCTTCTTTGATGCAGAGATCCTGCGTCTTGTCGGCAAGGAGACATGTCTAGCGGTTGTGAGCTTCGGTTTTTTCGTATTAAGCTGTTGTCATTTTTTTACTTTTCTGAAGGACAGTGCATCTCTCGCTATGAATTACATTCAAAACTGTCTCGGCGAACCTTTGAATGAGACTCCTTCGAGCGAAATAGCCCGACCGAAAGTTATGCCAGATAAGTTTTAAATTAGAAGTACACGATAATAATCGCCCGAAAAATGAAATATAATGGTAAAGTCATTGTGGTATTATTATTAAGGGTTTATATTACAATTATAAAGTCATTGTGGTAATAAAACAATCGTCCGTTCCGGCTTTCCATATCTCTTTGCAGGTTTTTTAGTGTAACAGTCATTCTTGGCTGCTGATGGAGAAATATGTACTGCAACTTGAATTAGTTGCTTTATCAAATAAAAGTTCATTTATTCGTCAAAATTATCATAGTGATATTCTCTGTGTCGTTTGAGAGGAGAAATATATATACGCACAGTGGTTTGTGGTACCTGAGGAATATTTAAATGGAGAGCTTCCTAAAACCAATCCTAGGAATGACGATCAGTGATGATAATGTTTCAATTGGCAAACTTAATGGGAAAGAAACTGACCAAAGACAAATAAATTTAAGTAACTAAGTACAAATAAATTGGCCAAGCGTGAAAATATTCTTTGGATTACAATTGGTAGGAAAAACTGATAGGGAAAGTAAATTTAATCATAGGAAATAAGCATCAAACAATATTGAAGAAGTAGAGAGAGGGGAACATTAGGAGAAAACGAATAAGATACTCACACCACATCAGTCCGCATCAATCGTGCACATGGGATTATGGCAGAAAAATATTGCTAGCCAGACAAGAGTGAAATAATTTCAATAGAGATGAAATTCAGGACGTTTGATCAAGAAGTCGTGTGAATACCTTTTATGACCAAGAGTTTCGGAAAATTGGTGTAAA
Source organism: Hetaerina americana (assembly GCF_022747635.1). Classification (NCBI taxonomy): domain Eukaryota; kingdom Metazoa; phylum Arthropoda; class Insecta; order Odonata; family Calopterygidae; genus Hetaerina; species Hetaerina americana. The sequence goes on along the minus strand of NW_027287095.1, from coordinate 77,488,799 downwards.
ATATTAGAAAAGAGTGATAAATTTATCACACTCTAGCAAATATTTTTATTTGAAATAATCCAAATGATATGCATGCTTTAGCTAATATGATCTCCTGAAAATCATCAATGTAATTTATGAATATATCCAAGTAAAGTGTGTATTGATAATTTTTATTCAGTCATCCATAGAGGATCTTATGAAATGGAAGAATTCAAATTGTTATCGTTAACTGACAAAAGAATTGGAATTAAATTCGCATTTATGTAGATATCCTACCGCGCGAAGGTGGTTTTACCCAACCGCTCTAAATTAATTATAATGGGAAGCAAATCATTAGGTAAAACTTCTTCTTTGTTACCTTCTTTAAGGTTTAGCTTCTTCTTTGTTACCTTTTTTAAGCCTAGATACGTAATTATTAAAAACGTTCGTACAATATACATATCTTTCACTTTTTCTGAAATTATCTAGCATTCATGGTCAATCGTTTGTTTTGCAATTCCCTTATTCTCTGATTGATCTAAATCATCAAGTGGGTCTTATTTTACCAGTATATTTATCACTTGGTCTTCATCCCATATTTCCTTTCTATTGTTCCTGCCAGTGCACTCTTTACGAATTCATTATTTTTTATGGTGAGTTCAGTCCACCATTTCATTCTTTTCTTTGTTGTATTAATTGGTGCCTTATTCTCTATTATATTGCATACGGTTGATTCTCAATTTTACCCCACTTCTCTTTATCCATCGCCTCCAAAACAATTTCAAAACCTTCCAGTACTTGTGTACATTTTCCCACCCGTCCATGTTTTCGACGAGAACAGTAAAGACAAGGTATTTAAAACTCAGGTTAAGGAAGATCATCATTTTTGGCATTATACAAAAAGGACCGTTTTAATGGCAAAGACTCCTTAAAAATATGTGTGGAAAAAAATAAAACTGTTAGTTTTGACAGACTCTCACTTTAATTCAATAGAGACCGTCACCTCAAAGCATTCACATAATAAATTATACATATAATGATATTACCTTCAATGTGATGACAATATTTCCGCAGCCCTCTGAAACAGATGTTCGCTTAAGAATAGTATGATACATGAAATAAAGTTAATTATTTTTTATAGTGTTGAGAATATGGAGATTCCTTTGAAGTGAATCATGAAATTTATTTTAAATGAAATCATTTGGAAATTATGATCCATTAAATTTCGATGCTATTTAGTTAAGACAGACGTTACGATGGAATGAGAGCGTGTGATAATTTATTAAATCAGGTTATCAGTTGCTTTAAATATGGCTAATTATCCAGAAAAAATGTGAGAATTCATGTCGGTAAATCGAATTATGTAAAAATTCAAAAATCGTTTAAATCAATAAAAATTTATGCACATATGTAGCTATGTAAACAACTATGTGAAATTTATGTTGCTAGAGCTAATGAATAATTAATAGATGATAAAGATAAACGTTTCTTAATTTTGTGCTAAAATAGCCTGTAAAACGCCAGAGAAATGGAGTGAGGCCGGTGCAAATTTTTCAGTGTTGTTTTCTTCATCAAATTATTATTCGCTCAAAGCTACATATGAGCAGTGATAGGAATACAGTAGTGTCTTTCATTATAATTTCATGTCGAGCAATTATGATCCCAATAACCTAACGCTTTGCGCGTTTTGTTTGAGCTTCCAAATCCACATTTTCGCTTACAATTTTTCCTGAAACGTAGACGCCGAATTGTATAGCCTAAAGGAAGTTTTCATTCTGACGAAAGTTGAAAAATAAAATTTTTTGATTATCCCACTGAATTTCATTGAAAACGACCGGTTTCATCGACCAGTAGGTATCATCATGCATCTGATGATTTCGACTGTTCGACGAAATCGATCGTTTTTCATGAAATTCAATGAAACTTGCAAAGTTTTTATTTTTTAATTTTCATCATCCAGTTTCTTAAAATTGAGCCTAACACCATATAATTTTTGTACTGTTATTTGTGAGTCATATGATTTTTCATTGGAAAAAAATTTCGAGGAAGGGATTTGAACCTTGTGTTTGATCTCAGATGCCCCTAGCAACTCGAGTTCCTATTTCTGGAACTAATGAAGTTGCAACTTTCAGGAGTAACGAGTCTGTGTGCCTCGACTGATTATTTCCGTAGCGGTGCTTGTGATAAAATGTCGCCGAGGACGAAAATCTTACGGCGCTAAGGAGGTTCCTCGGAGGAACGGATATGGTGAATGGAATTGAGACGCAAATATCGGGAGGCTGAAGAGGCAGGTAGGCAGGTAGGCAGCGGTTGTGGAAACTCGAAGGGGGAGAAAAGGTGGCTGGGCGCGTCAAGTGGGAGGTGAGAGAGGGAAGAGGGAGAGGCGAGAATCGAAGAAGGCGGGAAGAAGGGAGGAGGTTGTTGAGAAGGGGGGAGGTGGTGAGAGAAGGGGCGAGCTGTAAGGAGGAGTTTTTTGGTGCGGAGCCCAGCGGGCGGGTCGTAAAGCCGTGGTGACAGCCCTGGGGGTGAAGACGCGCCCGGAAGGCCATCGGAATACCAATAAATCTGGCTTCCGGCGATTGTTACCTCCCCTCCTCTCGAACGTCCCTCCCATCTCAACTTCTCCCCTCTGTTTATTCCTCCGCCATCTTTCCTCTCGCTCTGTTGCCGACACTCAGTTTTTTTCAATCTGTCCGTTGCCGGACTCCTATGGGTCCGGCCACGAGTCATCGAAATTTTTTCCGATATTCTGCCCTTTCACGTTTAATAAATCGCAATCGTCCATTTTTTGTATTGTAATTGAAGTATTTCGGCAATTACCCATTTTCAAGGGAATACAAGCAAGATTATGCGCTCCTCCAAAGTGGACATATAATGTTTTTACCTTTGTTTCTATGAAGGCACCACTATCTGCCGATACGTACATTTCATTCATCATAGGATAAGTACGGTGTAAAATATAACCTCACCTTACGACCAGGCTTCGGGTTGTTTACCATGATAATATGCTAGACCAAACCAACGGGTAATGGCCATTTCATACGCGGCCCAAGTAAGAAGCAGTACCGTCGTAAATCATCGTATTTTATTCATTACAGCCAGAGTTCAAAGCGGTACTTATAAACATTTTGAAAATTTAACCAGGAGGATGGACAAATAATTGTGGAATCGTTAATCCTGGAGATTGATATCCCTCAGTTTAGGAAATTGTAATTTTCTCTCAAAAATGGATATTCGTGACTCAAAGGTATTGGTATTGTAAGTGACACGCAGTTTATTTCAAAATCCAACAAAATTCAGCATTTTTAAGATTCGCTGCAAATCTTCCTGCCAATTATGAATCGTTTTTATTATCTTCTAAACTGGCAGAGAAATTATGCCTACTAATAATTTTACTTTTTTAATTTAATTACGAGTAATTTTACTCATGAATCAGTTTTTCTTTTGGCTTCCAGTTTGCTCTTTTTTGCAATTAGAATAACATCATTGGTATCGAATATTGGATCTCTGCAATTTTTATGTAGCTATAATCATTATTCTTCTAAAGAAAAAAAAGTAGGAGAATACATTTTTAGGTGAAATTAGCAAAATCATTTCTCCTTGATTACTGCACCATTTAAGATAGTTTTAATGCCTACCATTGAGGGAACTTGGGAAGTACAATATCCGGAAGTGAAGTTGGTGTCATATGTCATGTCACAGCATATGCGAAAAATTGACTAGTCAATGTACACATCATAACTTCGATTATATATATTCTCAAGTTGCTTTCATGTCATAGGCACTCATATTTTTCATATATAAGATATTAGTAGCCCTTGGTATAATGCTAAAGCCATGTAACCATGGACAGTTTTTTATTATGCCATCTCTGCAATGTTGTCAGCACAATTACGCAATTAACGCCGAATCTCAATTTCATTTGCGGGATTTTGCTGGTTCATTACTCAGGTTAATATCAATACCCTAAATAAATAATAAATACCCTAAATAAATAATATCATAATATCCTTACATCTACAAATATTTTCTCCATGGCTGCAGTATTTCTTGCTGTTTTAACTCTTTAATATCCGAACAACAAAGAATGCATATTGAAGTTGGCGGAGATATGGTAGTAAATTATCATATAAAGTCAAGCTACTACCCTTAATAACATGATTTATCACTGGAAAGTCTCATTCTAGTCTGTAAAAAACGCAGTTTAAAATGTAGTGTAAGATCAGGAACATTGGCGTTGGACTCTCAAGTTTTAAAGGGTGGGTCTACAAAAAGTACGCATAGAAAGTAGCCATACATTTACTCTTTGATACATTCCATTTAACTAATTGTCAGCTATCCTTCCTTTGATAATTGATTTCATTTTCAATTATTACATGGTAATTAACGTTTTAAGCGTATACTATTTACATATTCCTCACGCTACCATTTCCATATCTGAATTTTCAAAGTTCGCAAAGCTTTAATACCGTAATTTAGCAAAACTTTCATGGTATATTAATTCCATTTTCTAAGGTGCGGTACTCGTAACTACTTATTTGCATTTGCTTTATAGTTAATGCCCAAAAGCGTTTTTATTTAAAACCAAATTAGGTAAATCACCAAAAAAATAATAGGTGGTCATTTATGTGCTTGCCATGTATAATTGTCCTCATATATTTATTTTAAATATCTTTTCTCTTTATGAATTCTTATTTGTCGTGACCAAACATTTACACGTTTGGAGTTCTTTCTTTTTTAGCGATGAATTTCGTTTTGGCTTCCACTTGTAAATCTATCACTCGTGTCTGTTCAAGCAGAAAGTATTGCCCATTTCAAAGGTATCCTCTTTTTTATCTCCGGTTTGGCAAGGCTGTCTTCCTGAGATGGGATGTCTTCCCCGCTGTTTGCGTACAAATTATCCGATTTATGAAAGTTTGAATAAAGACCCATGTAACTGTCTTCAAAAACATTGTATCAATTGAAAGAATACAAGAGACATTCTTTATGTCCCGGGAAACGACCAAAAAATACAATGAATATCAATTATTTAGGCTAAATAATTTGTGCCTCCGTGGTTTAAGGGCTTACTACACTGAAATGAAACGGGTAATATTTTATCCAAATAAAGTTATTAAAAACATCTTCAATCGGCAGCAAAAAAATTCACCCTTGAAAGTTGGAAGAAAAAGTTACTTTCTTGTAACCTTGTTGATTTCAATGTCTGTTTCTTTCGTAGTGTGAGGACCTTGTACGTCATTTCAAATAACTTCTAATCTTTCTCTTCTCATTCTTTATGACGTTTTCATTTAAATCTCTTATCGGCACTGGTAATGGGAAGGCTATGACCAATGAGCATAGGATGAGGATCTAGAGACCTAGGACCTAGGAAATTATTTTTACTGTGGAAGGTACTTAGGTACCGATATCATATGCACATAATATTACCAATTTCTGCCAGCGTGCTTATAACGAGATTTAATATATTGGTTATAATTTTTCATAAAATATTCTAACTTCAGAATTATTTATTTTATTACTTGTAGGGTATATATGAATAAAATAAAATTTCAGCAAAAATTTAAGAATGATTCCCACACATACCTTTGACACAAAGTGTCAACTTTTGCCGTGTTGACATTCTGCTTCAAAATTATTGTATTCACTCTTGCGCCTTGTATTCACTATTTTATTAACTCGAAATAATTAGCAATCTGTTGGACTGCTTGAAATTAATGAAAAACATTATTTGAAGTTCCAGATAAAAATATTTTTGATGCTCTATTTGGGACCACTCGAGACAAGTTTTTAAACTTAAATTTGGCAAAATTATTTCGGCTCGCAGAGGATGAAATATGGTTGTCGTATACTGGAATTTCGACTTCATTTTCGTAATACGTCCATTCTTCATTTTTGTAATTTTTAGGCAACCCATTTTCGATTCCCGGTTAAAGTTCTGTCGGTTACAAACTTTGAACAATAAATGTTTAGTAATTATATTTTAAGAATATCATTTAATTTAAGTCCAATTCGGTGACATGTTACAATCACTCGCTATGACTACGCGTTAAAAGCCTTCTTTTAGAATTGCTTCTCATTTACTCTCTCGATGGGTTGAAAAAGTGTGGGTATCGTTTTAAGAGATATCTCCTCCGCAGCCAAGGCTGGAAAGAAAGCACATTCCCCGTGGAGTGAGCGAAACGGTCGGAGATATGGGCATCATTGCCAGGGATTCCATATAGTCTTGGCATGCAGTGTTGTTTGTGTTGTTATACGTTCAGCATGCTTAAACTTTTTCTTGGCCACTTTGTTGTCCGGGGGGTTCAGATTGACTCGCGGCATTCAAAACGCACTCTATCGTCTGTCCAAGGTGAAAAAAATAGCGCTTTAGCTGCCAGATGGGAAATGATGTTCGTTCATGATGGTGTTATGAAATTCGTTTCATTTCGCCTTTGCAGGAGGCCAATTGCCCGTTTTTCGGAATGTGTTTTCTTTCCTAAATAAGGAGCGTCAGAATTTCTTACTGAAATAATGTGCACAATGAAAGATTCATTCAATGAAAACTTTGAAAACGATAAAAACTCATTAAAACTTGAAAAACCATATTTCATAGCTCATTTCTTGAAGCTTCAAATTTTTATACTTGTCAGGATGCATGGATCCCTGGTATTTATATGTCACATATGCCTTCTCCACTGTAATTAGAATTTCGGAATACTCGCGCTTTGCAAACAGAAAAACAATGACACAGGTGGGTTCGGTAAAACCAAAAAAATTATTTTATTTTGTTATTTGTCGGCGATATTCCAATTTTATATTTTATTCTTCCTGCGTCCTCTTGATTGATGGATAGTTGAAGATGGAGTATAATTGCGAACATCTAGGGTCGAAGGATGTATTTCTGTAGAATTTCGTGTTTTGTCTAGAACATATTAGAGTCAGAAGTTCAGTCACAGTCACTTGCATTGAAAATCTTCGGTTTGCCTTATTTTAATTTCTGCTACAACTCGATGTTTTTGGTTTTCAATATTCTTTTTCAAAACAGAAAAGTAAAATAACTCAATTATGGTAAATATTAGAGCTAGTTTTTATAAAATGGTTAATGTTTATAGCTTAACCTTTTTATGTTGATTTCCCACAATAATCTGCACTAAGTCATCCCGCTGATGTCGCTTGTTGCAATTGAGATAACGACACAAAAGTATTTTTCCGAGATATTTTGACACATAAAAGTTATAATACATGTATGCTGTTTTTATAATTATTAGCAGACGATGCTTAGTACTTTAATGTAATTATATACTTGTTTCTGAATACGTGAGTATCTTCTCCAAAGGAATTTGTGTTGCAATGGAAAAGAGAAAACATTGAACCGTCCTATGATTTGCAGGAAATAGAAAGCCAGGGAGTCGAACTGTATGTTGCGCATGGAGAAGACGTCGAGAGGTATTGTGAAAGCGCGAGAGTTAAAGAACAACACGAGAGTGGTGGCGGAGAAGGCCAAGGAGATTTGGAGAAATATCCGAACGAAATAGATACTCAATATAAATTAATGCCTATTCAATTCAAGTGAATAATAGCTACGACCAACCTCATTATCGGTGACCACAGAGCTAATTATTCTGAGCAGTAAGATATGGTTGAAATTAAACTATTTAAACTTGGCCAAGAAAAAATATACCATCCTCCATTCTGTGTTTATTGACCATATTTCTAAGAAATCTAAGTGGCACACAAATTCTACCAATTGGAATATGTCATTGATACTTTTTGATTATGATTCTTTATGAATGCATCGAAATTTACTTATTTTTAGGTGCGCATACACATAATTTAATGCCTTTAAGTATGCATTGCGCACATTTTAAATATATTTCTATTTATTTATCATTCTTCATTATTTATGAAATATGATTTGTTTCACTAATTAATTCCTCAGCTATTGGTTGAGGTTTCTGGTTTTAAAGCGATGCGTTTTCACATCCATCCAGTTTTGAAATCGGTGTGACGGAGAAGCGTGTGGAGCAAAAAGGCAATGCACCTGTGTCGGCTCACTTTGGTTCGATACACCGAAGGATCCAGTGGCTTAAAAGCCCGCTGCGAGGAGTAATACGGGGAGGGGTGAGGATTGTTTTCCATCTCCCGCGCTCAATCGGGAGCAAGGGCATATGTGAAAGATGAGCATTTCCGTTGCCGCGCAGTGAGACGCATCCACCGCCGTTCCAGCCAGATGGGTAACTGACTCACTCCGCTTTCCCGCCCTGCTAATCCGCGCTCTCAACCACTGGCATATCGAGGGGAAAGAGGGGGACAACCGTCGTTCATGCATCGGAAGGAGGAATAAATGAATGGGAGAGAGGGAGATGGGTCGAGGGATGAAAGGGAGGGAGGGGGAAGAGGGACCGGAGGGAGGGAGAATCTGAAATGAGAGGGGAAAAAAAGTCGTCTGCCAGGGAACGCTCCCTACCCAACCAACCCCCACTTCTCTCTTTCTCCCTTCATCCCTGTCTCCCTTGCATAGCAATGGCGCCGCACCATGACAACACTGTCTCCATGATTACGAGATTTCGAAGTGCTCATGACATGAGCAGACTTCTTTGGGGCATTCTTATTTCAGTGCATTTATCCATCATCTCCCATACAGATTCCTCCCATACTTTCTCTCTACTTATCCATCCCTCCTCCTTGCCTTTCATTTTCTCAACTTCGATTTCTTTTGCATCCTCTTCTTTCTCATACCTGTTTGTATCTACGTTCTTCGTTTCTTACCGTTGCATCACTCCTTCAGGACTTTCCCGATTCGTTCAAAACTTATAAGAACGTACGCCTGAATATTCCTAAGGCTTCAGACATCCTTCATTTCCGCCTTGAAATCTAATCCGTCTCTCTATTTGATCGTGGTATTCTGATCTTCGCGAGTTAGATCTCTCAGATTACCTTCAAACACATTCCATAGTTTTTAGTAATTCTACTAGCATTTCTGCTAGCTGCATCAATATGCACGTATGTATGTATCGCCTTCATCGTGTTCTTCCTCTAATTTAATAGTATTTATGAAGTTTGCATTTCATTCATTCTAAGTATTTTGCCCGAAGTACTTTTCTTCCCCCATTTTAATATTTTGCATTATATCCTACCTTATCATGCAGTTATTATCCAAGTCGGTCTTTTTAAATGTGCCAATCATCAACGACCAGAAAATGAAGAGCATATACATGTATTTCTTGGCAAAATAATTGATATATTTTAATTTACTTTCCATATTTATCTTGGGATAAGGATACTTTTAATCCCATACTTTCAAAAGGAGCATTTTAAAAATTTTTTGCTTAAATAATGAAATGGTTATTAAATTTCAAAACAGTTAAAATATTTTTGGCCGATTTAATGCAGGTGTAAATTGAACGCCGCGTCGAACTCTTATTGCCACACGCACTATTTCATAGTTTATGTCTTGATTTATTCATACTTCAAGATTCTTAAAAATAACTTTTCTCCTGGATACCATAAATCATTGGAATCATCTAAACATTTTTACAATCAAAACTTACTAAAAATAATAGCCTTAAAGAAGTAAATAATCCGGAAATGGTTACATAAGCAAATACGCAGTTAGCTGCAAATTCAGTACGAATTTGACTTTTATGGGAATCTTTTACACATCAAATTATTTTTAGTGATTTATTACCGAGAGATATAAAACATAAAAATTTTCACTGCCACGTTCAATAGAGATAGTTAAGCTACTGAAAAGTAACTTCTCATGGTATGTCTGAAAATAAGATTATTAATTAAAATTATAATTAGATTATTAATGTGAACCAACATGTTAATGGTTACGAAGTATTATAAAAGAGATTATTTTAAAACACAAATAAAATAATGGGAGATGAAATCCCTATCCATAAAAATTCCATTACACAAATAAAATATTAAGTTGCCGCTGGGTAACCAAATATGTCGAAAACAATACTCTTCTCCTATTGGCACTATAGAGGTAGGTTTAAGCCCTGTATTCTAACTTCAAAAAGGATAACATTGTGGGCTGTGACTTTATCCCACGGAAATATTCAATTATGAAAACTCGGATTACATTTTATTACTGCATATCTGGGTGTAACATTTATATTTTAAATGAAAAGAAGTTTCATAAATCTAAAATTAGTTAACTTTAAAATACTATTTTAAATACAAGTATAATATGTTAGATCTGGCTCTCAATATATTCGTTTGCTCACCGCCCCATTACGTAAGCCCATCTACCGTCTCTGACTTGAGTACGAGAGTAGCTTGTGCAGGTTGAAGTCAGTATTCTCGGTCTCTTAAGTTTTGGCATTCCTCGCTATCGCCTTTCATCCACTTCGTTTCAGAATGAGGTTCTTTTTTACTATACGCCACGGTATTTTGATAATCTTCCAACCGGACTTTTGCACAGACAAGGTGTAACACTCATCGGATACATTTCATAGAAGATCGTGCTCGCACCATTACCATGCAAAATCAAAAACAACCAATGACCCTGGGTCTCAAAGTTTTTTCGTTCCATGATTATAATTCCTAGTCACGTACATTTTTTTGGCGGTGGGTATGTGGACTCGCGCCATGACTGCCTGCAATGCAGCGTGTGCCATCGCCTTGCAGTGCCGCCTGCCCCAATACGAAGACATTAGCTTCTGCCAGGTGCATTGCTTGAGGAGAATCCTCAAGCACGTCTCGGTGACGTTGAGAGACTATACATGTCTCGTAAGTCACCGCTTCAACAGAATATTGGGGAATGTATGTGGAAATGCCTCCTGGAAAACGTGAAGTGCAGTGAAGGGAGGAAACGAAAAATTTCTCTCGAAAATATCGATTAAAGGATATAATTATTGCATTTTGAAAACGAGTTTGATCGATTATTTATTGGTTGCTTGCACAAATTCTTCGATTGAAATGATATCCATGAAATGAAAATAAATTTGCAAAATACTACCTTGATCAAAGGTTCCCGGAATAACCACCGTGTGGCGTTCCCATCGTTCCGATTTGAGTTCTGTTTTTTTTGTTAAATTGGTACATCTGTTGTTGATATTCCCTTTAAATCTTAGTGTCATAACTTGACATTTGCAAAAGTTACGTAGCCAAGAGTACATCTATCTCTGTGTGTGTTGGCGATTTTTTACGAGTTCGCTTTCTCTCGTGGCGACACCGACGTTGGACAGCGACCACTACCCAGTCTGCGCCTGTCTGGGATGCTGCCCAACGTTACTTCCCCCACGGCCGGTGCGATGCCTGGACAAAACAGACTGGACAGGGTACAGGCAGATCCTGTCCGACATTTTACCGGAACAGCCGCCATCACTGACGTCACAAGCTATGCTGGACGAATATGCTTCTGTCATAACAGCTGGCGTGGACCAAGCATTACAGAACACCGTGCCAATAAAACTGATCCGCCCTTCTGGACATCTGACGCTGCCTCATTCCATCCTTCGCCGCATCCGCGAAAGAAATCGGCTTCGACGACGATTTCAAAGAACCAAATGTCCCGCGGATGGGGCACGGTTTAGAAGAAAACGAGCCGAAGTGAGGCAGCTCATCCAGGACCACAGGCAGACGACGTGGGAAAGGAAGGTTGCTTCCCTCCGAACCGAAGATGGGAGCATCTGGAGAATGGCAGCTTCTCTTCGCCACAGCATTCGGATCGACCCACCGATCGACTCACCTGGTGGCCCTCTTATCACGGAAGACGAAAAGGCTGAATTTGCAGCAACTACGCTGGAGGCCACTTTCACGTCGACTCCGGATCCACTGGTACCGGATGATCCTAGCGACTATCCTGAAGAGGATGAAACAACGGAGGAGGGCACCATGACGGTAACGAAGGTTACCGAAAACGACCTGAGAGCAGCCCTTGGACGACTACGCTGCAAGAAAGCACCAGGAGAGGACAACATCCCGAACGAGGCCCTTCGACAGATGCCTGTCTCGCTCGCAACTCACCTGATTACGCTCTTTACGGCCTGCTTCTCCATGGGACATTTTCCGGCCATCTGGAAATCGGCAAAAGTCATCCTATTGCCGAAGCCGCCGAAGTCCGCTAGGAACGTAGAGAACTACCGCCCGATCGCCCTGCTAGCGACCCTGGGAAAGCTGCTTGAGAGGGTACTGCTGCCACATCTCCTGAAGCACATCGCGGCCTACTCAATCTTGCCGGCATCACAGTACGGTTTTCGAGAGGAACACTCCACCACACACCAGCTCGTCCGTCTCGTGGAACAGGTGACGGCCGGATTCAATCGGCGATGCTGCTCAACGGCGGCGTTCTTTGACATCAGGAAAGCCTTCGACCGGGTATGGCACGCTGGTCTCAGGCGAAAACTTGCAATACAGCGGTTTCCAAATTGGCAGCGCCGCTTGCTAACATCATACCTGACAGGAAGGACTTTCCGTGTCGCCTGGGGACGCGCGCTGTCACAGCCGAAACAGGTCCACGCAGGCGTGCCGCAAGGATCGGTGCTCGGACCGATACTTTTTAATCTATATACGGCGGACCTCCCGGTAGACCTTGGACGACATACCATGGTTGCCCTGTATGCGGATGACGCAGCAATAGTGACCACTTCGCGGAGAGCACACATGGCGGCAACATACCTACAGCGAGCAGTAGACAAACTGCTGGAGTGGTACGCCCTGTGGCGAATCAGCGTCAACAGCGCAAAGACACAGACGATTCTTTTTTCACCTGGAGGACTGGGAGAACCAGGAGAAATCCTCGTGGGCACCGAGGAGGCGCCATGGAAGGAAGAGGTGACCTATCTAGGCGTGATACTGGATAAAAGACTGACATTCAAAAGTCACGCCCTCGCTGCCACCAGGAAGGCAAGAGGAAGACGACTACAACTCTCGCCGCTGCTGCGTTCACCGTCCCTCTCTATCAAGACAAAGACGTATCTGTACGTGGCGGCAATTAGCCCAATCTTGATGTACGCTTCACCGGCATGGAGTGGCAGAATGACTCAGACGGCCTTCCACCACTTGGAGGTAACGGAAAGAGGGGCACTCAACAGTGTACTTGGGCTTGGCTGGAACTATGCCGCAGAAATTCTCCACGCCTTAACTGAAACTGCGCCCATTGGAGATGTCATCAAGACTCGCGCGACGGCCTTTTACGAGGAGCTTGAAGGCAAAAAAGAAGAGCACTTGCGGTCGATCGGCGGCTTAAAACCTGTCTCCTGGGAAAGGCACAAACGCCCAAGAGCAGCAACGGGACGGGACGACGACCAACCACCATTGAAAAGGAAAAGGAGTTGATTGGACCTTCCTTCATCGACGGGCTAAGAAGCCGCAAACACAGCAGCTGAATGATTAAATCATCGGGCAGCTGCAAGCCAAGCGTCAAGAGGGAACGTTTTGGCAAAAAAGAAGACGGACGTTGGAAATGTTGGAAAAGTGTTTCGGCAACGATTCTCTAAAAAAAACGGTCGTTTACCAGTGGCACGAGCGGTTCAGAAGTGGTCGTGAGTCAATCGAAGATGATGAACGCAGTGGCAGACCATCGACATCGAAAGTCGGTGAAAAAATTGATAAAGTAAAAGAAATGTTGGTCAATAACCGCAAATTAACCATCAGAGAAATAGTGGAGGACTTGAACATTGCCTATGGATCCGCCCAAGACATTGTGGTTAATGATTTGGGTTTCCGTCGTGTAGCAGCAAAGTTGGTGCCAAAAGACCTCAATTTCATGCAAAAAAGAGACCGTGTTGACGTCGCAAAAGACATGATTTGCGAGGCTGAATCCGATCCCACATTCATCAAAAGGATCATTACTGGAGACGAGACGTGGGTTCATGAGTACGACACGCAATCCAGACATCAGGCAAGTGAATGGCGTTCACCAAATGAGCCGAGACCAAAAAAACCACGTCGTTTTCAGTCAAAAAAGAAGGCAATGCTGACGGTTTTCATGGATTACAACGGTGTAGTGCATCATGAATTTTTGCCAGAAGGCCAGACAGTAAACAAAGAGTATTATTTGGGCGTTATGAGACGTTTGCGTGAAGCAATTCGCCGAAAGAGACCAGAAATGTGGGCAGGAAACTCGTGGATTTTGCACCATGATAACGCACCGTCGCACAGTGCTATCATTATTCGTAATTTTTTGACGAAAAATGCAACAAATACCATCCAACAGCCACCGAATTCACCTGATTTGGCTCCCTGTGACTTCTTTCTGTTCAATCGAGTTAAAAAACCATTACGGGGAACGCGTTTTAGCAGCCGAGAGGAAGTAATGGAAAAATCGCAGGAAGCACTGATGGACATACCGAAAACCGAATATAAAAAATGTTTCGAGGATTGGATCAAGCGCTGGCATAAGTGTGTTGCAGTCGATGGGGATTACTTTGAAGGGGACAATATAGATTTAGATGAATAAACTTGTATTTTTAATTTTCTGAATAAATTCCGGGAAATTTTTGATCAAGGTAGTATATATACTCATAAAAGTAGTTTTGTTGTTATAGTTAAACATTTTTAGGAACAGCTACTACAATGTAAAAATACTCGACGTTTCCTTCTCACTTTAAGTGCCCTCATTCTCAGCCAGAGTTTATTTAAAAATGGTAGTACCTATTCTCGAAAATGTTTAGTGCTTTAGATAAAAGTAGCTATTGATGTCTTAATTTTAAGATTACTTTTGTTACACATATCACCAAACAGGTTAACGAGAAAATTGTAAATAGACTGCAAGGAAGATATCTTCTCGATAAATGTGGTTTAAGACTCTCAAGAAATGTTAAATACCTCAGTAACAGAAACCCATCCTTTAAACAATGAGAAGAAAAATGTGTCATGGTATGGCAGAGTGGGATAAAATACTCGTAGCAAGTGAAGGAAAGCTTTCTTTTCTATTAAATTTAAACTTGCGCGAGGCTTTTGATGACGGCACCTACATCGAAAGGAAACATTGCGAACGGTATTTATGTAAGAGAGCTAGCAAGCATGCTTACTCATATTTTCACTTGTGATTGACAACTCACATCATTAAACGCATATTCGAGATTATGCATTTATCGTTAGCAACTAACGGGGACGAGAGTATTGAATTATGGCTTTTGTGATTTTTAGTAGTTGGTATCTAAGAGCCGAAAAACTCAGGTGTGATTGAGAAAGAAGTTTGTTTGCTTTAGGCTTCATCGATCTTCAAAAGAAGATGATTAAAACGTCGATTTGCTCTCCACCATTCTTCATTATCTCCGTGACTAACGTACACATTTATTGGATAAAGACTAAGAAATTATCTACCGTTAATAGACTAGCGGTCATGTCAAAAACCCGACTTCGAATGACCACATCGCGAAAGAACGTAAGTCATATACGAGACGGGTTGCGAATGCGTGACACAAGGGTAGGGTTGCGAGCACGTTACCTACCGGAACAGCGGACTCGGTACCCCACTGTGCACATGGCAAGGCCCAATAATAATAATGAAAAATGTATTGACAGATTAACAATGTTTGTGGTTCGTCACTTTCCGTAGGGGATTGGCATTGTTTACGTACAGACAGTGTGCCCAGCAAGGTGTGGTAAAACAGCAAAATGGAGAGGGTAGGGAGAGCGTTGAATGCGTTGGGGGTTTGGCGTGGTAGGACGAGGCGTGAGCCTGACCAAAGGGTCTGGTGAAGACGGAAAGTTCCGGCGTGTGTATCTGTGATCTTCACCCCCTCCCAGTCCTGTCAGCCATGCGTTGGATATCTCTATTCCATCGAGGAAGGCATACGCCAACACGGACGATGAAAGCAGGGGTAAAGAGAGATTCCAGGAAAGGAAGCAAAAAACGATAGAGCAGATTTTCCAAGTATAAATGATGCATAGGTTCTTCAGTCGTTGTACATGCGTAATCGTCCGTATGCAGTGGGTAACGACATTCCTTTTGGTATAAGTGAACTCAAGTGGGGAGAATTCATGGATCATGTTTCGCAGTTGTAGAGAGTAGACTTAGATGACTTGCCTTTGATCAAAATCAATAGACACAAATAACGGTTTTTACTTTTCATGACAAAGACAAAGCTACCGCTACTCCATTTATTGAGCTCATTTTATACAAAGATTGTTTGAAATTAATACTTATTATATTAAGTGCTCCACTCATTGAGTTTGCTAAGTACCATGCGTATCGAATACGTAGCTAACATGAAGACTATCGTGATAGCATGATGGAAGTGGCAAGCAAAAGATACTTGATGAAGGATTCGGTATTGAGGTCGGTTAACTAGTCTAGAAGTTAACGATCTCATGTGAATCAGAGATATAATAAGAGAAGATATAATGTAGATAGTCTAATAGTTGGTTGGTCATCACCAACAATCGTTGAAGGTTTATTGAACCTCATTGGCCTGTCGATTTTATTCTCATTAGTCTTCCGTATCTCTGCATTTACAGGTATAAAGCTTCCACCTTTTATCTCTGCTGCTGCCATCATTTATGCCATATAGTAGTAAAAAGTTAAATTTCATACATGTTTTTTGTTGACCGCTTCTTTACGTCTATTCTGGCACCATCTGCTCGTCATTTGCCGTGATTCCTTGCGTTAGAAAGCATTCTTCGCGGGCGCTCATTTACTTGCGATCACCCGCTTGCCTTTCCTATCGCGAATGATAATGCTGGATGAATTGCAAAATGATTACACTTTCTCAAATAAGTTCCTCCCTTTTACTCCTCACAAGTAACGCAAATTATTGCTTGAGTCGCGTTATTTATCTTGAGGTATTCTCCAAACAGAATAGTAATATTTCCAATCTCCCTTTATTCTCTGCAATAACATATGAGCAAATATTTCAGATTTCGATAGTGTGATGTTGGTTTCTAATTTCTTGTAAAAATTTCAAGTCACACTGGGCCTTTTTATGGAAAGTAATATACAATCGTTTGGGTGATGTTACTTTTTTGTTATTTCTTGAATGCTTAATTACGATTTTTAAAACTTTTTTGTTGTTGAACTTGTTGGTTATAGTCTGGAATCTTATTTTAGCTTTCTTTTGATAATTTTTGCAGCCATGACTAGAAGCAATCAGATCCTTTTCTCTTCTTGGCTTCCAGCAGCCACGGCTGTGCCTAACCCCTTTACTGCTTCAGTTCATCACCTTGGTTACTGCCTGGATGTATTTAATAATTCGGTTTTATCCTTTGATCTATATGACTAATTATCTAATTATCAGTTGTTTTTTGGAAGATTCGGCAGGTGCAATCCGTACACCGCATTATATGTATCGCTTTTTCGTGTGTTTTGTATACCGACTCGTAATTATTTATAGGCCTCTTAATTTCCGTATCAAATAATGAGGACAATATTAAGCACCTTTGTTCATACATAATGCATTGAGCTTCAATAAAGAAATATTATATCACATTTTATTTTTAAAAAATCAAATTTTATTTAGGGATTGCCAATGCACCTGGTTTTATTATTGGCCAGCATATGTCCATTTTTATATTTTATGCTTTGATTAAATTCATAAATATTTTAGTTTTAACGGTAATATTAGTTATATCAGTTAATGGTAATATTAGACGTTTTGTTAAACATGAAGGATGTTTATTTCATTCTGAACTATAATTTTGCTGACATTAATTGAAGGGTAAATGCTACGAGTTCTATTACGATAGCTTGCATCGCAGTTATTTATTTCGTGCGAAATTTAGGAACAATAACAGACTATAAAGTAATCGATGAATTTTGACGGTAAAGATTACATCATCAAAGAATGAGTTATATTATGTAAACCTAAAACAACTTACCTGTCGAAACCGGTACGAGTGGGGTAATATATTTTCCAGTACTCATGTGTAAACATTCTTCCTTCACTAAAACTTCAGTATGGACAAATCTGAACAAAGAAATCGCAGTTCTCATAAGAAAATTGGCCAGAGACTCCTGTTTTCGGACTGTGCGATTCTCTCCCGTCTTTCTTCCTTACGTTCTTCTTTGGTCGATCTTATGCTTCCGCCATCTCCATAGCAATAGCGTTGCTCCCTTCTTGGTGGAAAACGACCGTTTTCTTGAGTAATGACACGTATTGCCTTTCTTCCTCCCCTACGAAGGTCGCAGACGTAAACGATATCGTTCATCCCAAGGAAGAGTCTCCATGTGATTGACATCTGAAAGGGATGTTGTCTTTCCTCCCTCCTTCCCGCCGGAGAAGAGGACATCGGCTCTCTGTGAAATCAGCCGGACGGAAAAGGAAGGCTTCTTTGGCGACCGCAAATCGTTTGAAGGACCCTCGACGGAAGTACGCGACACGGGCGACCCTAGTTGATTACTCGGACCAAACGATCTGGTAGGTGTGTTATTTTTTTGTCGTGCTTGACTCTCTCTTTCAGCGAAGTCTTCATTTTTCCATATCCCTTTTACGCGTCTTGGGGGAACCAAGGGTTCCTCCTGGGGGCACCTGTGTTCCGCTAGGGTTGAGGCACAGCTAGGATCCGTTCGGTGGCCGCATCTTCGGCGTCCGTGGTCATGTCGTCTCTCCCACACACACTTTCAGTATTGAAATGAAAATGTAACGAAAACCTTTCACATTTCCTCCCAAAAAAGTTTCCGTTAGGGTAAGACACTTAACTCAGGTTTCCGCCTGCGGTTTTGTGATCGCTATCATCCACTGTGGCTTGTATTGTATATTCCGAACCTTGCTCCGAACGAATTCCAATGCCTCGAATCTTCATGTTTTTGAACCACTTGGCCAATTCATACTTGCTTTTTTTAAACATCCGGAAACTTTTGGGTTTCTGTGCTGCTGTGAAGTATCGATTTACGAAACCAGTTTAAATACCCAGCGGTAAAGTATCAAGTTTAAAAAACATGCGTTATCCCTTGTTAGTACCGTTATCGGGAGCCATGCGAGACCGCCTGGGAAAACCTCTCTAAATTATACGATCATCATATTAGTTAAAACTTAGAAAAGGAGTTGCAATTACCAGACGAAAACAGGCCTATTAAAAATCTTAAATGATTTGGAGCAATGGGAAATTATACCAATTTTTTTGGCTGAATGAGAGCCAAGTGGAGTTTAAATATTTTAAAATACTTGTCAGCTATCAAGAGGAGACAGAGAAAAATTCCAATATTCATCTTGATATGATTACACTCATGTGATTCACAAACCGAAACGAAATGGAATTTCGAGCGGCTGCAAAAAATCAGTAAATTTTGTATGGGAGAATTCACGGTAAAACACACGTATTGTTAGCTTCATGTATATAAAATGAAATGTTCGCTTTCTGGCCCTTGTGGCTGTGGGATAACGTCTCCACCTGCCAACCCAAAGGTCGTGGTTCGGGGTCTCTTGTGAGGATTTATACTTACTTATTGCCTTTGTTGTTATTTTCTAGCTAAAATTTCCAATGTAAAAGGTCAACGTGGATGATTTCGAATTAGAACTTAATATATAAATTAAATTGATTGGAAAATTAATACAATATTAGCTAATGCAGCTGAAGAAATTTGAACCAGTGATAATGTTATGTTACCTAAACTAGTAATCAGCTGTGCAAAACTGTTACTTTGTACATTAAAAATGGCAAATAGACTCATTTTCAATAATGAATGTTTTTCTTTCGAATCTTATAAGCCAAATATTTTTTCTTTTGTAGTAATATTTGGGCTGAAAGTCTAATACTAATTTTTGTGAAAGGTATGACCTTATTGGCAAATACCTTATGAAAATATGTCAGTGCTTGAGTAAGAACAATAATTATAATATTATGCCTGAATATACCTGCCTTTACATTAAAATTTTAGAGTTCTGAAGCTTGAATTCACTCATGATAAATCTTTTGAGTTCATTAGATAAATAATTAAAAATATTACTACTTAAAAAAAGTTTGCTGGACTATACAAGTTCCTTGGCGGTAGAAATACGTGGATCAGTTTATCAGTAAACCCATATAGTAGTTGTAGTTATTAGGGAAGGTGACCGACAGCTGAGGTCGTTTGCGCCATTAGGGATGGACAGGAATGGAGGAAGGGTGGAGAGAAACCCGGCGTCGGCATTAGCCTACTCTTAACGAAAGGAGCCGGGAGGTTCGGAGTTTAACGTTCCATCTGGAGGACGGCAGGCTCACTTAAAGTCCTCTTTACCCCAAGTAGAGATCAGGATACCACTGAACAAAATCTATCGCCTTCAAGATTCGAATCTGGATCCTCTGGGCGGGAAGCCGGTACATTAGCTACCGCACTATCCAGATCTCCGTACACGTATTCCGCTAAGTACAATTGCTTATGAGGTATCCTTGGATAAATTTTAAAGTAAGGACTTAATAAGACTCTATTCTTAAGACATATTATTCAAAGATCCTAATTAATTCTCATCGAGGTAAAATAGTCACATAAATCAACATCACTAAACTTCTTCTAACGAATGCCATTCATTTCTTTTGCGTATGTAATACCTTGAAGTGTCATGGAGCAAGGACTTAAGAAGCCATTCCTGTCATTTTCAAGGTTGAAAACGACAGATGGATTAGTAATAAGTCGAAATCAAACCGTGCCGGTATTTTATCCGCGCACGCCTCTTGCTCTTCGGAGAACTCCTCCACACGCAATAGGTACCTACACGAAGAACAATTGTATCCCTCACTCAACTCCAATCAGTGGCCTGAACAAAAGCTCTCCCGTTCGATATCTTTGGGTACGTGTGACGTCCATGCTACTACTCGGAGGATCGGAGTATTCGTCCTGCAGGCCTCTCAATCGTCCCTGGTGACGCAAGCCGCTTCATAAGTCTTGCGCACGACCGTTCGATATGATTTTTTTAATGGAGATGAAACGGCGGGACCTTGAGGTTCTAGGGATCCACCATCCATGATCCTAATCGGAATGGATTTGCATATCCACCTCATCTAGGCAGTGTCCATCTTTGCTCTGTTGTCTCCCAAGGTTAAAGTATAAATATGACACAATGTCACGACGAATAATTCTAATGCATTTTTATATTGATTATGAAAGTATTGAAAAAATTATATAAAATTTTTAAAATTAAAACACGTTTCAAAAAAGCGCAGGAAATACTATGTTGGCCATGAACCGTAAAATTGTAGTTATATAGTTCATTTATGAAGTGACCCTGTCCCGCTGCAACTCACTTTGTTGTTAACGTAGTGCTAACAATATTATGTTGTACGAGTAGGAATTATAGTAATGGTGCGTATTATTATCGTCCAAAGGTTTGTGTAAAACCCGACAGCCTTTGTTATTTTCATGCAGCATACTTATTTCCTTTATTTGAACTGAGAACTTACCAAAGGCGGAATAGTTTGACCCTTGACAACGGAATTAAGCACAAATAAATGACGACTCACGTGAAAGTGAAAATTCTGTTGAAAAATGAATTTTTATGAGGCATAATGAAATAATAACAATTCAAATTAATTGTTTTTTCCATTTTCGTAAAGTTACCACCTGCTTTACACCATTCATAAATTTGTTAATCATTCATAAATTTGCAGAGCAGCGCACCTCCAGTAAGCATGCTCAATTCCAGATAACACAAAAATGTACATATTTAGAAATAAAAGAGAGCATTTCATATTTTCTCAATGTTCCATTCGAGAATATGAAAAGGTTCGGTTGCTAAGCACCAATGCCTCCTCATAAATGGAAAACGGATAAAAAGGAATTACGTACATTTAAGAATCCAAAACACTTGAACGTTTGGGAAAATCACGATGCTAAAAAGTGAGGTATTTTTCGGGTAAGTGTAATGTAACAAAATGGTAATTGAGAGGTTTATTAAGGATTGAAGTACACTTAATTTTCTCAAAGAAATTAAGCATGAGTCATAATTATTTCTCGAATTAAATTGGTCAATAACAGATAGAAATAATAATATTATTAGATATGAAAATAATATTTAAAATATGCTTAATATGAAACAAATAAAACAGGATGTTTATTTTCCTCCGGTATCACAATAGTAATGGCATAGTGCTAAAACGTTTGAAGACAATATACGAGGGTCATCCGGAAAGTAGTACCCGTTCGTGCCGCATGAAGTGCTGACGACGCGAGTAGCCGCTGGACGAGGTCAGATAGCTTCAGTGGCTTGTCTGCCTTCTCTGAGCCAAGTTGCGTGACGCTAGCATTGCCTGTGTTGTTTCTGTGATTGTTTACAATGTTTAAAAAAATTGAGAACGCCGCCAGTTGTGAAGTGAGGGCAGTGATTAAATTCCTCAATGCAAGAAACGTTCGCCCATGTGATATTCATCGCCAATTAAAGGAGGTGTATGGAGACAATGTAATGGACGAGTCGTCTGTTCGGCGGTGGTGTCGCAACTTCAACATGGGGAGGGGGAACACACACGACGATGAGCGTTCGGAGAGACCGTCTGTCATTACAGACCAACTGGTGAGCTCAGTTGACGAATTCGTGAGGAACGATCGGCGCGTCACAATTGATGACATCTGTGAGCATTTTCCCAATGTTTCTCGAACAATTGTTCATGAAATTGTTAAACACCATCTGCATTATGCAAAAATTTGTGCAAGATGGGTCCCTCGCGTATCTCAATGAGCTGGCGGCGAAGGACTATGCAGCAGGAATACAGAAACTTGTCACACGTTATGACAAATGCCTTAATTTGCTTGGAGATTATGTTGAGAAGTAGTTTAAAGTATCCTCTTTCAAATAAAATTTTTTATGTTTGTTAATATTTACTTTTGTGTCCTTATTTCACGAACGGGTACTACTTTCCGGATGACCCTCGTACTTGAAATTAAAATCAGCGAACTGATATTTATTATTTATTTATTATTAGGTAATCTACCGGTTAAGGTAGGTTTTTGGATGGACATAATTACTAATTAAATAATTTGTAACCCCTAGCAAAACACAACATCCTACTTTACTTCAGGTCCCTCTTCATCTCTGAGTACTTTCTACCTCCCTTCATCCCGTCCAACATCCCTATCCTGTTCCTTCCCTTTCCTCGTCTGCCTAACATTCTCCCCTCTATTACAGTCTTCAACATCCCACTGCCGGTCAATATCACCTTCATCCACTTTTCCTGCCTCCATAGGATTTCTCCCAACAAACCTCTCTCTTCGCCCACTACACCAAGTACGAACTGATATACGGACCGAATAATAATCATATACTTGGCACTTGAAGGCAGTGGCCATTAGTTGCCGTCTTAATTATAAAAGATGTTACAGATTCATTTCACTCAATGTAACACAACCTGCCTTTATTTGAAAATATGATGAGCTCCAAAATATATCAAACATAGTGAAATAAAATTCAGTTCTCAAACTCCAATTAAACAGAAAAATGCAAAATTGCAGCAAGTGGAAATGTTTCCGACGCAGACATTGCTCAGAGGTCATTTGAAAGATGATCATAGTCTTACTTCTAGAATGACCATTAATCATCATTTTACTCTTCACTTAACGATTGGTAAATCAATTCTCTCCATACAATCGAATCTTTCAGTTTCCTCTATTTTGTTCAGTTATTCACTTCAAATTGAATTAGCTTCATTGGGAAAAGTCATTGCCAAGATGTTTTTTTTAGAAGTTTTAGAGGTTTGATATGTTAAAATTATTTAAGCCATCATGGAGCCTGCCAATCATTTAAACTATCGTGGGTTCGAGTGTATTCATTGGCGTTTCCTCTTCCTCTTGTGTTCTCCGTAGGTTTTCTTATTTAACCACAATTCGAAGTGCTTATTCATTTGCTACTCTATCAAACCGTTTTATTTTGATCATTCTCTGGTAGCACTAATAGTAACTGGTATTTTATTGAATAACTTATTATGCATAGCCTCAACGGTAATAACCTTCTCTGAAAACATTTACGTGATAAGTCATTTAAAATAAGTATTCTCAATTTAGGTGGGATCAAAATACTGACGAATGAAAACCAGTCACCGTCTTGCATGGTAAATTGTAGATATCTATCTACATCTACATAATACCCCGCAAGCCGCCGCAAGGGCGTGTGGCGGGGGTGTTAGGTCACCAACCGTAAAAAGGAATAATACCACATGCAAAACAACAACATGGAAAATTACACCCACAGCAGCGCACACACTCATGCAAAAATCCCTTCATCCAACACTCATGAAAACACATATAGTATACCGCAAACCAACAAAAAACTTCACCCCAGAATGCAGCACAAAAGCCATCCAACAACACGCAAGCCAGGACACAACAAGCAAGAATGTTAAACACCACTACCACATGAACGTGCACCACAAAACACTCTACCCCCCGAGTAGACTGTAAAAGGCAGGGAATGCGACCCAACGCTGCAGGTAGCAGGAATTTACCCCGCGGAGAGGGACGAGGGATTGAAAGGGAGACTTAAAAACAAATGAACAGAACACTAATTAGATCATTCGGAAAGAATGGGTCATGATAACAAAACACCCGAGGTTAGTGAAAGAGTATGCATTTAAGTAGAACTAATTATTTTTTAGACGCTGAGGGTTGCAAGTGGAATTTTTGCTATTTATAACCCTGCAGTTGCTATCCCGTATTGTCCGTGGGAAGAAGGAGTCCTTGAGTCGGCTAGTTCTGACATCTATTTCCCGAATTTTATATGCATGATCCAAGCGACCAATGTATGTAGGAGTGCGAATAATTTGCGAGACCTCGGTGCTGAAACATGCGGATCTGAATTTATTTAAAAATTTCAATCTTGCATTGAATCGTCTCTCTTCCAATGATTCCCACCCCAAATCCATGTGCATTTAGGTGACGCTTTGCGTTTTATCGTAAGAATGTTTTACAAAACGGGCTGCCCGGCGTTGAACCTTCTCAATTTCCCGAATGAGGCCTTTTTCACTCGGATCCCACACGCTACATGCGTATTCTAAATGAGGCCTTACAAGAGCGTGGTAACAACGCTCCTTGACCTTCGAGTCACTTTTGCCGACAATGCGTCTAATGAATCCCAATTTTTTATATGCTTGACCGCAGACTTTACGTATGTGAGTCCCCCAAGTTAAGTCTTTTGTGAATGTAACGCCTAGGTATTTTACCGTATCAACTACTGCTAGGTCAACTCCAGCTAATTTGTAAGCAAATCCCGTTGATCTTTTAAAGAAATTTACCACCGAACATTTATAATAATTTAGTGTCAATCCCCAGTTAGAACACCATTTAGTAATGCAATCTAAATCCTGTGCTAGAATAAAAGCTATAAGATAAAAGATATAAGAGTCTTACAGAGTAATCCTACTTGGTACTCTATCAAATATTAATTTCAGTCTATTAAAAAAAGTATTTGGTTTCCAAATTTACAAATCAACGAGTAACATGCCGGTTTTCATCTTGATTGCAATATTTTCAAACTGATATTGTCAAATAATGTAACGAAAACAGTCTTTTTAGCAAACAAATTGATTCAACTGCATTGATTTATTTTTAAATTTACCTTGTCCGCGTTTAAGGTCTTCTAGTGGATTGTATTCATATTTTCATCCGAGGTATTCAGAAGTGGTTGGAAAAACCAACGCATAAACGTGAGGCACCTCAGCGTCAAAATGAGGAACCGGGTATTTATTACGTACGCAATCCCTCCGGATACTTTCATTCGTCCGTTGTGGAGGACTCGTTCCGACAATCAACTCTCCACATCTTATGAACAATGCCTCCTGGGTCTTGAGAGGTGGAGGGCGGGATGAGCTACATGCTAGCGGGAGAACTATTAAGGAACCGCAAATGCATTCCAGAGGGGCACGTGGTCACTCGGGGGTTCCAGCTACGATGGTGGTTGCGCAAAACGCTTCCGAGTGATAATTGCATGCCGGCCCATTTTGCATTGACGTCACGCTGCACGGAGAACATAATGCCGATTTAATTTGGTTCTGGTGAATTTCTAACATGCTTTCGTCTTCTGGTATGGCAGGAAAGGAGAGATATATCCGAGGCAGTCATTGCGCTTCTTCTCAAGATGTGCTTTCCTAGTTGAATTGCTTCTTTAGCTCCACAGGGAGGTATTAACTAAGAAAAATCCGTGTGGGATGAGTAATTCTTCAAGTTAACTAATTTGTTATGTAGGTGTGGTTGTAGATCTATGCCTAATTCATAATAATGACGTTGAAAAAATCACACTGCACACGTATTACCTTAAAAAGTAAGACGTTGCTACGGTAAATAAAGAATTCTTGTTACGCTAGCAATCCAGGTTTAACCTGACAGAAATTATCAAACCGCTTTCATTATTCCCGTAGTTTATTTCATTATTACTCTTCTATTATACATCTCTGAAACATAAGTACTTATGGTAACATGATTTGGTAAAATTCTCTATGAACGAATGGAACTCGCCATGCACTGTTATGAAGTTAGGTTAGAGAATGCAGATTATTTTACTCATTTTTAATTACCCGGGGTGGTATTAGAATCATGATTTCAGAGAATTCAGTGAGGTTTCGCGGTATTTTTGAACTTTGGGAAAGTCATGGAAATCCAGGGTAATGATTATGAAAATTCACTAAAATACGAGGAATTTCATGGAAGCAGCCCAATTACCACCCAAAATTGTCAAAAACAAAAATGTTCTATAATTGGTCATAATAATGCGTTACTCACTTCATTTAGTAATTGTTTAAAAAATTAAATTCCGTGGTATTTTATGTTTAATGTTAGCATAGCTCTTGTGCCAAAGGATATGTTGACACTGCTAAAAATTATCACGTAATTGGCATATTTTAGCACACTGGACCCTACATATATTCCAATGGAGAGTGATATATTAAAAGCAATTGTTAATAAACCAAACTAAAGGTTATTTTTGGTTTTTGAACTCACTAAATCAAAGTGTTTTTACTTTCAGCTCTATTTATTCAGTTACATGCGTTCCATACGTATTACTCTTCGAAAGTTCTTGATTTAGTGCACGTATGACGAAAGCCTGGACATAGTATAATAACACTTAGAAGCAAAAATAAAATTTTAATTAAAAAGATCTTAGGATATCAAAACTCAGGGAAATTTGGAAATAATTTCTGTGGAGATCAGGGAAATCTCATCGAATTTTTACTTTTCAGTTTCCATCGTTCCTTGAAGTAAGTCAGCGCCGATCTCCGATAATTAAACAACATTTTATCGTAAATTTCGGAAAAATATTGTCTGTCACTGATGATCACACTCTACCATCAAAGAACCGAGTATGTCGCGCTATCGAATGAAGGAAAGGAAATAAGAATGGCAAAGTTCTGTATCAAGATATACAAAATGTAGAGAAAAGGAGCAATCCAGTAGGAAAAAATAATGAGAAAATAGCATAAAATTCGATTAGCTTTGCCCACCTAGGACCCATAATTCGTCTAAAGATGGATCCAGGTTTAAAAAGTCTATATTTAAATAGAAATCCCCGTCCATGTCCTCATATGTGTACGATTCCAAGCCTACCAACGCTATGGGCTTACTCATGGAGTTGTGTCATTTATGTTAACATTCAAACTAACA
Organism: Hetaerina americana; assembly: GCF_022747635.1. Classification (NCBI taxonomy): domain Eukaryota; kingdom Metazoa; phylum Arthropoda; class Insecta; order Odonata; family Calopterygidae; genus Hetaerina; species Hetaerina americana. Next base: position 77,461,405 of record NW_027287095.1, on the reverse strand, counting down.
GGAGCTAATGCTGTGTTTGATAACAAATGTTCTGCAATCTCTAGCTCATTCTACTCTGAAAATTTCTTGATCATGTCTTCCACGGAAATTTGGCATAGCTTAGTCTTTCTTCTGGCGCTTCCACCGATAATGAGGCATCGGCAGAATGGCCCCAATAGATGACCCTCTATGAATAAACGCTCTTTTGAACGATGAGCAACATGAAGTACCTTGCGTAGAATTTCACGTAAAGATCAGTAGTTAACTAGTATTTTTAGATCTGCTTACTCGCTTTCTCTTTCAACATTAATGACAATTCATTTCTAAAATTTCTGCGAAATATTCGTTTACCCAAAATACGTAACGTAAATGACGTCCCCTAACGGCGTAAGCAAAGTCAGGACATCCTGACTTCGACATATTTCAGGAAATTTACTCTCCTTTATTAATTTTTTTCATACCGTCACATAGTTTTTCATATCTTCTTGCTTTTGTCTAATAGGTATATTATTTTATGCATGCTCCTATGTTCGTGAGACAGCTAATTCTTTATGTCTTTAGATTCTCGTTGATCACATTCACCCGTTGCTTTCTCGGCCTACCCCTTCCTCTCAACCCATTAAATCATATGCTCACTCTTTAGAAACCGCAAATCCCTCGTCTTATATCTCTTAAAATTCCAAAAATATTCAATCAGTATCCCACCACATTTAGTTAACATTATTGCTGCTCCTGAGTGCCCGAGTTTCCCTTCCACACATCTTATGGCGAAAGTTACCCTTTGGTACGCTTCAATTCCTGCTGCCTTAAACAGCCATTCATTTTTTATATCCTCCATATTCTATGAGTAACCTTTTTTCTAGCATTCGCACACCCTTTATGCCCTTGACGAATTCCACTGTGTTTTAAGAAAGACAAAATCTCCGATTATGAATTTTCTCACACTCAAGATGGAATAACTTTTAAAAACGAATAAAATTTTTATTCAAAACGACATCAGTTTAAAATTAGCGCAAGTGGTCAATAAATAAGTAGATCAACATTATATTCTCATTTCTATTTTGTTGTTATAAACTGAATATAGAAATCTGGAAACCGAAATTAGAATTAATATGTAATGCACATTTAGCCGATGACTCCGTTTAAAATTCGAGTCGTGGTATCTCCGGCAGTTTCTTGAAATTTAGAATCAATACAGGTATGTCATTTTCTCCTTTTGTGTATTCGCCTTTGGTGCACGCTATGGATGAAGGAGGATAGATGGATACTGCAAGTTCGTTTTCTTGTTGACCAGGAACAAGCCTTGGAATATCTATATCAACACCATACCCCGCAAGCCGCCGCAAGGGCGTGTAGCGGGGGGTGTCAGGTCACCACGCGTAAACTAGAATTAAACCACATGCAAAACCAAATTACGATGCCTTTACACAAATATTAGTTTATTCATTAACTCAAAAAACCTTAATTACACGAAAGAAAGTACTTTCATGCAACAAAATTTGATAACAGGATACTTACATTTAAATCATGCTGTAGAACCATTAAAAAGATGTCTCTATTAAATAAAAAGAATAACATTCAGAAAGAAACATACAGGATATCGAATAATATATACTCTACCAATTATAATTATCTCCTAAGTGATTGCTGTCATGTCTATTATGATCGCTAATGATTCGAGGAAAAAAAGTCATTTTAAATTTATCCGTTCTACAATAAATCTCCCTGATTGTACTTAAGTAATTTAAAGTGATTTACTTATTAAAGTAGGGGTCTTTAATATGTTCTTTACATCCCCAGGTAAGTAACCTGCCTCAAATCATGCGGGAGGAGTGTTACAAAGTAGGGTATTTTAGAAAAACATGCAGGATATCGAAAAAATATATACACTGCCAATGCCAATTATCTCTTTTCCGCCTGCGGTCATATCTATTTTGATATCTAATGGCGAAACCGGCGGCCCGATGTCATTAATGTACAAAAGAAACAAAACGGGACCGATGATACTTCCTTGTGGGACACCCGATATTATGCTGTGTCCGCTGATACCCCGTCTATTGCGACCTTTGCTCTTGTCTTATTAAAAATTGATGAATCCAGTCTATTACACATTTATCAATCCCATAGCTTTCCAACGTTTGGAGGAACTCTTTATGAGGGACTTTGTCGAATGTCTTCTTAAAATCTAGAAATATAGCATCGACCTGAACGTTATTTTCTCCAGAAACCAAAATATCATGATCGAAAAGTACCAGTTGGGTCTCGCAACCTTGTTGGTTTTTGGTACGTAAATTCTGACAATCGCGATATTTTATGATTGAACTTACAAGCATGTGCTCTAAAATTTTGCATTAGATGGATGTGACAGAGATTGGTCGGTAATTATTCGGATCTTCACTGTTACCTTTTTCAAATGTAAGCATAACATTGGCTATTTTCCAGGCTTTGGATACTAGGCGGTCATTTAAGGATTTATCAAATATTTTTTTCAGGAAAGGAGCTGTTTCTGAGGCCATAGTTTTGTAAACACGAGCAGGGATTTGATCAGGGCCTGGTAATTTGTTTGGACCCATGTCTTTAAGTTCGCGTTCGATTCCAAGACATGATATTGTAATTTCAGGCATGTGTTCAAGGGAGCGATCTGGTAGTTACTCGCGTTGTTCCTGCGGATGATTATTAAAAACGCTTTGAAAATAGTGGTTTAACGTTTTAGCTTTTTCAAAACTGGCGTCGAGTTTTTGCCCGTTGTTATTTTGGGATGGCACTGTCAACTTGTTTCCCGACGACGAAATGTTCATTGACTACCCAAATGGGTTAGTATAAACCGTCCCGATGAGTGAAGTCCCACTTTTACCGGTCATTGTACGTACAAAACGTATGACATTGAAGAAAGAAACATTGCTGAGGTGGAAGTGTGGTTTGTGAGAAGAAGAAACTTAAAACTAGGAATAAAATATGAATTCTTAACCTAACTAGAAAGGAAAGCCGACAGGGAACGGCTTTTTACAAAAAAGAACGTCAGTAACAGCACTGACTGCCGCCCGGCGCACACTGAGCATAGAGCGGTGCAACAAGGAAACGGAGGCGATTAGCTGAACCTCCCGTACATATGACCAATACGCTTTTGGGTTATCGTCCAAATATTCACTCAATCTTTTATTTTTTAATTCCATTCACGCCTGGCGACATGTTTTTCCTGCTTACTCTGTAGCTATTTTATAGTTGTGCAGTATTTCATATTTTCATTATTTCTATTTATTTTAATATTTGTTATATTTCAAGTTTTCCTTACCCATCAGCAAAGGTATACTGATACACTCAGTAAATTCTAGAAGGAGCGAAGTTTATCAGAGCATTTATTAATAACTGTTTCCAAAAATACCCTTTCTATAATTCTGAAGTAATTCCATGCGCACGTGTCTGGAATAAATGATCCTTTGCGCAGGCAGGCATATAAACCTATTTCTAATGTGAAGTAGTCGTAACGCAACCGGAGATATCTTCACTGTTCCCTACCGGGGTTTATTACGCCATCGAAATAAACACTTGGTATTCAAGGAACTAAATATTCCTACGTGGCATAAGTTCAATTTAGAGGTAAGTCTTTGAAGAAACCCCTCGTGTTCATTGAGAAGTATTGCAGCCGGTCGATAGGTGATCGACCGCATTTGCTTTGTTGCCTTTTGCAGGGTCATTGGCATTAAAACTAAGGCGTTGGAATGTGTGAATTCTCGTATGTAAATTAGGTTATAATTGATTGCCTCTGTGTCGCGACTATTGAGTGAAAATTTCCAGTACCATAGTTATACCACCTCCCCATGATGGCTGTTATGATTAAATTAATCATTATTTTACTAAAATGGGGGCTCAGGATATGGAAGACAACTTATCCATGGATATTTACAGTCTTCACTGGTGATGTGAACATACCAGCGGTAGTAATATTTATCAGAAGCGAATAAAAATAATAATAAATGCTATTAAATACGTGCACGTCATCTTTGAAATCCAATCCGCTTTCTGTGTGCTAATTGAAGAGAAAAATGATAATGTGTCCCTTGTAGGAAGATCGTTGATGTCCTAATGCCTGGCCAATGACGACTGCCACCTTTACCTCGGTGGACACGTCCCGCGGATAAGGTGCTGGACGCTGTTGAAAGCGCGACTATCTCCCGTCGCTGTTTTTGGACGAGAATCGCAAGCCTCTCGTTCCGCATGCGATCCACTAAACGGATAAGGAATGACTGGCTGGAACTGCATTTGGAATGGAATGCGACGAAACGTGCGCAGAGAATGTGAAATTTCTCGGTAGTTTGCGACTTCAACGCTGGACAATGTTTACTTGCTGCAGGATGAGCGTAGATGTTGAAATAAATCACTCATAGTGGAAGAGGCACCATTAGGACTGAGATTCATACAGCCCAGTCGAGACTTAATCTATGCGTGATACCTCAAGATTTTACCACTCAAATCCTTGTAGTATGGATTGTGATTCATTTATAGCACAACCAGCTCTAACACTGATGTAGCAATTTCATTAATGGTATCAAATTTCAAAATGTGGTCTTTAGTGACTCACATATATTGTAGAATGAGAGCCATTGGTAAGGAAGGCAGAAAAAAATGTTTTGATGCCATTGCAGTTTTATAATGCTACCTTTATTTATCTTGGAAATTTATATGATTCGGGCATTTGTGGGTGGAAAACATTAGCATGTATATTTATCATTTCAATGAAAGAAATTGAATGGAAAAGAGGAGTTATCAATACAACTGCTCACTTCAGAGGATATCTATGGAATATTGAATTAATCACAACTCAGGTGCCCACCACTCTGCCCGCGGCTTCATACGGTTCCTCTTTGTCATACTCGTGCTGGTAATTAATCAAAATTATTCATGCTTAGTGTTTTTTCTTTATGCGAGCGCGCTTTTTTTAATCGACGTCTCATAACTCACTTATTTAAAACGAAAGGCGTATGGTCATTTAATATTGCCTTAATGTTTTCTTTCACTGCTTATTAGCGCGTCAGAGTTTTTTACAGCCGCAAGTGGGATCGATTCCGAGAAATATATTATAAATACGCAGTATAAGTAAATAAAAACTGGTTGTTCCTCTGATTTACGCAGCTTGTCGCGTTTTTATTACGTTATATTGGGTGGAGACGATACCTCGTGATCTATATACTTTCGCTTCAAAGTTTTCATTTGCTATCAATAGCGGTGGGGATAAAATTGTATTCCAGCCGTATGAAGAAGAAATTTTCAAAGCAGTTGCCTTGCTTATTGCTATAAAAACAAATGACTCATTTGAAATCACTAATAAAATTTCCATTAGAGAGCCAGGAGCATATAAGGATATCAAAATACTTATCACGTATTGCGCCCTAGTGTTCCTCAATCCGAATGAAGTAACTAAGACCAGGAAGGCGAGTCACTGGATCGTAAATGGCAGCGAGTGGTTGATAGGTAATAAAAGTATGCAGTGACATGGATAAGGTTGGATCATATTTGTGCGTTGCTTGGGGCTACCTGAATGAGTACGCTGCATCTATCTGAGGATCGGAGTTGACACAGAAGTATAAACTTTTATCGCTTTTTTGAATTGCTCAGAATTGTATGCGCGAGGTGCTAATTGATTATCCAACTTGTCGAAGCCCTTTCTTGATCTGTAGAGTAGGTATGAATCATCTGCTGTTTTTTACGATGGTTATGGCGAAGAAACTGGAAAGAATCATGTTCTTTGTTGAGGAATGAAATAGGTTCTAATAGTGACGCTGGTTTCGACCTTTTCATGTGTCTTAACCTACCCTTTGGTTTGTTTAAGCCCACAAATCTCTCCCAAATGTTAAATTGCCTGATTATTTGAATTTTATATTAAAGTGGTTGACCCTCCTCTTGCTTCTCTGTTTTTCTTTTGGAATGCAAAGAGTGAAATTCCTCTGGGGCAATAGTAAAGACTTAAACATTTTCTTTAGAATTCTAACCCATCGGTCATTGTATGCCATCTTGCGTATCTGGATTTGTATTAAAGTGGTTACCTTTGACAGTATTACAAATGAGATAAACTATAATTAAATCATTAATGGTTTTATCAATGAAGGAATAATTAGATTCGGTGTTTTTACATCAAATATTTACCTGGATAATCATTTTCCAACCCATTCGGTTCCCACGATATAATCAAGTCTGTATTGGTAAGTTATTTTTTTATTCATCGCATTTATTTATATATTCAAATGAACTGATTCCTCTCTGGATTCATACCCGTTTTATTCACACTAAACCTTACGGCCAAAGTACTCAGTGTCGTGAAGTTGTACCAAAAATAGACCAAATAGGATTAAACCCCTTCAAAAATTTTCCTTGGGCGAGAAAGACGGAAATATTTTTCAACCGTTCATGCTTTAAAATGTAAGGAAACAAGGTTTAAATTACTTCCAGATGCGGGAAACAATGTAAGATTAAAAAAGGAAGCTTTAAAACGGAGACAAAAGGAAGGTTACCGAGCATTCGCAAAAGTCACACTCTCAGGACCTCCGGCGCCCCCCAACCGCTTCCTTGCTTCTTATTGGCCCCATAGACTAGAGCACCGGCCCCGCGGGGTACCGCTAGCGCCCAATTCGGGGACCACTGCTCTAAACCATCAACGAAACTAAGCAATCAATTTGTTTGGAAAACTTACGGATATTAAACAATATATCGTACAATATTTTCAAGTACAAAGTTAGTTATATCAGTTATGCAGTAATTATGTTATGTAGAATTGTGCTCTCTCTTATTTTTTCCAGAATAGCCATGAAAGTACAATTTAAACTCAGCTATAGGTGTAGTCTTGCATCTTAAAACAAGCTACATTTCAGTGCTCTTTCCATTATATTCTCTTAAATTGCGTGTCGTTGTGAGGGAAAGAAAATATGCATCTTTCCTCGTGGACCGAATAAAAATGTGTGAAAAGATCACTTTTCGAAAAATACTTTTTAACTTTAAAAGTGGTCGGAGGGGTCTCAAAGAAGAACCGCGTCGCTCCATTGACTGCTGGGCTCGAAAATGAAACGAGAGCCTGTTCGAATGACTGTTAAGACACTTCGTAATTTATGATCCGCGCTCCTCTGCGGTGCTATAAAAGAGGGCGCTGCAAGTATACTCGGTTTAGGAGTGGAGAAGCGTGGCCTGCAGTTGCTGTCGGGCGGGGTGAAGAGTCCGACCGACCCCTTCTCAAAAGCGATCTCTCTCCCCCGCCGAAGTCGTCTCCAGCTGCTCCTGCACTTAAGCCGTCGGAACGCGACTCGAATACAGTAGGCGTCGGGGGATAATAGCGATAAGTTTGTCACGTATGTCTCTGGAATAGAATAGCGGACGGAGAGTCTACAACCCCCGGAGATAGGGAAAACGTGTTAAATTTACTGTAGTATAAAATTAATCATGAGAATTTTCAGTTTTTGAAATCATAATCTTAATATTAACAAAACATCTTAATGTTATTCTTGCGGAAGTGAAATTCAGGATTTACTCATCTAATATCATCTCAATGCATCTATGAAAATCGACAGTGAAACAGCGGATTTCTTTTACATATTATTCGTAAAAGTGTAAACAATATCTTAAAAATATATTTAATTTTCTATAGTTTTTAAATTATGTAAACCCATGTCAGTGCCCATCAATGAAAAATTTTTATAAGGAATCAGCACAACATATTTCGATGAAATTTTGAGGTATTCAAGAAGTTCTCTCGGGTTTCCCACTGGGTCAGGTTGCAGTACACCGACGTTTTGAGGTGTTTGCAGTAATGAGAACGTTTGCTGAAAAATATTAATCCTAATAAATTCTCCCGTGCCCGATGAAAAACCAGCTCGTATAAAGGATCTAGCTTCGGAAATTGCGCCGTATCTAGAAATAATATTTAAGAAGTCGCTGGTAGATCACAAGGTTCCCAGAGATTGGAAAACGGCTAACTTAACATCAATATTTAAAAACGGAGGCAAGGAGGAACCGAGTAATTACAGACCTATTCCCCTCACATCTATTTCGTACTAGGTTATGGAACATTTAGTTGCTACTTCGATCGTGAGACAACTCAATGATTATACGTTATTAATGAAAAATTGGCACGGATTCCGAAAAGGTAGATCCTGCGAGACACAACTCGCGATTTTTGTTGATGATATTCTTATTTCGGGAGAGAGCAATGTTCCTGAGGACGCATTTTTTTTAGATTTTAAGAAAGCCTTTGACAAAGTACCTTATAGTAAACTACTCGCAAAGCTAGAAGCATTTGGCATATCCGGGGATGGATTAAAGAATTTTTGAGTGGTCGAGTTCAAAAAGTAGTGATATATGGAGATGGTACCTTGTGATTTCCAACCAAATACTGGGAATCAACTCCGTCAAGAAAACACCAGACCACATGTACTCACCCAATTAACCATAATCACAAATTTACACAAAGTAAAGGCTGTCGACTATAATCGTATTGAATGAAAATGAATGAAATCACGAGTGGTGAGGTGTGAATGCCTATATTTCAGCCAAGAGGTGGTCCCCTCTTCTGAAAACTGTAGTGACTGCTACAAAATAAAGTTTCAGTGAAAACTGAAATGGGTATTCTACTATTTACGATAAGGGAGTGAAGGTGAGAGGGGTGTTGTGAAAGAATTCTAAAGTAGAAGTGACCGTTGAAGATTGAGAGTAACAAACACTTATAGGGGCGGGTAGGAGGAATGCTTATGCGACCTTGGAGACTTAAGGCCAATATTAGCGACGAAAAATAGTCGAGTCAGAGTTAGTGTTTGGGAAATAACTGGTCTATTGTACTTGCAATGGGCGAGATATTATTAGTATCTGGTATTTTGTGTTTATCCGTGTTTCATCAAAGTACTTGTAGCTTGATTGAAGGAATCGAATTTAATTTTTTATAAACAGGACCTGTATCAGGCTTTTGAGCTGTCAGCTTCTTGTCTTTAGTGTTTCCCAATAGTCGTATAGTTTTATTAATATTGGTGTGCCCGATAGTTGAAGCGCTAAATGTTATGCTTTGAAAACATTAAGAAAATGAGATCCAGAAACCAGTTGCTACAGGGTAAATAAATGAGACTGGACAATATGATCTACAATATTTGTTCAGTAAACTTTGAATGGGCATTCATTAAACTAATTCATGGCATACGTGTATGCTTCTCCATTATAAACCCAAAATTCCCTCATGCCGTGACCTCTTAATGTGTTGCATGGGAACATCGGTATAAGTTGAAAAATCTTCGTCTTCATTTATAATTTGAATTAAGCAGTCAATGCAGCAGCATGTGAAATGATGCAAAGAAACAAATTATGAATTATATTATACACGGAAAGTAAAATAAAAATTATCAGCCTTGCTTTCTACAGAGTGTTTTTGCAAGAAATATTTATGAGTTTCTTTATATCTGTAGTATTTATATGATGAATTAATTTTTTTGAAATGTACTACCAGATTGAACGTAAACTATCAGACCTTAATGATGATTGCATTGATTCATAACCCTGCTAATAGAAGTGAATAGATGTAAAAAATTAAATATTAATGAAATAAATAAATTGAAATTACTTCTGTTTCGACTAAATGTTAATGCGAAATGGTCATTATTTTATCACCTAATGCGTATTTTAATATAACCACAGTTTTAAAGTGAATGCATGAATGGTGAAATTTTTCATGAATAAGCATACACATTAAGTCAGTAGTGCACCCCGTCCAGAAGCATCCCCCCAGGTCAAAGGAACCGATATCCTTGGTGAGTTCAGGATACTGAGGGCTGGAAATGAAAAAAATCGCTCCAATTGGACTTCATTAAAAGGAACATGGGATTTTCAGTAATAGGTTCGTTCGCCTCCCTTTAATTTTCCTTAAACAACTCCATCTTCGAGTGCCAGTCTTCTCAACTCCCCCTCACCCATTCCAACACCTCGCGTCACCTCTTCCTCCACTTTTCCAAAATTATTTATCCCTTGACCTTTCAGGATTGCAACCCCTTTTTCCCTCTGGAGCTCTCCGGACACGAATTCCTCTGTAGCTTCTTTCTCGACCCCTATAGATTGTGGTAAAGGTGGTTGCCACGAAGTATTCCGCCCGGGGTGTAAAGGATATAAATATATATTCGATTTTCCGCACTCTCTCTTTGGTAACATAATTTAGGATCTCGACTCTTATTGCAAAGAATTCATGTAGTCCATATTCGGTTAAAAAATGTTCATTTAACTCAACCATTGTTTTAAAAAGTTACGTTTGGTATAACATTTTCTTAAAATGTATCCCTTAGCGTAGGTTTTAATTAATAAAAAACCGGCGAAGATACCCATAGGATTTATCGCTCGTAAAAATTCCATCCTTAGGGTATGATGCTGACAAAAAAGGCTCGTATTCGTCTTCAGCCACTCTTTTTTCTTGGCAACACAGACGAAAGGTGAACAACCAGTTTTGACGAACACTTCCGGGGGTTCCACTATGAACGAAAAAAATGAGGATTGGGAGAAACTGGTTTTGGATGAGGACGAATGTGGGGGTGTTCTAAAGCCGTTTGGCTTATTAATAACCACCCGAGTCATTCGGTATGAAGAAATTCGATTATGGTATTGATTCAGAAGTAAAACGCCGATATACGTGGAAGGAATGTATCACTCCTTTGAACCATACTGCCGTTTTATATGGGAAAATGAATAATATACAGAGGTAAAAGGAAATGGTGAAATCATAAACATAATCATACGATAAAATTACTGTTACGGATTTAAATTGAATTAAATCACTTAATAACCTCCATTTCTGTTCGGATTTATGAGGACTGAACTGAAGGAAACCGGATAGAAGATTCACACGGAAATTACCCGTTAACTGTCATAAAGGAGACTTGAAGATCCATTGGTGATGAATATGGTAGTTGATGAGTCGGCTGTAGAAAATAAATCTTTGAAACCCAATACGGAAATTCTGTCGTAATTCAAATATCCACCAACTAGTAATTTCATAACTTTTCTAAAGCGAGGGTGGATTTATTTTAAGAGTAATGGGATTGGTAAGGAATAATGAGAGGGGCTAAAAAATAAATCGATTTTCAATCTATTGCCGGCCCCCTGGTGGCGTACTCTGCGTACTCTCATGCCAACCCAGTGGTCGCATGTTCCATTCCTAATTTGGTGGGTTTTACTCCACCCTTTGAGTTTTGTTGGCTTGAGTGTTTGTGCTTGTATTTTTTACTCTTTTCGCGTTAAAAATGTTGAAGTTGAAAGGCAAAAAGGCTGATTTCGGTTGGTAATAATTAAATAAAAATCTCAAATCATCCCAATAATTACATTTTTTTGAGGGGCGATTTCTATGGAAGAAATACCACTTGTTTCAGTCTTGCTGCCAATCGCTCTGAAAAACTTACATAAAATTCAAGGCTTTAAGCGACTTCCGTTTCACAATGAAAAATAATATAATTATTGGACAGAACGAAAGGAAAATGGTTTAATCATTCAAATAAAATCATTGCTTAAGATTGAAATAGAAATGAGGCAATTAGTAACTTCCTTTTTTGCTTGTTATCTAAATAATTGAGCAGAGGGAAATTTGATGCATGTAATAACTACCCAGACCATCACACGATAAAAGTGAATAGAAGAAAAAATTACACAGAAGAGCTTGATTAAAAGTTTTGCTGCCTATTTATATTCTCTTTTCGAGGAAATATGCTTGAAATCATTGAACTTTCAAGGAGTAATGAACGATATTCACTTAAGAGGTCCGTATCCGTAGCGGTAGAGGTCCAATCCGTAACGTAGATCATTCAATTCTTCCTCGGCCAAAAAATTCCGCGGAACCAAAGACCGATTTAGTAGGTGATGGACAGGCCATTAAGTGTATCCATTTGATACATAATTCTCTAGCTTCAGTCCTGATTCATGAGTGTGCCGAAACTCTTAATTGAATCGATGATTTGCACAAAATCAATTATGCTTAAAATTCACCCCGTTGGACGGCGGGTCTTCTACAGAAGAAAAACAACATTGCTCCCACGTCGTAGGTCATCACTTCCTCCCCTTCGACTCCACGCCATTAAATCATCCCCCGAACCTCTTGCCCCCATGAATTGGTGCAGATATTCTCTCCGTTCCGAGTAAACATGTGCACCGATGCTAATTCGGTCTTGCTTTCCCCCCCTCATCCCTGTCGACCCCTGTTTCATCTCTCTCTCTCTTTCCTCACTCCACTCCCCGCCTCCCCCCACGGTGTCTTTTACCCTGCGGAGAGGCGTCCGCGAGGGACGAACGAGAGCAGGGGTTGGGGCGAGGGTGGGCGGGAGAGAGAGAGGTCTGTCACCAGCCCCACGCACCAGCAGCCCGTACCTTCCCTCCACCTCACCCCCACCCCAGCCAGCTGCCATCCACTACTCATATTTCCCCTCCACCACCTCCCACACCCCCTTTCCCCCAACACCACCCCACCCCTCCTGGGCCTTCTTCCTCTCATCATCTCAAGCGGTCCATCTCTGTCACTCGGCACCCCTTGCCCGCGCACGCGCCCCCCCCACCACACCGCTCCCCCCAACGACCCCGACCAACCCCCTCTCGAAAACTTCGCCTCGAAACCAGTAGGATCCCGCATATCCTATCCATCTTTCTCCCTGTCCCCATATCTTACTCTTTCCCTCCCTTCCCCCTCCCCCCTCACACCACATGTCCACCCACCCTCTTCTCTCTGTCACCCCGTTTGACCTCAATCCCCCCACCCCCACAATCCCTACGCACCTCACTCCGGCCCTGTTGGTAAGTCCTTTCGAAGGGCAGCGAAAAATGGCCGCCTCATCCATCAAGATTACGAGATACTGTTTCTCGTTCTTTTTCGTCCCAGTAAAACCTTTCGATCTGATTGATGCCAGTGTAATTCCTACTCTCTCTCCTCTTCAAAAGCCATAGAATCGATCACTCGCTTCCGATTTGCGAATTCCAGCGACAGCGGTGTTATGAATTTGCGAGCCCGCTCGATCAAACGACCTGTCGTGTTTATAAGACACTACGGAAAGATCCCACCTGCCCTACATCTCTGATATAATAAGAGGCACCCTAATATTTAAAATAATTTTATTGGTGTTAATTTTGTTGGGCAATGTTTTACTTTCCTACGACTAGATTCTAAATGTAAAACAATAATTGTATGTCTAAGATTTTGCATTCTAATTTCTTTCTCCCGCTAAAATTAGGACATTATTTCTCCGTTCACTGAGGTTACTATCCAGCATTTAATTCAAAGGTTTTATGCTTAAAGTACCTTTATATTCACATATATTATCCTGCGTAATATGAAAAATCGTTTGATTAAGATAAAATAGAAATGCATGCCTTACGCCTAAAGGCTAGGGTCAACCACGCCGTAAGTATCTCTGCGAGGTACCTGTAACATATTTTCCGTATTCAATATCGCGCTGAAAAATCAACCATGGAATTGATTAGTTTAGTGAGTCATCGGATCATAGTTTATCGTGAAAAATAACAACCATGATAAGATAACTCACCAGCCTAATTAACTCATTGGTTTATTTTTCAGACCAGTTAAGTTTTTATTTATTTTTCGACAAAGATGATCTCATATGTCTGCTAATCATATTTCGCAATGAATTTCAGTAATTATGGTATTTTTATTGTACATACATAAGCCATCTATTAAAAAAATCAATTGTTATTGGCTGAACATTTTGCAAAACTTCTAAATAACAGCCAATTCACACTGAAGACGCATGTTGCCTGTACCATAGGTTCATTGTATTTTATACAGAAACCTTATGAATTAATATAATGACTGTGTGAATTCGTATGAAATCGAAAACCTGTCAACATCGGTCACGATCACTCCAAATTCCATTCAGTGGAAAAACTAATTTAAATTAATAAATGCTCAACAAAATTACTTTATGATTAATCTCCTAAATACTAAAAAATAAAGTTTTTTTTCCGCAAAGGCAAAACATCAGGCCACCCAGGTTTTTCAGTTCCATCTGGTAGTCTGTAATAGTACCGTGCAAAGGTTCCTCACCTCATGCTTGTGATGGATTATGGCGTACGAACTTATTTTTAACTGAACGTTGAAAATATCGACCATTTATTTCTGCCCTTAACTAGGGTGATAAAGAAAATTATTTAATGTCTCCACTCTGCACTGGTGCGAGTGAATCTTCAATTCATTGCTTTCCATCTTCAGCTTCGCCATTTAGAAACTTTCACCTGCTAACGCACTTTCTTGCTCACAAATCTTCATTTCTCCTACAGTCAGGTGGGAAATCTCCCACCGGCCAGCCATTGGTAACGTTATGCTTTTACCACCTGACTAAATATACATGTATGTGCGTCCTTTACGCGTTTGCCAAGGGTGGTTCAAGCTAAAATTAAATCATCTCTCAAGTTGTTTAATTGGTTTGCGAAATTATTCTCAATGTAATGTCAATCTCAGATCACTATGTTTCGAATCCCGACTCTCCTAACGACATTTTATGGGAGTTTGGGTCCAAAAACCCATTGATAAATCTTTTAGTCAGTTAGTTGGTAGGTAAAATCACAATGCCTGTATTATCTTAGGAATTAGAGAGGAAAATATTCCTAAGTTAGTATTTTGGAAAGATTTTTAAGCTTAATATTCAGAAGCATGGTAGCTCAGAGGGTAGATCATTTGGTTGATAACCAGAGGGCACAAATTCAAATTCGGGTTGTTACAAACCAGATTTACTCAAGCTTTATGATTTTTTGGGTATCTGGTCATCTTGCGAAGTCACGGATGGCAAAGGAAAAGTAACTTTCCTCCCACCCTGTTGTGTTGTTTTCCCATAATTGCATACATACGTGTGTACTCTGCCACCACCTACAAATCAACCTCCGTGTTGATTATTATTTGCTTTGAGGTATGTTTAGTATCCTATGTTTTTCTTTAAAACCCACAATGTTTTCATCACATAAAACTATTATCAATAGAATTCCATAATTAATGCTGATCTCTGGCTTCCAAGTTATTGAGTACGTATCACACTAGAATGTTCTGAAGACATTGGTGATGTACTGACTGATTACGTTATGTTATGTTCCCTAATATTGAAAATAATATCTCAAGATGGATTTGGACGGTTGGATGTTGTCTAGCGGTCAAGCATTAAAGTTTAAGAAATTTTAGATAGATTTAACGCGAACTTCCACATGGTATTTAAAATACGTACTAAGCTAAATGCGGAAAGAACACCATACAGGACGGGAAAATATATTGTAGACAGCGCTATTTGTAAATTTATGACTCTGTAATCGACTATTATATCTCAATTTGAGCGTATGTCAACAACTTTGGTAGTTATCGTGACTTCGCGGAGGGGAGGTAAAACATAAGGAAAAAGGAGCAGGGGAAGAAAAGTTTAAGACCAGCATCAGTATCGGTCGAAGCTTCTCGGCATTAACCTTAAAAACATGCTTAAACCGAAAGATCACGGATATTAGCCCACCATTGAGGAATGATTCACAGTAACGGGTCCTACTTGAGCTCCAATGCCAGATGAGATAAAGAGAATAATCGGGATATTCAGAATGAATAGCCGTGGCCTGAACGATCAGCTACTGGGACGCGGCAATGGTACAAAATTCATCATTCTCAAAAAAAAATTTCATTACAAGTGCAGATAGACATCAGCTTTGTTGCGGTAATAAATCAACGATGCGTTTGGACTGCCTTCTTTCTGAACATTCCCCGTCATTAGTTAGCCTAGGGTGCACATCGCAAAAACCGCCGAATTATGAGGTGATGGTAAACTTAGGACCCTTGGGAAGGTGTTGGCAACCATTCTGCTGCCAACACCTAACACCTTCCATATATATTATATGGAGACTATGGCAAAATGTATATTGCGCATCGAAGGGACGCTAAAAGAGTAAGTGAGACTGAGACTCTCAGCAAGGCTCAACACACGAGTTGAGTTATGATACAAAGGGAATTATTATGGTCCCAGAGTATATATACAGAGTAGACCACAATGATAAGATAAGAGAGATATCCATAAACTCCAGTATTGATAGACATAAATATTCGTTCCTTAATTGGTCTATCAGGAATCATAATTCTAACAAAATCGAAGTCAATACTGCTCCAAGCGGGACTCAAATTAAATGTTGCGTCGGCATCTATTGCATTCATAGGAACGTGTGATTTTGTATTTTAGTTGCTTGTACACGCATGTGTGAGATTTCAATATACTGTATGTATATTTTTATGGTGACTTTTCCTCAGTCGGGAGCGCTAACGATTCCTACATTTGCCTCGCTTCATAATGCAAAAGGGTAATGATCCAATTTAAATTGTCTCAGGCCGAATTCCCTCTACGTTTTTAGAGACCAATTCTCTGAATCTTAAACGCTGATTTATTTTCAAGGTTCCACTTTTAGTGATGCATATATGAGCCCATTGTCAGTTACCGTCAAAATATATATTTCTTGAGTTCAACAACTCTGGGTAATATGAGTGCGTATGGATAAATTATTGAAATCACAGAAAATGTGTGTAATTAGTCTTTTTGAGCTATGGACAAGATGAAATGCGTGCTTAATAATGAAGTAAGTTAGGAGGTCTACTGATGAGATGCAATGGCATTGCCTACAGGTCTGTAATGTACTCGAGGAAAGCTCATATTATTGGATGACAGAAGAAAAAGGTAAAATATAGTTTCTTTAACTCCTTTACTGTTCTCATCAGTTCTTTACATCCATCCTTGACCCCAGCAATAAATCGAATATTTCTGGTGACAGAGAAAAAGTGACTTAAGTGACTCGATCGTTTTTCATAATGTTAACCCGTATGTGACGCATCCATTTCATTCCGTGGTGCAGTTACTAGAGAACCTTTGGGTTCTAAATGTATGCGCGGCTTCCATCATAGTAAAAAAAAATATCTTTACGGTCCATTCCCTCAGTGCCAACGCCCACTTCCTGGAGTGGTCTTTTTTCTCACCTGCAGCGTATCAAGTGCAATCGGAATCCATCCTTCCGTTTTCCCTCCCACCAGTCCCTTATATCTTTTCCTCCTTTCTGCCCAACAGCTCTTCCGTCACATCTTCCATCTTCTCGTGCGTTACGTCAACTTTCTCCCGTCATCCCACCTTCTCCCACGCCAAACTTCCCTCCACTCATCCTCTTGACTTGCTCGAATCGCCTCCGTTCATCCGTCCACGGTGCCGTATCTGGAATGATTCATTCTTTCCGCCCATCTGTCCAATTCACATTCGAAACTATTCGTTATTTGTCTAGACCTGGCCCGTGGACAGGGTCGCTTGAGGGCGCTCTTTGGGTGGCCATGCATCGGTGCTTTCTGCGTGCCTTTGAACTCGGGACGCGGGTAAAGAGGTTTAATCGCCATCGAGAGAAAATGATACTCTGCTTTACATGGGAAAACTACTTGCTTACGGCCATCATTTAGCGTGTGAAATTTCACGGTAGTAATTCATGACTTAATATACGCTAGTTAAAATGGAATGCGAACCCCATGATCTTATTCTGAATTAATCGCAAAATGCAATGAAGTGACGCAAAATGCAGGTCGCAATCAATTTAATGGTAATGTTTGTATACTCTGGGTAAAAACTTGACAAAAACACCCTAATAAAAACTGAATCAATTCCCATGTACGGGAAAATAATCGAATACACATAATTTATCTTGCCTTACACTAAGTCAACACTAATTCAGGCGTTTTCAGTAAATAATTTTTAAAGAAATTAGACTAATTCTGTAGTAGTAAGGATTTGAATAATGTGAATGGAGTCTTGGTCTCATTTGTGATTGTTAGCCATCTGGATCATTAAAACACCTAGAGATGAATATAAGTTCGGAAAGTCTTTTAAGACCATTTTTATCACGGTAATAATAAGATCATTGTAAAATTAGATACACCAATTCGTCGTTTTTTCTATTTCATGCTGAAAACTTTTAATTAAAATCAGAATCCTTAAAAAATAAATATAAGAATCCATGTGAAAACAAAAGGTAAAGTGCATTTAAATATACTCAAAATGTTTTGTTGAAGGCATACTATTTTTAGCTCTAAATTATTAGTTTGGCATTTCTTTTCCTTTGCGATTTAGATGCCTTTGTAACCTGCCAGTTCTAATATTTTATAGGTCATTAACTTCCATACCTAGAAAATGGTCGTAAGATCGAATCGCATGGCACTTCGGTTGCAAAATAATCTTTAGGTGATAATAAATACATCAGGATGATAATAGGATTCAAAAATGGACAAAGACAATTCCTTGCAGTTACACGGCTTAAGATAACATCCTAATTGAGCTTCTCTACGGATATTTTGGCGCATGATCTCGAGATTTCTGCATGATTTTGCCATTGTCAGAAAATACCTTTATTTATTGCAATGGCTTCCGCGGCGTGTGAATTGCAAGGGCTGCATAGTCGGAGATAATTTATCCTTCGACAACCGTTAGCGTCTACGGTTTCACCCAATAATAATACCGAATAAAATGTATTCTTTATCAAAAAACTTCGTGGACGAGAATGTTTATGACAAGTGGGAAACAAAAAATACCAAAGCAGGTAATGGTCGCTAATGAAATTGATTCGGTGATCACACGAGATATTCCACAGCTATTTACCGTCTCACGACTTCTACCGTTTGCTTGGAAGCTGCTAAATTTGTACTTTCCGCAATCACACCTATACTACTGAGACACAAGCGCACGAACATCCGGTTTTGCCTGAAACTGGTAGCTATGGCCAAACTCCCGTCGGTGGAACTCCACACCTCACGTTTGAGGGCCCCACGTGTCCCCTGGCGACACGTGGACCCGAGAGATCCATCCCTTTCTTCCCTTTCGGGGTGGGAGGGAGGGAGGGGCGAAGAGGGGGGGATCGTGGGTGGAAGGCCGAGGTCGACGGAAGGAATCCGGTCTTCCTGAGATGAACATCCCGACGCGACGTGGTGAGCACTCCTGTGCTCCTTTTTTCACCTTTATTATTTCGAGCCCGCTACGGAGGAGGACCCACGCGGGCCAGTGCGTGATGACTGAGAGGTCTGCAGGGTGTCCTCCCCGAGAACGTAAATAAAATAAAAAGGAGTCGTCTCTATTAACGCCGGTGAAGTTTTGGGAGTAGCGACACGAGGAAAGAAATGAAGAGTTTGAGAGTGCTTGGAGGGTGCAGAGGAAGGATGAGATTCCGTGTGGACTTGCCATTTAGCTCCCCACCAAGAATACGATATGATAATATTAAAAAAAAACTTATTCATTGAAATCATTGGAGTCAAAATGGTCAATCCGGCTATGCCTAATAAGGTTGTTCAAATTTGATCAGGAGACGATTTATCAAAGAGAAAATTTCTCAAATCTCTCTGCGAGTCCGTCTAAAAACAGTAGGAACATTTAGATGCGTCAAACTTTCTTAAGAATATAACGTAAAGTATAGGCTTATGTTATATTTCATAAAATATTTAAATTGCTTTAGTAGTTACATTTGCATAAACCGTTTCACTGGGCACTCATATGAAAGAATGCCGATCTGAACTTTATAGAAATAAGGTTTCATTACTCATGTTATACCTTGGCTTGATTCAGGTCACGTTTGCAACAGGCGACAAGTACTTGGAATCCATGACAGAAAATGTTAATGAGGAAAGTTTCAGAGATTACCCGCTAGATATTTTGAAAAATTGCTCCCAGAAAGGAGCAACTAACCGTGACGGGTATGCTGGAGTAATTAGAATGAGAGCTACTGGAGTGACAAAGAGAGTAAGCAAAGGGTAATACTTTTAGGGAGACTCAGAACATCCGAAGTAATTTGTGGCACTAAGGGAATTATTACGGCTTCAAAATTAATTGGACGCATTAGACCAACAGGATAAAATAAGAGAGTGATACACCATCATTTACACTTTCAGGTACTCTTCATCCCCTCGAGAGGGTCAATATTGTTACAAAATCAAACCTAAGGGCCCTTCCACTTTTTTATTCAAAAAGAAAAATTTAATAATTTTCGAACACGCGACTTACTATGCATTGAAGGTACATCTACATAATACCCCGCAAGCCGTCGCAAGGGCGTGTGGCGGGGGGTGTTAGGCCACTACCCGTTAAAGAAAATAAAACGATATGCAAAATCAACACAACCATGTAAACCTACACCCACAGTGTAGTATACACTCATGCAAAAACTCTTACAACATAGACGCATGAAAATACATGTACTATCAACTAACAAACAAATGCACCTTAGAATATAGTAAAAATTTATCCAATTACCTGCAAACTAAAATTTGAAAAGTAGAAGTCCATGCGTGCTAGTTTATGTAAATTTATCTATATTTCAAATTATGTTTATTTTTATGCATAGTTACATATTAATGCATAAGTAACAGATGACCAGATAAATTTCGCCGGACATTCTTACTGCTCCTCCAGAGCCTTCATCCATATGATATGCTTGACAACTAGTAACTGGATTAAATACGATGTGATTTCAAAAAGTAACTAGAATTTCGTAAAGTTCAAGCGATCAATCAAGAGTACAGCTTACAAGTTCAACGCCGTTTGCGTAAATCAATAGGAAAAATGCGTCCGTATTCGTGGCGCAATAATTCATGGCTTTCGCACCACGATAATGCACCTGCTCACACTGCTTATCCGTGAAATATTGACAAGAAACAGAACTGTAGTGTTGCTGTCCCAGTCTCCATATTCGCCAGAAGTCAACCCTGATGACTTATCTCTATTCCTGATAATAAAGAGAAACTTAAAGGGCCGACGTTCTACACGCATAGATAGGGATAAAAACGAATCGCTAGGGGGCTAAAGTTATATCAAAGATCGAGTTCCAGAAATGTTTCGAGGATTGGAAAAAGCGCTGGCAAAAGTGCTTAGTATTTAAAGGGGGATTTCTTTGAAGGGAGTAACATTGAAATTGATAAATTAAGATCACACCTCGTATATATACATGCTTATTATATATATATATATATATATATATATATATATATATATATATATAAAAGCCATAAACACAGTAATCAACCCGAAGGTCGGTTTGGTTGGTGATGGCAGAGTTCACCCAGTACTAAGCTCGACGGCGTGTGAAATTCACACATCAGAGTAGGGGGGCCAGTTCCTTTCCCTGCGCCGGTTATGGTTTCCCAGGAAGATCTGGTACCCGAAAACTCGCATAGCTTGGGTTGAGCTGCAGGTGCCCAGAGTGCCTTGTCCGGGAATCGAACCTGGGACCCTCCCCGGTCAGCAGTCCAACGCTCAACCCCATGGACTACCGCGACCCACATTATTTAAATGTATATATATATATATATATATATATATATATATATATATATATATATATATATATAACACTTTTTGAAAGACTCACGGACGTGAATAATAATGTATAACACTTAGCACTAGTGAACACAGACAAAAACACAGAAACACACAAAAAAAGAGACTCACTAGTGCCAACTGTGCCCTGCCTATTATATTGGGCAAACCACCACACCCCTCAATATCAGAATCAACAACCACCGAGCCTCATGCAAAAACTCTTCCTTCATTGACATGCTCCCTATCCCCAAACACGCCTCCGAACACAACACTCCCTTTGATAAATGCTATAGTGTATCAATCATAGCATCCCTCCCACCCTCTGATCCTCCTCTGAAACTGAAAACACTAGAGCAATCCTTCATCTGGCTTTTGGAGTCCTGGAACTGGCCAGGAATCAATATTAGGCACTAATTACCCTGTTCTAATTATATTTTCATCCCCCTTCCACCCCCATCACCTTCTACATTTTCCCCACCCTTCTAACGCTGCCCCTCCAAACCCGTCCCTTCGGAATTCCCTCCCCACCTTCCCCTTCCATCCATCGCTCCAGCCCTCGTATTCCCTTCAGTTCTGTCCCTCTCCTCCTTGATAAAGGTGGCAACGACCACCGAAAATTCGAAAAATAGTGAGTCTCTTTTTTTGTGTGTTTCTGTGTTTTTGTCTGTGTCCACTAGTGCTAAGTGTTATACATTATATATATATATATATATATATATATATATATATATATATATATATATATATATAATTATACACACATACACGCATACTTGCAAATATTGCACAAAAACATTTTTCATGAATTAAGTATGAGTAAATGAGAAAGTTCTCAAATTAACTTACTGCTACGAGATACAGATTTTCGTATTTGTTGACTCCTAGGGACTTATTTTTGAGTTTTAATGTCAGCATTACTTACATGCATGTGAATTGGTGCAGCCATTTTATGTAAATTCTACCAGTTTTCCGTTTCACCCCTGTTAAATATTTTCCACATTATCTTATGTTATTTGCTGCTCTTGCTCGCTTTACTTCATTATCTTCATTCTATCGAAGTTCTTTTATTGATTTACATTAGCGGGTCAAAGAAAAACGCGATAAATTAGGTCAAATTTATTTTGCCTTAAAGGATTATCCTTCTTTTTATATCTCCTTACAGAGAAAAGATAAAAGTTCTTCTTTCCAAATAGAATTGAAAGCATTTAGACATTTAAAAAAAATGGAAGCGTCATTTGATTTGTTTCTATTTCAGTTTCCTTCAAATGTCGAACATATTTATGTTTTGAGGGTATTCGACAAAGTTAAGCCTGAAACCTTTCTGTTAATATTTATTTTAGTGTAGATTGTTATATGATACTTTTCAAATCCTAGCACTGCGTTCTCCACCATGCTTCTTTTGCTTTATTTTTCGCCCTTCTCAAATTATTATGTAACTCTTGGTACTTCCTTCTGCCTAGCTCTGTGTTTCTAGACCCTTCTAATCATCTCATCCGTGATCCATGGTTTTCTTGTCCTTTTCCCATTCACGGTTCCTATAGTTTCTTGTGCGGCTTACGATATCCCTTTTTTGATATATCCCCATTTTTCCTCGATGAATTAGCAGTATTTAGCTCTACCATCATCCATGATTTTCTCTTCAGCCTGCTGATACTCCTTCCTTGTCACCGTTTAATACTTCTACATTCCATTTACTAACCCGTCGCCCATGTTTTATCTTTTTGAAATGGACGCTACATTTCGTAACAGCTAAATTGTGGTCAGAGTCCGCATCCGCTCCTGGGAAGCTGTGCGAATTGGTCACTCTGTTCCTGAATCCGTGCCTAACCAGAATATAATCTAACTGATACCTGTCTTAGTCACGTGGCAATTTCCACGTATACCTACGCCTTTTGTGCGACCGCGAAAGCCTTGCCTCTCCCGCTGCCGGGCACGACACACGGTGGATTGGGCCAAGCCCTGTATTTGCAAGGACTTATATTCTCTATATTGTCCATCATCATCAATCTCGGGAATGATATTTGCCCCTACCATGATGTGTGAATATCATACGCCGTATAGGCCTTAGTACTGGGTGAGCTGTACCATCACTTACCAAACCGACCTTCGGGTTGAATACTGTGTGATATACATTTAAGGCTAGAATTATTTTAGCGGCTGAATATTTCAATGGCTTCCCCATTAATTGTCTCTTCTCAATAATTGCGGGCATTTTAAATTCTTCTATCTATATATACAGCAATTTCATATTGCAAACAATTCCTGTGTATGTGACGACAAACAGTGCATCTTGCAAGAACGTTGATAAAAAATCGAATTTCTCTTTCTTTGATGTTAATTTGCGCGCGTTGACGAAGCCTCAGTAAGGCAATATCTTCTGATATCCTTGTGTTGGTAATAACAATCATTCTAAGGAAGGCCTGAAGTTAAAACAACGACTAAGAAGAAATATTAATTAGTGTACGGTAGCAGCATAAAGGAGCTATTTCCGACACTAATGTCCCTCCTATTGTCCTAGTCACAAAGGGACAAATTAAACATGCAAAGCCACTCAACACATCATTTTTAGACGCGTGAAAAATCTTCTGACTGGCACCCGAGTTTTAGCGTGGTGAAGATGATAATGTAGCATCCAAACGTGGATAGAAAAACGAAGGAAGCCTTGAAAAAATAGATATCGTTTTTAAAGGGAGACCAAAGAGAATGGGAAGGGAGACTGAGGAAGAAGCCCAAGGATGCTTAGAGGAAATATGACGTGAAGCTGAGATTGAGATGAAAGGACTTTGGTGGAAGAACAAGGAGCCCGTTTATGCCTCGCTTCTCCTTCTGTCCTGTAAGTTTTGGCCGTCCCTTTGAAAGTGTGCTTTACTTTGCCCCCTCCCTCTAAGACAAACGCGATACAAAAAGCGATCACCATTCCCGCAGTCCTTTTCAAGCTCATCAAAGCAGTAAGCCCGTCTGTTCTCAGGATGGCTTAGAGCGATAGCTTTGTGTGTAACCTATATAATCTCATAATCCCTACGGATGAGTTCTCAGTGATCTTTTGGAATACCTGGAAGTGTGGCATTATAATGCTTTTAGCCAGTTAGTTTTTCATATCAAGTACTAAAATACTTGTATGAGCAATATCGACTCAATACATGTGTAAACCCTTATTACAAGGACTGGAAAAAACACTGCAATCCTACAATTTAAAATTTATTTACACACGCGACAGTAAGCGTACTTTTAATATCATCCAAAATGCCCATAGATCATTAGTAGATATAACAATATATTATGAAGTTAAAGACCAATAGTTGGAAGGTTTGACACGGTTTAAATATGCAGACGCAACTTCAAAAGTGCCACGGGGACTTGTAAATTCATTTGTAACTGTAGGTGCCAACACACTCCCTTACAGCGACTCGCGGAGCACAGTGTAGCTTTAGATGTAAAAGAGTAATAGAAAATTAGGACTGATTTTAAACATATTTCTGGCATATTTAGTTTTAGATTACTGAATGCTGCTAGGGCTCTAAGTTTGTCAGCAAATAGTATTGTCACATCTTACAATTAGAACTAGATTATTGAAGAACCCCCCTTTATCCTTATGTTTACTAATGTAATTGAGCTTTTATAAAGTATTTTTAATACCTTTCCCTTACGATAACGAAAATAATTTTCTGCATTAAAGTCGCCCTATAACTAATACTACCTTGATCAAAAAGTTCCCGGAACAACCACCGTGTGGCGCTCCCATCGTTCCGATTTGAGTTCTGTTTTTTTTGTTAAATTGGTACATCTGTTGTTGATATTCCCTTTAAATCTTAGTGTCATAACTTGACATTTGCAAAAGTTACGTAGCCAAGAGTACATCTATCTCTGTGTGTGTTGGCGATTTTTTACAATTGCAGAAATGGATTTAAATTTGCAACAACGAACTTGTATTAAATTTTGCGTAAAAAACGGATTTAGTGGCGCACGGACGTTGGAAATGTTGGAAAAGTGTTTCGGCAACGATTCTCTAAAAAAAACGGTCGTTTACCAGTGGCACGAGCGGTTCAGAAGTGGTGGTGAGTCAATCGAAGATGATGAACGCAGTGGCAGACCATCGACATCGAAAGTCGGTGAAAAAATTGATAAAGTAAAAGGAATGTTGGTCAATAACCGCAAATTAACCATCAGAGAAATAGCG
Organism: Hetaerina americana; assembly: GCF_022747635.1. NCBI lineage: Eukaryota > Metazoa > Arthropoda > Insecta > Odonata > Calopterygidae > Hetaerina > Hetaerina americana. Next base: position 77,435,902 of record NW_027287095.1, on the reverse strand, counting down.
GAGGACTTGAACATTGCCTATGGATCCGCCCAAGACATTGTGGTTAATGATTTGGGTTTCCGTCGTGTAGCAGCAAAGTTGGTGCCAAAAGACCTCAATTTCATGCAAAAAAGAGACCGTGTTGACGTCGCAAAAGACATGATTTGCGAGGCTGAATCCGATCCCACATTCATCAAAAGGATCATTACTGGAGACGAGACGTGGGTTTATGAGTACGACACGCAATCCAGACATCAGGCAAGTGAATGGCGTTCACCAAATGAGCCGAGACCAAAAAAACCACGTCGTTTTCAGTCAAAAAAGAAGGCAATGCTGACGGTTTTCATGGATTACAACGGTGTAGTGCATCATGAATTTTTGCCAGAAGGCCAGACAGTAAACAAAGAGTATTATTTGGGCGTTATGAGACGTTTGCGTGAAGCAATTCGCCGAAAGAGACCAGAAATGTGGGCAGAAAACTCGTGGATTTTGCACCATGATAACGCACCGTCGCACAGTGCTATCATTATTCGTAATTTTTTGACGAAAAATGCAACAAATACCATCCAACAGCCACCGAATTCACCTGATTTGGCTCCCTGTGACTTCTTTCTGTTCAATCGAGTTAAAAAAACCATTACGGGGAACGCGTTTTAGCAGCCGAGAGGAAGCAATGGAAAAATCGCAGGAAGCACTGATGGACATACCGAAAACCGAATATAAAAAATGTTTCGAGGATTGGATCAAGCGCTGGCATAAGTGTGTTGCAGTCGATGGGGATTACTTTGAAGGGGACAATATAGATTTAGATGAATAAACTTGTATTTTTAATTTTCTGAATAAATTCCGGGAAATTTTTGATCAAGGTAGTATATTCCAATTTCCTTTTTGTGTTCCTACAGGCTTAACGCAAATATACAAATGTAAATATTCTACACTCGAAAAACAATGACGACGTAAGTTGGGAATTAACATTGTGATAATTTAAATTACAGTTAGTTACAATTTTTATGCTCTGAAATGCTCGAATCAACTTGCACCTCACAAAACTCATTTCCATAGCTCCTTATGCTCTCTATGCTATGTTGTTAATATTTTTGTTTTCTTAGTTCAAGATATTATCTCGGGATATTGAATTTTGCTGACCAAGAAAAATTATTTTAATTAGTTGACATTCCCTATGATTTCAACATCTTTGAAAAATGAATAAGCGTTTTAAGTATGGCTAATAATAGTAGAAACGATAAGTAATAATATTAATTCCATCTTTTTAAGCCAATATAAATATCCGTGAGTGGTATGCACACTTGCATTCAGTTTTTGTTGAAAAATCATCCCCAGTTACATTTATTAAAATCTTTATTATGTTTAAGGCATAATCGTGATGATAGCTCACTATTAATCAACTCGTGGCTTCCTCCTTACTCGCTCCACTTCACTCTAGGGCAATTCCCATAACCATTCCCACTGCCCGGCTGATAACTCCTCAATTAAGACGGCGGACTGGGAAATATATTTTTGTACAGGTGCTCTTGTCCCATCCCATTTTTTCACTCCGGGAACTCGTCCTATTAAAAAGAAGAGGGTAACCTCAAAGCGTAACCCCATCCCCTCCTTCCAAAATTCCTTTTCTCCTACTTATACGCCGGCATTCTGTGGCCTGCCGGTTCTTACAACTTGCCTATGAAGAGGCCACCATAAAAAAACCTTTGAAATTTGAGAAGTGGACACAAAAGTCTCAATCAAATTGTGAACAGTATTTTCTTTCAGTTCTTAAACTGGAATGGCTTAAAGCTGAAACTCTTAGTGAGTCCGAATTTGAGACCTATAGATTGCTGCTAATTCCTTCCCTCTTTTACTAGCACTCGGCGAATTACACTGCCCCAAAGTTCGTAATTTTATCAGAACTCAGTAAGTTTACTAATTTGGATCATTTATGCGTACAAGGTTTGCGACTTTTGGGATATGCATATGTAAATAAGTCAAGACAGAAATGATTTAGAGGAGGAAAATTGAACGAGGAGCCAAGCAAAGGCTTGGTAGGTACACTTAGGTAGGCAAGGTGATTGATAGACGGAGGGATATACGTTTTCCATGAAGCGGTCTTCACTGGGTACCCGGACGGAGACAAATTCTATTGGAAAATCCGCCATTTTCGTGAAATGGAATAAAGTCTTGGTTAGCAAAAATATATATTACCAAGCTCGTCCGACTCCCAAAAAATTGCTTTTACCATGATGATAAGATGTCGTGATCAACACAAAAATTCAGGAGGTACGCAGAGATGAATTTCTGTTTAGTGTAAATGCTTACACCAGATATTATTCAATCATTAAAATTATAAAAAATACGACCTATTATTACGGTTTCGTAGTTTATTTATCCGAGGACTAGTTTTTGTCAGTCCTGCTAGCTAATATAGCATGCCAATGTCTTCATTCCTCCAGAGAGTACTCTCTGCAATGCTATCTATGTAATCATTTTTCTTTCTCATTATTGATCCGGAGCAATTCACTGTAATTTTTCTCCCTTTCAGTTATTTCCAGCAACATCCAAGATTCATTATTTCGGTCCAGTATTTGACCAGTTTCTCTCTTCTCGTCAATCTGCCTCATTAGTCCCCTCTTTACAGTCACTGCTAAGGATTTCTTCATTCGCCACGTAGTGTAGCTGTCGTCGTTTCAACATTCTTCTGAAGTATCATTGTTCCATCGCTTACAATCTTCTTCTCCACTCTGTTGTCACTGTCGACTTGTCAAAGTGTGGTAAAAGTAACTTCAGATATAGGTTTTTTGAAGTGTCTATATTGTCAGGAAAATTAGTGACTTGCCTTTTTAGATTTTTTTAAAGAAAGTTTTTTTGTCATGCTCAGTTCTCAATTTCCCTCTGGCTGCTGTTTATTTTTTTTTAATTCTTCGGCTTTTTAAGAATGTCCTTTCTTAGTTTCATTTGAAATAGTCTCTCCTGTTTTGGGTATCTCCTTTTCAAATTTATTTTGAGTCTACTGCTATTCAATCCCACGCCTTAGTATCCTAAATAATTTCCGCGTTCCGCAAAATGTCGTTTATGACTTAACTCTATCTGATTTATGAATTGAAGGTCAAAGCTGGCAGTAACCTCTGCCTTATTCCTATATTTAACTTCTCTACATTCACCATAAAGCCTTCGCCAGATCCAAGAAGTTAATGAACATTTTTTGGTTTTGCCTTATACTCTAAAATAAGTCCAAAAGCAAAAATCCCATCACCTGTCTCTCTCTTCTTTTTCGAAATCTGATCTAACATTCATTTACTTTTCCTTTCCATCCATGGGCGGGTTATTCTAATCATAATTTTACATTTGCGTGTCGTGGAGTAATTCGACGTCTTTCGCATGCCCGTGCCTTTTAATTTCCAGCATTTTGAGAATGACTCACTTTATTCTTAAAGTCCATCGGTATTCTTGCTTTGGTGAAGAGGTCATAGATTAATTACTGCATTTTTCCTGCTTATTTTCTCGAATTTCAACCGATTCCGCTAGTATGCCTTATTCTTTATGGAAGTAAATCGATTTCTGTTCGGCCGTAAGTTCTTAAATGTCCAATACAGTACGTATTAAGCTCCATCTCTAGTTGATACATACGGTGTTTTCTCATTTCTTTTCTGAAATTCATATTCTTACCACTATGAGAGTTGCACAAAATAATCTTCATCCGATCTCGATAATCTCGAATTTCACGTGGTTAAATGTTTTCTAGCATTTGCATATCAGCGCATGTTTCCGTTAAATTAAATGTCTTGGCTTTCCCCGCAATTCTTTGAATTACACTCTTCATCAATTTGCTGTATGCATGTTATAAAATACGAAATTCATCACTGTTTTATTTCCTAGAATTAATACCATAGTGATAAATACATTCACCACTTACGGAACTTTGGGCTGAATCAACTTTTTCTTAAAACTAAGTTAAGATGCATTTTTTCTCGCAAGTTATTTATCTATTTTCCTCTACTATATTTCACCTTTTGGTCCGTTTGATTTCTTTTTTCCGTGTTTGTTTCCAGTTTTCCCCCCGCGATATTGATTAAGACATTATTTTCAATGACACTTCCACTTCGTAGATTGCCCTCACACACACCGGTTTCGCCGCCTACATTTCGTAAACCCATTCCATAAAAATCAAGGAAGACTCTTCTCACTTTCTCGTGACATTATTACCCGTTACTCTGTTCTTGAATGGTTTACTTCAGTTCCATGTCAGCCAAGGCTACATCTTTACCCATAACTATCTTTTCACGGTTATCCCGCAACCTTCTCCTTACTTTACGCCCTCTTCGCTACATCCCGTCACCCTTCCATATTTCTTAGATCGGCCATGCTTTTCGATGGTCTTCCAATCCCTTTTCTGGAATCGTGTAGAATGCTCTTCTCGAATGCATGTACTTAAATATTTCTACATGCCTGTTATTTTTAGCTAGTTATTTCGGTGAATTTATTCATTAATTACTTCAATTTCATTTAATTTCATTGGTACCCATGGTGATCCCTGTCGATAGCTTGGGTAATATTTGCTTATTTTAGTTCCAAAGTGGCCACTTTGAAAATCGTTTTACATCCGTCAAATTAACCATTTATTTGGTAGACTCCATGTTTAAAATTCTCCTCCATATTAAGGTTACATAATGGTATGAGCGGAAACAGGTCGTGGCGTGGTACGGCTAAGTGTGTGTAGAGATTCCGCAAATTTTAATGTCTCTTTTAAAGTAAATAATCTTTTCGTGCAAATGTAAGCGTGTGTAATTTTTACCAGTGGAAATGCTGTTCATGTTAATATGTTTTTATGCGCTCTCATCATTGTCAATATGGAATACTTTTTATAAATGAATAATCTACCGTCGTACCCTCTGTAAGAAAGGTGGCGACCTAGTCGACAAACTGATAGGCTACGTCCATAAGATCTCATGTTCAAAACCTTATGATGGAACTAAACACTCAAAGCTGAAATTAATAGCAGAACCTATGAAAGGGTCTCCTCAATGTTCAATGCACCAGCGCCACTTATACGCCATAGAACTCTAGGGTCATATGAGATATACCCTTACCTGTCAATCCAGCTGCAGGTTGATAACTGTGATTTGCTTTAAAGCCTCTCTCATTTACTGCCCTTGCCGAGGTTGTCTGATATTTAAATCGCGTTTCTTTGGAAAATAAATCAGAATATAAACTCCACAAGGATGGGTTAATCTCTCTATTCGACTCGTCTCTCGTAAGATCGGACTTTCAGACTTTCCTTCCCAATTGGCTCCATTCAAGCGATTGCCTAGCAAAGGCGAGCCCGGGAGGTGGCCAACTCCGTTAATTGGTAGCTACAGGCTTCCCGGACAGACTCAGTTCACACCCGTGATTATTTGGACACCTTTGCCCTCTTCCGCTTTCTCCTCCTTGTTCTCGATTTAAAGCTGTTTCCTTCGCGCCCCCTCCATCCACCGACGATCGCTTCCGCTTGTCGTCCGACCAGTTTATAGTTTTTGGCTTGGGAGGTGGTTCTTTTTATTTGTGGCGATGGCAAATTTATTTGGGAGGCTGCTCTCCTAGGAAGTTACGCAAGAAAGTGATTCCGGGCAGAGCGAGTGTCTGGGAGGAAGTTGATGGGATGAGATGGATTTCGGGGGTGGAGAAATTAATAGTACCGGAAGATGCTGGAGTTAAAATGATGCCGGTATCCGTTCTTTGATTAAGATGCTGAAGGAAAAATCATGGCTAGACATCTAAATTTGGCATGTTTTCTGCTTCATTTCTAGTGAAAATACTCGAAACGTGCCCTATTTACTCTTAGAGAGTCGAAAAAGGCCAGATCTTTCGTACGAAGATGAGTTAATAGGAGTAAATTCAGTGTGATTTTGTATCTAATATATAAAGATGATTTATTTTTACAGTGTATCGAATATTTTATATCTTATCAATACTTAAAGTTTTTTATCTTTAATCTTTTTTTAATATAATTGTAATCAATCGAATACAAGGATGCGCCTATTTCATGAAACTTAAATATATAAAATATAAGTGGTAGAAATATAAAAAATTCACCTTTCATATCAAAATCTACAACCACTTAAAAGAAGCTGGAGCGATGTGGATACTCTTTTTGAATTTTTTCCTTGTTGTGGAATTGTGTTTTTTACTACCCAAGCACGACCATAGAAATTTGGATTTAATCGTCAGGTTTACTAGTTAGAATTAGAGCCATGTTTCAGCGAATATACATATGTCGTTATAAATGGCATTTGTTCATATAAAGTGGAAAGCATAGTTCCAGGTTTCGTTGTGAAGGACTTTTTTATCTTTAATTGTAATCAGGAATGATCAATGCTTGAATCACTTTGCGGGAGCCTTCCGAACAGTTTTATTCATTTTCTTCTTCTTTCGATTTTTTCCGACCAAGAATGACGTTTGTTCAACGGTTTTTTCTTCTGTGCCATTCCTTATCCTCTTCCAACACTTTTATTTCCTTGCTCTTTCGTATCTTTTGTCCATTCCTTCCCTGCCCTCGATTTCTTCTCTTCTAAAGGTCCATAAACCTACTACTATGCGAATTTGAAAGCCTACCTTTGCTGTGCATGTTTTGATCTGACTTATTTGTTCCCTTGGCGTAATTCGTGAATCATAGAAAATGACAAGGAAACTTCCATCAACAAGCACCTGTTCTTGTATCCTATTTGGATCCCATTCTTAATAAACTTACTGCTCAATTCTTAATTTATAACCACATTATTGGATAGACACGATTTTTTTCTATTTTAAGTTTTTATGTAAAAACCAAATGTTAATGAAATTCTAAATATATTGTCTTTGTGAAATGTTAAAGTAACATGCTAACATGCCACCTCCATGACATGAAGGAGAAATGGCTAATGAACAAGAATTTGGCACAACGTAATTGATTTTTATAATCTTACGCAAATTCATGTTCTGAAAACAGAAACCCTATATTAATAAATGTAAGCCAACATTCTAACCTTAAATATTTTTTAGAGCGATAATATCATTACATCTCTCACCTTACTTTAAATATCGTTGGTACGTGGTGCTGTTGTAAAACAGCTCGGATAACTGTGAGTTATAGTTTCATCATTTTTTTCGATGCAAAGTAGATTTAACCCTGATTTTGGATTTGCAAAAAAAATGAAAATGTATATTTTATAATTTTAAAGTAATTTAGCCATGAATTAACTCGTAAGAGTCCGTGGAGTATTTTACTGAACAGAAAAGCTTTGATTAAAAACTTATCCGTATTTTTAGTACATTTTTTACACTACAATATTATATAAATACACCAACAGTCGTATTTTCCAATGATCCAACAAAAAATGCATCAATAAATTTCACACAAAAATGTTCGTCTCGCTCTAAGCGCTTTTGTTAAACTCCTGATTTAAAAGACGAGGCAACGCACCGTAGAGAGTGTAAATACTGCTAAATTCGAAAGATTGCGAGATATTGTGGAATATCAATGGCAATTTTTGTGATGTAGTGCCGCTAAGCAATGGCCGTGAAATATCCCATATCAACTTTTATGTCAACGAAACGATCGAGATATTGAGGAAATATAGCGGGTGTTTTGAGCTCCACTTCTTCATGAAATTCTTTAGCGCTAGCTCTCACAAATCAGCCGTAGGGGTTTCAAATCGACATACCCTTAAAATACAATATTGCGCAACCCTATGCCAGGCGTCACACGAAATTTTATGTAGCTGCTTTACAGAGCGATGCAAATACATCTAGATTTTTGTGATACTGCACAGTCTTAAGTGGAGATATATAAAAGAGTCGGAAAGAAGTCCACTTGGAATATTCACAGTTGCATACGTGTACTATAATGTCCACTTCTATGCATGTTCACCATCGATCACCGTTAGTTTCTATATTTGAATGCAGTACAGTTCGTTCAGGATAAGCTGGACGACACCCAGTAACCCTCTGCGCAATTGGGTCTAGCCCATCTCAGATAGTGGGTAAGGTAATTCTTACTTGAATGGGGAGACATTTGCGAATATCAATTCGGAGAGGAAAGAATGAAGGGAAGGAGAAGACGGTTACCTTTAGACCTCAACCGAATAGGCAAGTTCATTTACGTCTATGTGCCAATAAAATTCACTCAAATTGATGGGAAGCATTCTAGCCTTAGATCTAAAAAACGATCAGTCCCTACACGTGGCGTTATACAGGTGCACGTGCCTCTGAAACTTACCCCTTCTCTTACACTTACGATTCTCCTCTTCTCGGACGCCAGCCAGGTTAACTTTAACGCTCTATAACCGCGGTCCTAGTTTTCATCCACGTTCGGAAAAATTATTAAAATATAAAAAGTATCAAAATTATTGAATTAATTCGTCCACATAATACCGATCGGACTAATATGTATCTCACTCTTTGCCTATTTGCATGCTTTCATTAAGAAATAAATATTCATTTCTTCACTTGTTATATTTTCCGATTCCGAAAGTTTTTGGGAGTTGGCTTCAAGATAACTACCACTACGGTTATTTTTATTATAATTTTGTGCACCTATGTCCGAGTCGTCTTCTGTTTTGGGTCTCGCGATATCGATTTTATCAAATCGATATCGCGAGAAAAGCCTCATCAATTGATCTCGTGCTCAAAATTGCATTGGGACATTCAATTTAGATCATCGCTGGGCCCTGTTTTTTTCCGTGGATGGGTTAGAAACCCACGAAATGAAACTTAACACGCTAAAGAGATGAAAGAATTTTGGGAGGGTGTTCGAAGGGGGTGAGGGAAGGAGGGATGAGGCGTGACGGAAAAAAGGGATGGGGGCAATGGGAAAGAGAGAGGGGAGGCATTTGAGGGGATCAGTCAAGTGTTCCGTGCGTGCGGCCAGGTGGCTGGCAGTGGATGATCTGAGGGGCGGAAGTACGGAATCAGGTGTTCCGTACCCCACGCCCCTGCATGCGCGACGGGGGTAGTGACTCTGACCAAGGAGGACTTGGCGCGTGGTCGCGGCGACTCTCCCCCACCCGCTACAGCATTTCTATGTGCCCCCTTGGTCTCCCCCGCCTCCGTCACTCCTTCAAAACCCTCATGGAATCCCCCGGATTCCATAGCGGGACGACGTCACGTAAACCCCAGAGGTATTGCGCTTGTGTGATTGTGGCACTCGTGGCTTAATTTACCTTTTACCGTCAACGTAGGGGAAACCTCCCGAAGTGGTGGAATTTAAAAATATACTAACGGTTAGTCTTTTTGGTTCGATTGCGTGGGAGAAGGTTACGCGGATGATGATGTTCCCGAGAGATGATGAATGGTCTAAGCATAGGATTTTTTTAACCCCTTCGGAGGGATAGATTTCCAGCGGGAAGGGCGAACGGAAGTTTTTCTTATTAATAAGTGTTCCAAAAGGGGAGGAGTGAGAGAAGTATTTCGAGAGAATTTCTCAAAAATAAACCACCACTCCTAGAAATTATGGTTCTCTTAAATTGTTAATATTAGCCAATTACGTCAGGTGGTGGAGGCCGATAAAAAAACTACCCACATGAAAGGATCCGTTGAAAGGAATTAGATGTCCGAAAAGATTTTCAGCTAAGGTGTAATTGACATTCATGGTCGTCAGAGGTGTAAGGGATTCTATTTCGGTTTACTAATGACGGGAATGCTTGCTGTGCTAGGAATGGAGTTTTCAAAGATCGTTTTGCTATTTTAGTATTTCTTAGGTAAACTGTCTTAATTATGAAGATGATGAAGTCACAGTCTCTCATCTTAATCTTATTTCGGAGTATTTCCTTGGATTGTTTTTGTGTCCACGTGAAGGCAACTAGGATACAAGTAGGTAAGATAAACTTTAATTTAGTCGTTAATGATGCTACTAAACAATATTTTTAATTAAAATGAAAAATGTCATAATTTCAGATTATTGGTACGTTCACTGAGCAAAATCGATGCACATTTTAATGGGCGCAATTAGTGCTAATAGTGATGGTAGTTTTTAGGAGGCAACCTAGAATAAGCTAATATTTTCCAGGAAATTTTTAGTAATTTAGTGGTAGGTATGATTATTAATGGGTCAGAGGGTGATGGAGTATATTGGTCTAATATGAGCGAAAGATGTTCCGCAGGTCAATAGAATGAGTACTGATCTTAAGAGTGTTCTCCATGCAGTGTAATTATCGAAAAATATTCCGCTATTAAGATTAGAACTCAAGCCCATGATGATGTGTGGTAAGCATGTAAAATAAGCTATCGCACCGGTTTCCATTTTTGAAGCCTCATTAATTCATTTTTTTTCCATATCTACTTAGGAAATGAATTGCCGGTTAATGCTCATTTGATATGCACTCTGAGATGCATTTTTGGGATTGGAAAAATCACTTAATATACAGGTAGTAATTTAAATTAAATTAAATTTTAATTATTTTTATTTGTTCACATCGATTGGTTCTGGCAGTTAGACGGTGTTTTGTTTGTGAATCTCATCCTGTGACCCATAGATTACCATTCGCTCATTAATATCATGAAATCCCATTACGGGAATCTAACTCCTGCTGCAAATATTTTGGAGAATTCAATGTTGTCATCTTACGATGCCAATATTGGTGACTGCGGACTATAATTGAAGAAGGAATGGTGATTTACAACCATTTAAGAGGCGTAAATTTAGTTTAGCATGACTTCGTCTGTTTATGAATACCGAACTATTAATTGTAAGCTCTTTATCATAGGTATGCACATGCAGTAAAATAAATGAAGGCCTCCCAGTTAGACTAAATTAAATATCTTATCTTGAGGGACCCTTAGGAGGGATATAAAAGAAATGAATGTGTATGAAAACATTGAAAGTGACGGAAGCGGAAGAAGTATGCAAGAACTGGGGAGCTTGGAAGTAATTACTGGAAGGGCCTTTTACATCAAATAAGCTAAAATCAGGCTTCTTTTAAAATTGCGTACCCGGAGAGGGAATGATGTGAAGGTACGACTCGGCGTGAATTTTTTGCTTATGTCTTGTAATTTCTGTCAATATTTCTATCGAAGATTATTGTTTGCAATTTTTCCCAGAAGATGTCAAAAGCTATATACCTGTAAGTTGAAAGGTGATAATATGTTGTCATCAAAAAACTATTTATGAATGATAATGTTCCCAAAGTAATTCCGAAACAGTTAATTACTTTTCCTCCTATATTTATGGGTTGCTAATAGACTAGGCATACATGCAAGTACAGGTTCTAGTTTCAAAATATTTATTTCGCGATCATATACATAACTGTAAAAATAATAAACTATATAATTTAATAACGATCCGAAATCCCCGTTTAAGTAAATGTTCGGGATCGGTGGGAAAAAAGATTATACAAAGGTTGCAGCGTTGACAGAATAAGCATACAAACATCTAAGCACATCCATTTTTTTTGTAAGTTGCATTTCCTACTGTTTTATTTTAACGATAACCCGAATGTCACCTCAAGGGCGTACTGTGGGCGGTGTGGAACATATATGCAGAATTATTACATTTTCACATACACTTGAATATATATTAGCCTATATACAACTCTCGTGCCCTTAAATACCTATACACATTGTACAATAACTGTTACATTTGACTGATTCATCCAAATCGAGTATACAAGTTAATTTCAATTTTGTAGGCCCTTGGTTATATTTTGCTATAGTTGCGTATCGTGCGAGGGGATAAGGAGCTCATGTATCTATTTGTGACGGCGTCTCCATCCCTTATATTATCCCGGTGTCAAATATACCGATATAATTTGCTGCCAAAATAATTACCTCGTTGTTGCATATTGATAACATCTTGATGATAATTTCTCCGCCATTCTTAATAACCTATGTTGAAGTAATTTCTCTAGTCTACCTTCTGGCCACACTCCACAGTCGTTTTAAAGTTTTTCAGTGATATTTAATTGCATTTACATTATAAATATGGCCATTTTTGAGTTGTCATGAACTGAGAGACGAGTATCATTCATTGACATTCATCCATGCATGAATTTCATGAGAAATATTCGTTCTCATAGTGAAAGTATAAAAATGGAATTTTATGTATGAAATAAAATATAATCTGTGGTTTTTAAATTTAGCAATGCATAAAATGGATTCCGGGTCAAAGGAAAGCATAAAAAGACCACCAGCATACGACCACTGGCCGGGACATAACTGCACATTGAGAAATAAAGGAATAGATCCACCCGCTGTCCTCCCACTGGCCTCCACATTCTTCCCTATTCAAAAATATTTTTTATGTTCTCACCACCACCTTCAAAAAGAGGCCCGAGGTCCAAACCGGAAGACGGACTCGAATTATTCCCCGCATTTAAAAAAGAATGCCTCCTTACTTCGGGGGACATTTCCTAAAAAAAGCGACCGGTACAAGGGAGGGTGAAAAAAACCGAAGAATAACTCAGACGAGGGGAGAAGGGGGAAGAGCAGGGTTGAGACGGGATGGTGAGGAATAATAATGATCTGAAAAAAGGCGTATGGCTTGCGCGCGTGTTATTTGGCTCACCCGGGGAAGGAAATGGCCTTTACAGGCCGGAAAAAACAGCGCGCCCGGCCCGGGTGTCGGCGTGGTGGATCAAGTTGGGGCTGCTTGGGGGGCGCTGAAAGGGGAGTGGATGTGGAAAGCCGACCGTCGATGACCTACGACACTGCGAAGGAGGCTGCGGATGGCACAGGGAGGAGAGTGAGGGATTTTTTTTCCTTTTCTTCCCCGGAACCCCGCTCCTTTCCACCCTCCTACTCAACCCCCCTGCCTCACTTCCCTCGAGTGTCTCGCGTCCAACCAGTTTTCCACCTTCCCGCAGCTTCCATCTCCTCTTCAATTATCCCTCCTCCCTTCCCCAGGGTCGCTGTACAACGTCTTCCGGGACCGTAGAAGGGACAGAGTGCGAGTGGTAGGAATGGGAGGGTGAGATGAAAAGAATGTTCTAGGTAGGGAAAGGGGAAACTCACCCTAGCACGTGCTCCCGAAGCATCCTGCACCGGAAGAGGAGAGATGAGGTGCTTCTTCCCCTCCCATCTTCCCCACCGCTCCCGTCTTTCTTGCTCTACCCCCCCCCACTCCATGTTTCTCGAAAACCAGCACGATTGCTCCCCCCTGCTCGAATTCCCATTACGCCGCCACCTTCGTGCCGGCCCGGCCGCCCTTTCTTGCTCCTCCTCCTCCTTTCTCCATCCCTCTCGCTCCTTCCTTCCGATTCCCGCAAATGACACCGACGATGTCCGGCTGTCCAATGCGCCTTAAGACTTCTCCCCCCCAGTGAAAAGCACGTCCCGGTGGGGGTTGGGTGTGCATTTCGAACATTGTTCGACTAGACTAACCAACCGGAAAGCAGCCTTAACGTGGGGAAATGCGGTTGCAGGTATTATTAATTATTTGATGAAGGGTCATGGTCATTCGTTTTAATTGTAATTTTTAATTTTAAAAACATATTTCGCTGAATATATAAAGTTCAATATTTAAAATTCGCTACTTGGTAAAAATTTGGTATTCCACGCCAATAAATAAATGGGATAAACTTTTGCAGCATCCCCGGAAAAAGTTACTTCAGGCTCCGGGTTTAACAGAGTAATAATCGTAAGAAATAATGAGCTCTACGGCCTCTCAATTAAATGAGAATGGGGAAGAAAACTCCAATGGCCGTAAAAATTAGTTGCCAATCTCTCGTCAGACCAATTGTTGTGTTGGTTTAACGGGAATCACGTCAGGGACCAACCAGTCTGACGAGAGATTGGCAACTAATTTTTACAGCCATTGGAGTTTTCTTCCCCATTCTTATTTAGAGTAATAATCCTTGATTCGATAAAAGATTAATTTTCTATATTGATGAATACAAAAAATGTAAATGCACGGTTAAAACATGGTAGTTCGTCCAAATACTCGGCATTAAGAGTATTAACTCTTTATCATATGTTGATTAGTGTTAAATTTTTCATGTTTTTTCTCAAATAAATATCAAATACCGGTTAATTCTGACTTTATATCACGTTTTCCCAAGAAAACAATTTCAGATAATAGCTTCACTCAAATATATTACATATCTAATAATAAAATACCCACCCGAATGCATATTACCAACAAGCTGTGAGGTGTGTCTCGTTGAAGAACATCAAAAGATTTGAAGTCCTGTCAATGTGACTGCCCTCTGTTCTTTTGAGCTATAATGTATTATCTATACCATGTGAAGTTCACGAGTAAATGTTTTCCTTAATTGTGATGATATCCACATCTATTTTTAACAAAATGTTTATGCCCATGATAGTGAAAAGGGAAACATTCACTGATCTCGAAGGTGTACAGGATTCAAGCCAGAAGCACAACTTCCCATTGAAGGTTCACCAACTATACAAATGAATTTCAACCATACAAATGAATACGGGAATTTCCTTAAACGTCACCCCTTAGTTGAGGAAAAATAATATGAAGAAATCAATGCCACTCTTCTGCTCCTGTAGGATTTCTTTTATAACATAATGATGGCAAAACTATCCTCTTTCGATCCTTCCTGATTCGCCATGGTTCATTATTCTGAGTTATTGTATAATCTACCGGTTAAGGTAGGTTTTGGATGGACACAACCACCAAACAATTCTCTTTTCTCTCCTAACAAAACACAACCCAAGATCCTACTCTACAAGAAGCTCCTTTTCATCCCGTGTTCTTCCTTCCTCCACTCATTCCTGCCCCTCCCTTGTTTTCCTGACATTCTCCCTTTTATCACTGTCTTCAGCATCCCATTGCCAATCAATATGGTTTTCATCCATTTTTTCTGTCTTCCTCCAAAGATGGCGGCTAAGGGTAGGAATTTTAAAATATCGGAAAGCTAGTATACAACCTTGTATATGCGGATGCGCGAGTTCTCACTTCTGTAATGGTGGCTGAATCGGTAGGGATTCTAGGATTGTTAGGGAGAAACACTGGTCGAAGGAGAGGTAGTGGGAATTAGCGTGTAAATGTATAAGAAGAGAAGAGAGTGAGGCAAAATTAGGAGTAGCGGTGATTGTTCATTCGAATAGATAAGGGGGTAATGAATTTGCCTATGTTAAATGAAGCGCATTGTTTGCATGACAAAAGATAGATGTTTTTCAAGAGGCAATTAGCGAAGGAACAAGGTGAGGGGGCAATGAGGGGATTTTGGGAGCAGATCTGATAAGCAGACATAATTTATGTTATCGGGGACGGTTGCAAGTAGGGGAAATATGAGGAAATTTGTCAGGGGGTTGCGCCAAAGGGTTGGTGGATCTCCGAAGATTTTTGAGATTGGCGTGTCGTCTGTATGCGAGAGAGGGGCATTGGGGCAGTAAGGATGAGGTCGCGTTATTGTCGTGTAAAATAGGAAACAGTTCTTTAAGAAGGGTTTCAATCTGTGGGATCCGGGGAAATAGGTGGCGCAAAGGTTGAGTCCTGCGTCAGGTGTGGGCTTGTTTTTCTGTGGTGTGTGTGGTGGAGCGGTGGATTTTATTTTGTAGGAGCTTTTCTGGGTAACCGCGTTTATGGAGTGCATGGTGTAGATTGTCGAGGTATTTGCTGAGGGTGGCGTAGGTATTGCTGATGGTTAGTGGCTTTAATGTGTACTGATGTGGTGAATTTGTTATTGTGAAGTGTAAGTATATATATATCTATATATATATATATATATATATATATATATATATATATATATATATATATATATATTTAAAATTAAATTATGGAGTGAAATATATTTTCAAAATATCACAAGTACCAATATTTTTATTCTATTTATGGATCTACATGTATGAAATAATAAAAATATAAATTAATATTAAGGAACTAACGTGACTCATGTCTGCTAAAAGCCCCACTTTCATCTATTATTGATTCTTGAACTTACATTTTAATTTTTCAAATTCCATTGTTTCCATAAACTTCTTGTTTTTTTGAGAGAAGTACTTTCGAATATTTTAAGAATAAGTTGCATTCATTCAGGATATAAAACGGAATAGTTTTTATAAAACCATAAGGAACTACATAATATTTCGAGAGAGGAAATATTTCAGAATAGATTTTATTATCAAGTTTGGGTAAAAAAAAACCGCTTATTATCGTTAACCTTCCAAATTCTCAGATTTGAATTATGCTCATTATTTCACCCGGGTGTAGTTACTTTACCAAGCTTGGTGTTTTTTTGTTGATTTTTATTTTTCAATTCGACCCATTTAAATTTCATGAGAAAACGTCCCTGGCACTTATTCCAAGGTCCGAAAAAGGGTCGAATTCTTCCCAAAACCCTTGGAACCCGATGTAGGCCACCCTAAAGAGTAAATAAGAGGGTAAATTCGTTTTCACAGTGGAACTTATTGCGCAGAAAATGTGAGATTTTCCCATGGAACTTTCTTAGGTTTAATTTTTCCACAATCGAGGTCAAATTGACAAAGAAAAGATCCCGGGGGACAATCTAAGGAGAAAGGCAGAGGAAGAGAAATTACCCAACCCCATTCACGACGAGAGATCTGGTACGTTTCAAATGACTTGGTAAAGAGTGGAGGTTGGTAGCTTGAGACGTAGAATGAGGCGGATATGGCCGGGATTTAAAAAGGGAGAGTTGCTGTAAAAGAAATGAGACAAGGTTTTTTTCGGGCTAGGGTGAGACGCGGGAAAGTTAGGTGAAAGGTTCGTGTGGGGTTACAATATAAACCCTCCTGATCTCAGGGTGCTCTGCTGAATTGTTGGCAGGAAGGGATGGAAGGGATTTTAAGGAAGGTTTTGAAAGGGGACAGGCACACCTTTTTGAGCTTCCAGAGTTTCAATACATTCGGTGGGGACACTTCTATTCTGAGAGTCATCATAGGGGTACGTATATCGACGTACACACTCATCTGTAAATTGAGATTACTCCGAAATGATAGGACTCCGCAAAGTTATACGGATATTGGCCATATTCCAACCAGCGATAAATGAAGGTTGTTACTCAGCAATTTCTTCGCAATAGTGATGAAATAGAAAGTTTTTTATTATTACCAGGTCGATGAAAAGATTAAAGCAGATTAAGTTATCATGGAATACCAATTGAGCAGAAAAATGTTCCAGTGATGGTGGTTAGGATTCGAAGATCTGGAAAAAATATCGTCTAGACAGGGTGGTGTATATCCGAGGGCTTCGTAAATACGTTTATATATTTTTTAATTTGGAGATGCAAGTAAAGTTTTGTAAGTAATTGCGGGTATCCTATTTATTTCAACTTTAAAAGATTGGTGTGACTTTAATTATTTTCCAGTCGAAAGGAACTACGAGCAAAGGTATTTGCTTTTTTGGTTATTTCTCTATATTTTAAACCAAAAGCTTCCAATTTAGTCAAATTTTCGCGTAAAGTTTTCAAAATGTTTTTTTGCGGCAGTGAATTTTCCTCCACCGTCCCTGTTTTCCTGTTACCGTCTAGTCTTTAAATGCCTCGTGTGCCTGCTTCCCATGTTCTCCCATTTTCACCTAAAAGTTGGATTATATACAGGTATATAACCTGTAAAGTTCATTATGATGTATTAATCTCAACTTCATACTATTGACGGTTTAGTCATCAAAGAAGTTCCTTTTTTACCTTAAAACCACTTTTGTCCAGATTTTTAAATTACACGTAAAATTTGAACCGTTCTCTCCTGTTTTCCCATTTTCAGCTAAAAGTTGAATCATATAACGTTTATTGCGACGATTCACATTCCCCACTTGTGTTCTTGGGGTCGGGGACCATTGCGGCAGTGGAATTTGACCAATTTTAGTCAATGAAGAAGTTATATGAAGAACAGAAGGAGAAATATTTCCGTGGAAAGTAGTGAAAAAGAAAGACTTATAGGTCTCATCTCATAAAGTTTGCAGAAACTTAAAGTTTGACGCAAGTGAGTTTTAGACCAAAGGTGACGATCAGTGCGTTAGTAGTAACCTTAGATTATTTTCAGACGACGCGGTAGTATACAGGAAAATGAGATCCCAGCAGAAGGCGGGATATTGTCTAACGACTTAGAGAAAATATCAGGTTGGTGCAAGGAACAGGGATCAGAACTAAACTTCGAGCACATTCGCAGTATTGAAATTTTGGAGCAAAAGAAGTGATGTACAGGACATAAATCATGCTGAAGAGAGTTCAGTGTTAACTACAGCAGATCAAGTAAAATATTTGGGGTTAGTCTTAACACCGCGCCTTTCATGGAGACCACATATCAGGACAATATGCGGACCCACTTTAAAAAAACTCGGCTTCCTTATAAACTGGCGGCGGGAAATGTAATGAGAAAGTCAAAGGGAAGTGTTATTTCGCTTTAGTTAGGTCGCGTTTGGAATGTGCAGCAAGTAGTTGGAATCCTTCAGAGAAAGCGTTGATCAAATTATTAGAAAAATTAAGGGAAAATCCGCCAGATTCGTCAAAAATTGTTACGATAAGAAGACGGCAGTAACGGGCCTTCTACTGGTAAGAGGAATCCAGCTTGGATCCATTTGAGACGCGAGGAGACCAGTCCAGACTTACATACTTGGCAAGATTCAGAACACATGAATTTAACTATGACACAAAGGGAATTATTATGGCCCCACATTTTATGGGTAGGTTAGGCACAAAGATAAGACTAGGGAGATGGACTCCAGTACAGATATAAATATCCGTTCTTACCTCGGTCAATCAGAATTCATTTTTGTAAAAAGTCAAACTCACGGTGAAACTAGCAAAAAATCGAATTTAAAGCGAGGAAAAGGTTAAACACTGCTTAGACTTCTAGTGCTTTCGTAAGTGCATGTGTATGTTAGTTGGTTGTGTATATATTTGCATATTCGGACGTTAAAGTAAGTTTTGGATGATATATACGTCTGTGATGATGTGCATTACCGTGTTTTTTTTTGCATGCGCCTGGTTACATTCCATTTTACGAGCTGTATCCAAACACCTTTCGCCAAACGCCCTTGCGCGTTGATGTGTGCATGTCGATGAATTTAGTTTTCCATTGACAAAAAGATTACTGCCCTCATTGTAAAAATCAATCCATTCTTAAGAGCTTAAGGCCCGGGTCAGTGGATCTTGAGATAATTTCATTAAAAGCAATAACATCAGTCTCATCCCTACAGTAGGATTAGACGTAAAATCATCGTTTTTGTTATTCGAGAATGTTTTTAATTTTTTCGGGTAAACGTGAAAGTGAAGTAAGCGACAGCATCACGAATCAAGTCGACAGTGATCGCTGTAATACAGTATTGGAGGAAAAACTGAGCGAACTCAGTGAATGAAACCAAAGGAAGGTTGTCGCATTGAAACTTTCGGATTAAATAAGCGTACTCAGTGATCAAAGACATCACATTGAAATCCCTCAAAATGTCATGCGATGCTCTTAATTTAATATTTTGAAGGACGGTTTGAATGTTAGAAGAAATGTTGGTTCGACATCAAACGGTTGGAAGCTAATGTGGGTAAATGGCCTTTAATCATTCAGGCTTGAAAGGTCTGAGGTTCTTCCCCTGTCGGAATCATATGAGAGATGAGGGCGGGGAAAGGTTTTCGGAACTGGAGAGAGTAGGGGGAGAAATAAGAGAGAGAGAGAATATGAGGGAGGGTGGAGGGTTGAGTGACGTAGTCGGAGAGCGGTCCTCGCCGGTAATTGCCCCAAATCCCGGCCGCCTCCTCTCCCTCACTTAGCGGACCTCCCTCCCACCCGTCTCGTTTGCCTCCAGGCCAGTCTCCCGTACTCTTCCTCGTCCCTCCTTCCCTTGTCTCGAACCCGACCTGCCCCAAGGCCAACAGTATATGTGCATTCACGCAGCCTTTAAGGGAAGTTTCCTCCATCCCTAGGGTAGTCTCTTTATTCTTCTCCCCCATTCAATCTCCGCATCCTCAGGCTCAATTTGAGCAACCGCCCTCCTCGCACCAATTTTCCTCCCCTCTGACCTGACCAATTATCTTTTCCACCACCCCCTCCTCTCTCCTCCTCTGACCACCACTAAGATCATCCTCGGCAATAATAGATTTATGATTGTCAACCACGCTTAATTGAGAAAGAGATGATGGCCTTGATTGCGAAATCACTGTCATCATTATGTGTTACGCCGAAATCAGAAGCGCGTAGAGAGATAGAATTCAATAAAAAATCGTCGGGAAAAGAGCTTTTAGGAAATATTGGCGTGTTCAGCCTTAGGAAAAATTTTACGAAAGCGAGATGGTTAACGACTTTATTAGTTATTCTAACAAGGGTGCGAGGTAGCCTGGTGGGTAGAGCGCTCAGCTATTGACTATATGGTTCCGGGTCTGAGCTCTTCCCCGCTTTAATCTGTTGCGGCTGCAGGTTTTCGTTTCTTCCCATTTCATTAATAAAACTAAAATTTGGTTTTTCGGCTTACTGCTGAATAATCATCAAGTACACAAATCTTCTTAGAGAGACCCGAATCAGTTCTCAGAATTCACTCACTCTGGTCGCGCTCACGAAAGCATGACATGAGATTCTAATGATAAAGGTAAGGGGAACTTTGCCAATCCTTATAAATGAAGCATATTAAACTTTAAAAGTGGATACGAGCAACAAAAATGCTCCGAGGTAGCGTGAAATGTTCACCACTGCTATCATTTCTAAACGCCGAAATGCCAAATGCGAAGCAATAGCGTTTTGGTGGAAAAATTATGAATTTATTTATAATTTTATTTCTCATTTATGCTCTAGGTAACTCCCATTCCAGCCAAAGTTGTTTTATTCCCCCAGTACTAGCAATTACATAGAAGCAAATGCGATAAAATGACATTAATTTACCTCTTGCTGACCTAATACGTCCTCACGCCGCGGAGCTTAGTACTTGCACAATATCCCACAAGTGGCCGCCTGGTCGGGGTGAAGTGGGGCACAAACTATACATACTCAACTATTAGTTCATATATTCATTTGAAGTTAAAATGGGCTCTACGTGAATATAAGCGTCTCTGTGGGTGTGTATTGACATTCATTTGTTAGTTTTGCATGTAATTCTATTCTGTTTTACGGGTAGTGACCTAACACCCCCCGCCAAACGCCCTCAAGGTGGCTGGCTTGTGGGGTGTCCATAAAGGTGAAGATGTCCATAAATACATATTAGTTAAAATACAAAAATAGTCGTAGAAAAATACACATACATTCCTTTTTGCATCATGCAAAATTGGCAAAATCATTAAACGTTTTTCTTTAAGTAAATGCACGGATATTCGGGCGCTTGGGTTCGATTTTGTTACGCATCGTGCGAGAGGCCTTTTATCCATGAATCTGTCAGTGACAATGCCTATCTCTCTTATTTTATCCCGGTGGTCAAGTCTGCCAATATGGTGCCATAACCATAATCCCAAGAATATTCAAGTGTCCTATACCGTTCTGGAGACTTCGTCCTTTAATACCTACTCGTGTTTTTTTCATATTTATTTGCCACTATAAAAGTTTAAAGTCAGTGTAACACAAAAATATTTTACCTGCCCTGAAATACTAAACTCTATCCCATCTATTATATTTTTA
This sequence comes from Hetaerina americana, assembly GCF_022747635.1. Taxonomy (NCBI): domain Eukaryota; kingdom Metazoa; phylum Arthropoda; class Insecta; order Odonata; family Calopterygidae; genus Hetaerina; species Hetaerina americana. The sequence goes on along the minus strand of NW_027287095.1, from coordinate 77,414,461 downwards.
ATAATTTAAGTGTTTTATATATTTTCTTTCATTCTAAAAGTTCAGTGCTGTACATTTTCTTATATTTAATTCTAAACCGCATTCCTTACACCTCTCAGATATAAATCGCTAAACAGTAGCCCACAATCTGCAAGTGTCTTATTTCTCGGCAAATTACTCTGTCGTGTGAAAATAATCTAAGACTGCTACAAACGTGGGATCTTATATCGTTATTGTAAAATAAAAAGAGTTGTTTGGACTTGAAACAGTCCCCTCTGACAATCCTGAAGTCTGCTTCTAATTAGCTCAAGCCGTCGACAACTATTTGCTTACGGTTAGATAAGAAGTCCCTGATTCAGTCAAGCCAGTTTCTCATTAATACAATTATATCTTAGTTTTTGTGTCATTTTCTCGTGAGGGACCTTGTCGAAGGCTTTCTTGAAATGTAAAGATATAGTATCCACTTGGATATTCCCTTCGACCGATTTCAGGAAATCGTGAATGCAAAAACCCAATTGTGTTCCGTATCATCTGCTTTTTATAAGCCTAAGCTGGTGATGCCGAAGTATGTTCCTTCTGTCGAGAAAGGCCATTTTATTGCTGAAAATGATATTTTTTAATATTTTTAGATTTTTGTTGTAAAAGAAATCGCTCTGTAATTAATGGGGTTCTCCCGATCATCACCTTTCTAGAGGAGGATTTTGAGAGCCAACTTCCAATGGCTAGGTATTCAATATTCTTCGTCAAGTTTTTGAAACGAAGCAAAACTTAATATTACATTCACCTCTCACCACCAGTCAACCATGTTATACTTTTGTAAATGTAAGAGGAAAATGCAAAATATGGTGGCGCTCTATCATTTTGCGCGTAGACAGCGTAATCTAACTCCTTAAGTAGTTAAGGAGTAAAAAACAATAAACACAGCAATCAACCCGAAGGTCGGTTTGATAGGTGATGATAGAGTTCACCTAGTACTAAGCCCGATGGCGTGCGAAATTCACACATCAGGGTAGGGGGGGCCAGTTCCTTTCCCTGTTCTGGCTATGTTTTCCCAGGAAGATTTGGTGCCCAAAAAATCACGTACCTTGAATGTAGCTGCAGGTGCCCAAAGTGCCTTGCCCGGAAATCGAAACCCGGGACCTCCAGTCAGTAGTCCAACGCTCTACCCCTGACTACCGCGACCCAGTTAAAGAGCATAAGATTAAAAGTGAAGATTCTATTTTAAAACTCGAACCCCATGATAATCCATTCAAATGCTGTAGTAATCGTAGAGTGGAAGTAAGTCACATATTTTCGTTAGTGAAATTTCCATTATCTTTCTAGATCCACCGATAATTCAATAAACAATGACTCATGTACGATTTATTTTCTATTTACCGCCATCATTTGTCTCTTCTTTGCGTTTGTCTCCTTGTCTCTCAAATTCCTCGTCAAATTTACGGTTACTTTCCATAAGTCCACACAAAGAAGAGCTCATGTGCTCTATCTTATCGCATATAGGATGCAAATAGACTGGCCTCTGTCCTTCAGTATTCTACACGCGTCATCCGGTTATAGGTACAGCTATTCCTTCCGGCCACACCTTATCCAAAAGCGGTCATCTTTGTCTTCCGCTCGTCCTATATGTAATTGTAAACACCCTTTTGTCTTACTCATATTTCAACACACCAACGTCTTCTCTATTCTATCGATAACTTCCGTTGTGTCAACGGAAGGGGGCTAAAGGGGAGAATCAAGGGTAAAGCTGGGTGAAGGAATGAAAGGAATTAATTTCTTATATTAATCTTCATTTTGACGCTTAGGCATATTTTTCAGGTCAGTACTGTCGAAATTTATTTCTGTTCATTTATATGAAACTTGGCTGAATTTTCTCTGCTAGTAGAAATCTGTGTGGTGAATAGTTCTCAGAAATGACCATTTCAGTTCACAAGACTAATGGACTAAGTCTCTATATATTAGGTTAAAAAACATTTGATTGCCTCTTTTTAGTGGATAAACGAAAGAAGCTCTGAAAGTTAAGGTATGCTTCACGATTTTACGGGAGGAGATTTGATTAGAAAAGATATATCTACATCTGCATAATACTCCGTAAGCCGCCGCAAGGGCGTGTGGCGGGAGGGTGCGTATTAGATCACCAGCCTTGCATGCACAATCTCAATAATAATGTCACCTCTACACAAACATTAGTTTGATCATTCACTGGAGTAAAGTTAATCACACAGAAGCATGTACTTACATGCAGCAATATTCAATAACAGAATATGACATATTGAAATCATGCGAGATGAGTATTACCTGTATTAAGTAGGGTCTGTTAAAAAAGCCTGCAGGATATCGAGAAAATATATACACTGCCAATTTCAATTATCTCTTTCGCAACTGCGGTCATATCTATTTTGATCTCTAATGGCGCGAGGAATAAACGACATTTTAAATCTATCCATTCTACTATCTATCTGCCTACTTTTTCATACGTGATCTGATTGACCTTGGTAAGTCGGGGTCTGCAATGTCTTTAACATCCTCAGATAGGTACCCTGCCTCAAATTTACGGAGTAAATTTAACCTACGACAAATATTCTTTTTATGAATCCTAACTTTTTATTAGTTATTCCCCAAATTTCACGAATGTATTTTCCCCAGAACATATCTGTAGTCATCGTTACACTCAAGTATTTTACAGATTCCACGTGCGTAATGTTGGTTCCCTGTATAGTGTAAGTATTTTCTGGTGAAGTACTTTTCTTCCAAAAATTTATCGAAACACACTTGTTCAAATTTAATTCTAACTCCCGCGTCTCGCACCACTTTTGAATTGAATTTAGGTCGTTAGTTAATGATACTCTATCTTCATGACAGCATATTCTCCTATCAAGAAGAAAGCTGAATTTTATGTTCTGATCTCCTAAATTGGATGAGAACTGGAAATGGAAGAGAAAAGAATGGAAGGGGCTATAAAGTAGAGGTGTATTGCGTAGTAAAGTAGGTACCTGTTACGTATGGACATTATATGTATGCACTAAGGTTAACTTACGACCAATATATTGACATTCCTTGTCTACTTATTTTTCCCATTATATTCCGGCAAATCGATTTAAAAATATTTTGTGCGCACTTGCTTGAAGTATGAAGGCACTCACCTTTTTTGCATATGAATTGGAATGAAAATCAAATTGAATTATCTACACCTGAAATAGCTATTAGTATTTGGCACCAAATCGTCGACCTCCAAACAATAAATCATTCTCGATCGATTCTGAGGGCAGAATTTGCCCCTCTCTTCAAAGGACGATCCGCCGATCGCCAATTCTTTTCCTGTCTCTTTATTCGTCGAGCGACATCGAATACAGGAGTGGCAGTCAGGTTTTCCGACGTAGGGTCCGCGCGGACTCATAAAATTCGACGGCATCCGAATGTGTTCACTTAAAATTCCGATCGAAAAGCCTTGTTTAGTAATCGCGATGTCGCGATAGTCCCATTGTTATTTCCTGAACGAGAACCTCTTTCGTCCCGCAACACGCGAATCGTTCCCCGGGTCGCTCTGCATTTAAATTACGTGCGTAAGCACTCCCGGCGCCGCGAATGTGTCCGTCATGACGCGTCGACCTCTTTATTGCAGCCTTGAGTCCCAAAAGCAAAGGAGACCCCACTCCATTCTCGACACCAGCCTCTATTGTCTCTCCCCTCCGCCGTTCCCTCCCGAAACGCACACACACACGCGCTCTTAGTCAATTTCAGCGTCGGAATATGCCGAACCGTTAAAAGCAGGAAGGCTCTTCAGCGTCTTCCTCTAATTGCCCTCACCATTATCCCCTTTGACATTCTCTAAATTCCCACCTAAATCACCTCTAACGACCAACCCTCTTCTGTAATCCTTGGCATCATATATCCCTAACCTTACTGCCCCGAAAAACCACACAATCCTTTATTTTCTCCACCCACCCCCACTGTCCTTTTTCTCCTCGCTTTATTCCCTCTTGTCTCTCTTTTCCCTTCATCCCTCCCTCTCCCCCACCCGTCTCCGCTGCCAGTCCTCGTTCCAGAAGACGTAGTCCTCTCTCATCCCTTTGTGCGTTCCCATTCCCTCAAGAGCGGCCCCCGTCTCCGCTTACCCCTTTTTCCTCCTCCTCCCCCATGCCCTTTCCCTTTCATCCATCCACGCGTCTTCATTAAGGGATTCTTTTATGACCTTGGGGAATGACAATTTACTTCCTTTCGGTGCCGCCTCGCTTATACCGGCGTTCATGTCCCCCCGACTTGGCGCATGCGTCTTTGTTCGCCGGCCAGGGGTGGAGTAGTAGTGGGTGGGGGCGGTGGTGGGAGGGGGCTAGACTGGCTGGTGAGTATGCTATTGGGGTGGGGTGGGGGGTGAGGGACATGGGAGAGGTGACTGCCTCCTCGAATAGCAAAGCCATTAGCGCATCCTAGCATCTCATTTGTCACCTCGGGCTCATCAATCGTCTTCATTCGGGTGACTTCCTCTCCGCCGCCCACTGTCTCTTCCTTTCGATCTTTCCTTGAAGCCGTCCACATCCTCTCGTCCGACGCGAAGGTGCGCCTCTATGCCTCTGCTTCGTAATCCTCCACGATCGGTGTCACATTGGGTATACTTGGTGATTCCTTTTCGTATTTGATTTCTTTGGGTCGAGCCTGACTGCCCAACTTCCGTCATTCTGTACACCCCATGCGCTCCGCCATTATTTCTTCATCGCGGCTCCCTCTTTCAAGACTCGTACGCAAGGTGAGAGTGAAAATCTCTTTAAGAATTCATCGCGACGCACGGTAATTAAAAAAAGTTTGCCTCTTATGACAGCACACAACTTACGCAATGATTCAAACATAATTTGAATTCCCATCAGTCAAGCAAGCGCATCCATATTAGAATTATACGAATTACCCTGTTGAGTTTATTGGCTCTCTCAACGATGCATGTATTGTCCTCTGAACTATGTCATGAGCTGAATTATTGGGTCAAAATCAAAATGTAGCGGAAAAGGTACCTTTTTCATCCTTGGACAAAAGTAAGCAGCGAAAACGAGATAGCTGAGACCGTAAACTTCACTGGCACTAGGTTTGTAAAGGGGGGGAGGTAAAACAAAGTTACAAGTAAGGGGAAAGATAGGGAACACTCACACTAAGTCACCCTGTAAACCCTGTACGAGTGAGTCAGTGCGATCTACAAAGGTCTAACACACCCGAGTGATTGCGTGTTTACGTAAGTCCCTTCTGTTACATCCTTACATCCGTTTTATAATTTTGCATTCATCTGTGTGATTGACGGGTCACTGGCATAGGAAGAATACTCGTAAGCCCTGAACGAGTGAGTCAGTGTGATTCATAAAGGTCTCACACACCCGAGTGATTGAGTGATTGAGAACGGTAACTTGGGCCTTTTCTTTTTATTTTTTTACGTATTCTTGTGTGAGTACTACGGGTCCCTGGCATAGGAGATATCCTTGCAAACCTTTAGTATGTGTGTGTGTGTGAATGCGATTCACGAGAGTGACTGTTATTCGTTAACACACTTTAATGATTGAGTGGCTGTTAGTTTGTTTAATTTTTTATTAATTTTGCCTTTTTGTGTGCTATTGTGGTATAGGAGGGTCACTTTTTCCCAAACAAACCCAAGTGACCTAGTGTGTGTGTTTCCTATCTTTCTCCTTACTTGTAACTTTGTTTTGCCCCCCTACTTTACAAACCTAGTGCCAATCTAGTTTACGGTCTGGGCTATTTGGTTTAATTGCTTCAAGACCGTAAGTACGTTCATTTTATATTTACAAAAGTAAGTAGCATTTATTTGCAGCTCAGTAAAAATTGCTTCATCTCACAGGGTACGGGGATTTTGAAGTACGGTAAGATTTAGAAAATCTTTTATAGGTTTACAGACTTCTGGGGATTATTATCGGCATATTATCGTTAGTGATAAAACAAATCTGGTTTAGCAGACAGATATTACTTGAGAAAACACAGCGTGCCAGAAAAAGGGTGCATGGACATATCAGGCTGGCATGGAAGGAGGATTAAAATGATTCATAAGTGAAGAAATGCCTCACGGGCATACCGTATATCTTTTAGGCCTATTGCCATTATTTCAGGTTGAAATCCTGCCATATTGAATTCACAAAGCAATTAAAATCGTAGTTCAAGAGGAAAAATGTTCTCTAACATCAAATTTGGTATTTTATTTCTGCATCTATAGCTACGTTAATACCCTTAGATCCGTCAAGAAGGTGTGTAGCAGAGGGTCAAAGCAGCAGGTGGGATGAGAAAGGGGTAAGGGAGAGGAAGGCTGTTTAAAGGGTTAGGAAAAGGGAAAAAATATTTGTTAAAAATCCCTAAAAAACTTGCAGAACCACATGCATGTACATGCTAGGGGAAAACTTAATTCCAAACTAGTGGTAATTTCACCCACCGCAGAAGTTCTCGGGAATACTAAATCGGAGGGAAATAAAAGTGAACCATTACTAGTTATATATAGACCATCAGTGGTCATGCAGAACTGGAAAGCAAGAAGGATTGCCAGCCCAGCTCAGCCCCTTATTCCTCCTATCCCTTAAGAAAACATAAGAATGAATCATATTTTGGAGATTGGAGTCTAAAATACTTTTTTGATCGTGCTTTTGACCCTTCAACTTTCACATTTAGATGATTAAACTTTTGCTTCGTTTGACAGACGCGTCGTGAAGGTGAGATGTTCGACGATTGAACCCTAAATGTTTGTTATGATAAATTTTCCAATTGATTTTAATTTATTTTAAGAACGTAAAAAATTCCAACATGTGAAGCCAAATGCCATTTTTACGTAAATATAGCATTTATTTATAGAAATACCGGATTGGGGATAGATAATCCCAAAGTTCGCGTTCAGAATTTCTTTATTTTGGTGATAAAATTATAGCGGCTGTTTTATTTATGAGGAATATCAACTGATATTATATTCAATTTTGATTTGAATTGGGTGTTAAAAGTAAAAATATTCTCTTTTTCACCTTCATGCTCGTTATATCTTTGTTGTGCTCATTTATTTGTTTACTCAGTTTTGTACACGTAGGATCATGCTTTTAACATAACCTGTTTATTGTGAATATGTACAAAACTTTAGGGCGTTCACTTTCGAAACAGGTACTGAATGCCTCCAATAGTGCTCTATCCTCTCATACTCTTTCCCCTCTGTCGCTTTCAAGCATTGTTTTATCCATGTAATGCAAATAGCTTTATTTCTTTACATTACCTGGTTTCATACATGCACTTCTGTAATTAATTCAAAGGTTGGTACCAATTATTATATTTTTTAAATGCCAGCGTACTTTGTTTTAGGTTGACTAAATATCGTATAAGTACTTTCCAAAAATATTTGCGTTTATCACGGGGTGCCCTCTTAGTTTCTCATTTAGATAAAGTTAAGGAGCAGCCCTTTACTCCCTCGGGTTTGTCACATAACACAGAGAGCCAATAGCAGTCCGAGGATGTGTTTCTACTACTGTCTACGGTGCACAGGCTGAATGCCTGGTGCTGTTCGGAACATGATACTTTTTATAGCAACAGCATGGCCCCAGAAAAGCGGAAAATTCCCTCACAAATTGTCCCCGGCACATCTTCCTCAATACCTCCCACCCCTCTTAACTGGATTGCGTTTGGAACGAATTGCGATATGGGCAGCGAAGACTCCAGCTTCCCTCACCGCCTCATGCGGATGGAGATTCACGCGTATAATTGGAGCTGTTGCATGCGCTGGAGCCGAGACCCACGAACGGAAGGAATAGCTTCGGTGCAGTGTTGAATTTGACCTCGCTTCCGCCGACACTTCTTTCTCTCCTCCCTCCTTTCTTAACGACGACGAAATGCTCCCGAAACACATATGCACCGCCGAAAATTTTACGATCAGGACCTTAAGAGAACATGAAGCATCCGGTCGACTAATTGACGTCAACTGAAGCAAGGAATCAGCTGCAAAGTTATATGAGGTTATATCAGGTGACCTTTCTTCCCCATCCTGATCTACCTTCCTGAAACCTGGTTTCCTTTTATCATTTTTAAGCGCCTTAAAATTCATTTTGGTGGAGGATATGTTACAACTCAGAATGGTTGCTGACCTATTAACTCCTGTCATACGTCCTTGCGACGGCTTTAGGGGTATTATGTAGATGTAGAGGAACTCCTCGCAAGCCGACGCAAAGGGCATGTGGCGGGGGGGGGGGTTGCTAGGACACCACCAGTAAAATGCATTATGGTTATAGATAATTTATATCAAAGCAACATATTATTCATCTAAACTTGGTCCGTATTTATTTAAAATATTTGTCATTGCTCGCCTATTCTAGTAGCGCAATAAGTGCAGTTGTTGAGAAAATATTGAATCAGGGGCTGCTTCTCGAAGATACAAGTCAATCCTCACCAGTAAGTCAATCCGAATCCTCTACGTGAAATCATGATAAGAAATTTTTAATAAAGGATAAATCTCACTAGCCGCCACTTATATAATTACGGTATATGATTGAGGACGACGTATACTCGCGCTACCTGCAGCGATTGGGTCACATTCCCTGCCTTTATCCATGGGATGGAGAGCGTTTTATGTTGCATGTTCATGTGGTAGCGGAATTTCGCCTTCTTACTTTTAATATTCTGGCTTGCGCGTTGTTGGATGGATTTCATGCTGCATCTTTGGGTGCTATTGTTTGTTGGTTTATGGTGTATGTGTTTGCATGAGTGTAGGATGAAGGGATTTTTGTATGAGTGTGCACGCCGCTGTGGGTGTAGTTTTGCATGTATCTGTTGATTTTGCATGTGGTAATGTTCCTTGTTACAGGTGGTGACCTACCACCCCCCACCACACGTCCTTGCGGCGGCTTGCAGGGTATTATGAAGATGTAGACTATTGTTTCACTGGACTTGTACGCAAACTTGAAACTTGGAGACATTAACCAATGGAAAGTTTATCGTCGCTGAACATTTGTCCTTGTGTATGTTAGCAACGGACAACGACAGTTTTTTGCCTTCGGTAGGTGAAACAGTAGATAAAAAAGAGTCACATATTGACAGATGTGCATCATCTTCATCTACATGGTATCCTGGAAGCCACCAATAGGGTATTTGGCAGGCTTCCAGCATTCCTGATGGATGAATTCCACATCAGGAATGCAACATTAATAATTGCTGTTGTAAATTGTTGTTGCGTTAATAATTGTTTTGCTTAAATGTTAGCTACAAATAACATGCAAAACATTTCATACAATGGAGGTATTGTTAAATGTTAACTTGTAAACAGTAGAGAAGAATTTACATGGGAAATACATAAAATAGTGCACTAATCGGCTCTTACCTTACGTCCCCACAAAGGGGTGTTACCCTAAATACAGAACTATTCCGTGTTTTTTTGAGAGACTTTAATTATATCTTCCTAGCCTATTAGTATCCAAAAGCCGCCATTATAGTTCACAGAGTGCCATTCCGACGCTTGATATTCTTTAATACAAATTTTTCACAAACTAGACAGTTTTACTCTGTATTTTATCACATTCACAAATCATTATCTTCTGAGATCGGTTCCTGAGAGTTGTACATTTCTACATGAGATGTATTTCTTAAGTAAACAATACATGCTTACTTCATTTTTCATGGCAATATATTCCGAATATATATTGTGTAAATTCTACATTTTGCGTAGTTTGTAGTAGTACCCAGGAGTTTGACCTGAAGAGGTAAAGGAAGCTTTTATAGCGCCCTGGGCTTGCAAAAGGATTTCGAGATAGAAAGAAATTGATGACCGGTCAGTAGTCCAATGCTCTACCCCTGGACTCCCGCCGCACACTACATGTTCACATCACGTAGTTATTCCCAGTGGTTTCGACCTCACAGATGGCTTAGATAGAAATCTGAATCCTATTATAAAGGGAGATATTAGTAGAAATCGAAGGTTGTACTAAAGCCAATTAGGTAGCTTGGATGGCGTGCTTCAATCTTTCTCACTTCCTATCTTCATTTGACTTTGAACAACATGGCTGAATGAACCGTCGCGCCCTCTTGGTTATGTGTGCTCACGAACTTGGCGCTAGATGGACCTTTATGGGAGAATGGGAATACACAAATATTTTCGTGAGTTGAATTTGACAATGTAAGAATGGAGGACGGGCCTAGGCCATCTCCTCCCCGTTCACCCTGCTAAGGTGTCGACAGTTAGGCAACGTTGCCACATTTATTCGGGCATTAAACGAGGGTCTTTTAATGTCCGAATAAATGTGGCAACGAATGTCGTCATGGGTACAAAAAATTAGCGTTATACGACATAGTCTGGCTGTTAAACAGGATGTCTACTGGTCCATGAATTCTCTGACAATGGCATGAAATATACCGCATTCCTTTAATATATCAATCGCTTCAAAAGACAGGCATAATTCAATTTTTTGTTGGCCTTTTTCTTGAAAGTTTCAAAAGAAAAAAACATATTTCACATTGGCAACCATAGCTGATAAGAAGCCTGTGAGCACGTTGAATGTAATTGTATGTTTCAAAAAAATGCCCTAAAAATATCTTCTTGAATTTCGAGACCGCAAGTCCACGAGGCCAAGGCTTCATTTTCAATACAGACTGATGAAAAGTATTCGAACAAAACCCATATTCATTGGCCTTCCACGCATGCATTGAAATAGAAGCCACATTTTAACGTGGAGGTTCCGGCTTTCAATGCATGTGAATATGCTTATGCGATGATGTACTTTACCTCATTTCATATTCTGAAGCATAATAAACCATTCTTAAACTTTAAAATAATCTCGATATGAAAGCATTATGTTTTAAAGATAAAATAATCCTCTCACACTCTAAGATTTGACTTCGGTTTGTCTAACTTTTTTACCAAAATTCTAACTTTTTTAAATAATTAGCTGCCCAAATTGTAAAAAATTTTATCGATGAATTCGAAACACACAAATATTTATTTTTAACTGAAAAGAAGAATTCTAATGTTTACTGTCGTGATGAAAGGAATTGCTGACATATAATTCAGCAACTTTCAGGAAGGAAATGAGAATATTGAACCTCCTGTTATGGAGTAATAAATTTATTAGCAGTACAAATATATGATAGTTTGTATTAAAACTATAATATATCGAAGAAATTTTAATTTTTTTACGCTTCAGAAAAATGAGCTTTGAATGAGACTCAAAAAAAATCAAACTGCAACCCATTGAGTGGACTATTGGAGAGATTAAATTGAGATGAGAGAATTATGCGAGGAGGAAAATAATTTGAAATATGACGATGGGAGAAATTATACATTCTAAGAAAAATTTATGAAAGACTTAAGAAAAAAGAAGGCGAATATTATTTGGACACATTACAATGCACGAGGGTATTAAAGTTTCAAATACTGTTGTTAATTGAGATTCAGAAGGAAAATGAAGACCGAGAGATACTTGATCAAATGAAATGAGAGGGCATAGGAAAGAGGATACCTTGGATAGGGATGGATCGGAAAGAATTATATTGTTCTGTTCTAATAAACGTTTTACTGATGGAACCTGACGTAATTGGAAAACTCAGAAATAAAAATAGTCTTTTAAATCAAGATGTTCATCGGAATAAGAATACAGGTATTACCACCAGAAAACTAAGTCTTTAGTGGTTACAAAAACAGTTATAGTTTTTTTTTGCATTTTCAGAATTGTCATATTTGCAGAATGCACCTTAGGACTGTAATAGGAGTAAGCATCTTGCATCAAAGGTCTTCCCATTCTTAAGATTGAAATGTATTACACCTATAAATTAGCGAGATGATTTGACGTCTTATTTGGATAATATGAAATAAGAATTCTTCTTTTATTCGGTCTTTCGGGAAAGCACCCTCAAAAATATATGTTTCGAATTAAAATTCCTCCTGTAACACGACAACCCACAACCGAAGCCCATTTTTCTCAGAAATAAGGCAACTCAACGAATGAGTGGCCGTAAAAAAATTAACGATGAAACACGGAAACCTCTCAAAAAAAAGAAGCCATTTTTCTGAGAAACATGAAGAAAGGCCGATTTTTGTCGCCAACCGCGTCCTACGAAATTTCCTCCGAGGCGCCTTTTCCTATTCATTCGTTCCTCATTATTTGGAACGACCGGCTGAAATGTCGGCGAGAGGCCGCCATTGTTCCGCCGCCACTCGTCGTCGCAGGCGCAGCAAGCCTCTCCTCCCCGGGAGAAATTACGATCCCCCGCCCCTTTCGCCTCCTTCCCCCCTCCCCATCTTCTTCCCTTCCCGATTCCACCCCCCTCAGACGGAGGAGGCAGGTATATCTCCCGCCTAAATCATGCTGCACACACGAAGCACGCGGTGGAGGTGGGGAGGGAACTGCGTGGAGGGTTGGAGAGGCGTGGACCGCCAAGTCCACGTACGTGACGCGATGGAAACAGCCGCGTAGGAATAATCCCGTACGTGTCCACCGCAGAAGGCCTGCACGCCTCCACCTCCGCCATATCCCATGGGCTTACTTGATTAGGATCAAGTTTCCCTCATCCCAGGCCTCCTCCTAGGAACGGTTGGTCGCTGAAGGAAAAGACTTTTTATTATTCCTCGGACACAATTCTCTCGGCGGAGGAAACGCTAGGAAACGTACGTGTACACCGAAGTGAGACCAAAAATTTGGAAGGAAAAATCCTTTTATAAGTAAAGTAGTTATGTCATCGGCATAAAATCATTTTGAATGTTAATTAAGTTAATATTGACTTGCTCTCATAGTAATAGATTTGGTGCCAAGATTCTCTACTGATTGGAGTGATTGTCTCCTGCCTGGAGGGTTTACTTTTTAATAACAATTAATAAACTCGAAGCGATACGTTTTTCTCCTGCATCATTAATGAGGTATTTTAGAGGTCAGAACGTCGAGGCGGCATGGTGAGTAACTACCCCCAAAAACCTAAATCTTTTAATTCCACACGACTTTGGAATTAGCTAACGCCAGATCTATCCTCATCGTTCAAAACGAATCTTCAGGTTGATTATTGCATAGTATTGAGAGAGGCAACATTAGCTGAATCCTTTTGATGTTTCCAGGGACTGATTCCCGGTTTTACGAGCACTTGAGAAGTGAAACGTATGTGGTTTTTCTTGGAAAATTTGATAAAAGTAGAGGGTTATAAGTGAGTTCAACAGGCTGGCGGAAGATAGCCACATTCAACAGCCATTTATTTGCGGAGTGTGAGGGTAGAAAATGATATTAAAATCTGAAGGGGGTCAAACTCTGGACATCCGATAGCAATCTTGCTGATTTCCAAATCAGCTGGGTTAGCTTTTGAAGCCTTTTCCCCAAGCCTTTTCTCCAAAACAAATCCCACTTAATACAGCAATGAAGGAATTTTTAAATTTAATACTTCCTGCCTCATGCGTAGGAAGTGCGGGTAAATTCATGGTCACAAGCGTTTTATGTATTGTCTTCGCGCTGGTAGGTCTGCAGCGAGCGCTCGGATTTCCCCCTCTTTCAGGCTGCATAGACTGGCGATACCCTTCATCAGAATATTACCTACATATCCAATTCATAAGCTTTAAAGGATTGCATCAATTGAAGTCAATTCGCGATAAATAGCAGATTCACATATGACGTAGCTAACGGTGCCAATAACGAGAGGGTTTATATAACCGCAAGTATGATGCGCGTTCCACCATACTTGGCACATAATTTATTCTTTACTGTGGTTAGGAATTCTAATTCATTCCATTATTTCCTGTTTTATCATCGTAAAGCGTACCTATTTATTGACACGTTAAAGCATGCGCGTTGTTTTTTTTCTCATATGGTGTTTTGTCGTCAATTATCGCTGCACCACCAAGCGGGGTACCATCGCTTACTTATAAACTATCATTTGAGGTTTATAAATCCCACCTCGCCTGCATAATCGATGAAGTCTGTCCTCCGATTTATTGGCGGGGGAGTGTTGAAAGTTTTCCGCAGGCGCACTTTATCGGCGATTTGGGGGGGGGGGGTGAGAGAGTTAATAAATTGCGCGCCGAATATTCCGAGCCGCACGTATTGGCCTGTGTACGCACGTTGTCTGGCGCGGGCGACATGCATTGCTTCGGGTTTCGCGTCTCGTGTTTTTGCGTCCGTCTCTCCCCGGCCGCGCCACCCACGCAGCCCTCCGAAGGGGAGATTGGGAGGGTGGAGATAATAATTCAAGCGAACGTAGTTTATGTCCGTGTCATTTGGGTCAGTGTGTTACATTAAGCCCATTAGTGGGTGCATAGACATTACGATTCTTTTTCTTCTCGATTGGCCTCGCTATCGCGAGGCGAGAAAACCCGTATGTCAGTCCCCAAATGCTTTAAGGGCGGACGTTTTCGGGTCTGCAGTCTGTTCCCGCGATAAGAATTCAAGCATTCGTTTGGTTTTTGCGCCGTGTCGGATGGCCGGGGTATGTTTCATCCGTTGTGGTTTATAGTTCTATTTGGTGTTTATCTTGAGAGCCGCTGATTATATCATTGTGGAAATTAATCTCGTGCGTGACTCTGTTGATTTGCTGCTTAGGGAATGGCGTTATTTACAATTCAAAAGGCGCAAAGCATACGCTCCGTGTGTACCATAATGGTTTTCAGTACTTGCAAGTGATGCTTCTGGTATTGAGCTGCGGTATCTGAAGGTCACTTCCTCTTAGAAGGGCGAATGAAGAAAAGAAAATCCTGCACACATTATATCGTACAAGCATTGACGAGACTATTTGTTTTAGCGACTCAAGAATGCAATTGCATCTTTCTGTTCGTTCTTTCAGTACTTGTCAGACAACAAGACATCAGACGTTCGCTTGCGAACGTCTGATGTCTTAAGAAAAATATATGGATCCTGCATAAAAGATAATTCATTTTTTTAGTGAAGTTCTTATATCCTTGTAAGGCATTACGATAGCAATCTATCTTACTTGGGAAAATGTTTGTAAAATCATGTTGACCTGTCTCTTGACTCATCTGAAATTATACGGGTAGAGTTTAATTGGGCTTTCATATGTAATGCATTGAAGCTTAAACGGACGCTCGGACGCGACATTTCAGAATCTATAATCGGTCGTCAGGTCCATATGAGGACAATTTCACCATTGACTCCCACGGTATGGTTTTTTTTGCGGCTTAAGGACCTGATTTTCAGTCATTTCCTTGTCACGTTTTTGCCCTAACCTCTCAGCGCGTTCACTGAGTTTATAAATTTCCTGGAATTGAATAGTTGTGAAAGCAGCATACTTGGAATTTTAATAATCTTTTCTGCTGCTCAAATACTTTTCTTCTTCATGATAGTGAGTTTATTTGAAACAGAGAAGGAATGAAAATGGAGTACAAATTTCCATGTCTCTCATTTATTTTAAACGAACGCGATATCTCAATATGAAGTGTATAAAATATTTGAAATGTGTTCTAAAATATGTATGATACGACAGAGCTTTTGATAGACCCACTAGGGATAAATGTAATCAATAAATGCACATTGGACAGACAACAATTTTCGACTAGCTATTTTCCTGAAAATAAGGTAAACTTTCAATAAGTTTCATTTGAAGATGTTCTCAAATTAATGTTTGGTGATTTAGAGAGCAAAACTCTCCACGTGCAAGTACGTATCACGTCAGCACATGTAATTCAGTCGAATTTCTGAAGGGTTGACATATTCTTGCACAAGAGATGAAAAACGTATAACTTAGTAACCAATGTAGCACTGATCTATACGGCCCATCTTCAATTCATGTCAACACGCACACCCCCTAAAATATGCTAACATGCACGCTCCGAGCAGAAGTTTCGTGACTAGCACGTGATTTGTCTTACTGTGATAGAGTTGACTCATGCTGATGGCAAGAACAAGGCTTGCCACGGTAGCTTTAAAATATTTACTGCATTAATAACACTAGAAAAAACATTTTGAATTTTTTAATGTTCAGCAAAATAGCACACCCCACTTTATTGTAACATTTTACGCTTATTATAGTAGGAACTGGAAAAATATAGGAGAAACAGTTACTTCACGTGGATTACCACGCTCAACTGCCACGGTTGTATAGGTGCCAGTGGTTTTGCAGTACCTATGCAATGACGCATTGATCATTGGCATGGACTATCACATGAACTCCGTGAGCGAGTTGTCATACGTATTACTATCATACAATACATCTATATTCTATGGTCACATGACACTGATGAAAAAATATTCAAAGTTATTTTTTTCTAAGCTTTTCGAGGCAAGATTTTATAAATATCTTCTTTATTTGAGTTATTTGTCCAGAATAACCACTCCCCCTCAATGAGATTCTACTTCTCTATTATTTTTAGAGAACGGTTTTCAGTCTCTTAAATCACATGAGAGCAAATTCTGACGAAACTCACTGTAGTCATGATACAGCTACATGATGATATATTTGCTGGAATCTGCAGTTACATAATACCCCGCAAGCCACCGTACGGTCGTGTGGAATGATATGGAGTTGAAACAAGCAATGTGTTAGTCCATGTGTTCAGAACTTTTGATGGTATGACTTATCTTTACGTGCACTACAGAAGCCAATGCATGAATGTTGCTTATTTGCTTCACACACGGGGCGCAATTTCTTTTCCTTCGGGTTTTAATGCGATAAATGCTTTCCTTCAGGATTCTTTCATCTGTGCAGATTACCTCCTCACTCACTGTTGGCATTCACCCCAAAGTTTCACCAAGCGGAATCCCCGAGAAAGTTCTAAATTATGAGATCTTAGCGGAACCAGTTAACTTCGACATTGGTTCTCCAGTTGACCGTGTCCAAACCGATGAAACTATTTCTTGCGACTATTATCTGCTGCTTCCTGCAGCGAGTTTGCAAAATCCATCATCCAAGTCACTCCTACCCTTAACTTATATCCATATGTTCTTGAGTTATCTAAGTTCTGTTGACCACGGTAGTTTTCAGCAGTCGATAACCGGTAATTCGTCGAAACAGTTCTTGATCATGATGGTAAATTTACCTATCCCAGAAACAACACTGAGTTTTATTTGCCAAGAAATCGCGTAATTCAAACCGAATATTAGTTTAATAGATGGAGTTGGATATTGGAAAAAAGGTGGAACAAGTGCATTTGTAAGCTATTGGGATTGTTTTGTTTTAAGAAGGGCCAACAAAATTAGAAGGTTTGAAGGAAACATCATGATGCTTATTTATTAAATAACCCTCTAATATTTATATGGTACAGGTATAGAAGAAATATGGCAGAAGGGATCATTTCAAACTCGTGTTTTTCTCAATGAGTAAATTTATTATCATTACCACTATATACACAATTTAGGCGGTGTGGTATAGAGGTATGGCTTTTATTCGACTACTGACAGAAGTGTCCCGAATTAAAATCTCAGGAAGAAGTTTCCATTTTCTGGTTAAGAGACTTCGTGGAAAACTGAACCCTATCAAAGGGAAAGGAACTGGTCTCCAGACCTTGAATGTTGAAATTTTACATCCATTTAGCTTAGTTTTGGGTGACCCCTCCCTTACCAATTAAAACAAATTTTGGGTTGTTTAATGTGATGATGATCACAATGATACCAGAATAATGTAAATATAATTTAATTCTGCGTTTTAGTCATTATTTCTTCTTCTTGTGAGCATCGTGGTATACGTCGTATTAACTTGATTCAGTTGCACATGTATTAGATTTAGTACAGCATTTGGCAACAATTTAGTACAATTCTTTAATAGCTAGAGACAGAGTAAATATTTGCTATTAGAAGCCGAGATGAATTCATCAGGTCACTGTCTCCGACGAAAAATATTAACTTAACATAACAGTTGAAGTCTAGTCGATATACTCGTAGATATCAGTATATAGTTTCAATTTTCTTTTGCTTTGCTTTTCTTTAAGATCGCAAACATGCATCCACAATTGTGACAGCAATTTCTATTGTTCATGACATTTGTATGCTTCGTAAGTCTTCATTGTGAGTTAAAAAACAGAATTAGTCATGACTTCTAGAACAAGAGTGGATTAATCTCTTGCTTATTTCAAATAGCCCTGGAGTAAAATTGTGGCTAATGAATGTTTTTCTCAATGAATATACAATAAAAATTTTACTCTTAACATAAGACGGGTCTTGCTTATGCCTTATTGTGTGTGTCCTCCAATGACGTTTCGACTATAAACTTTGCCCACTAGGAAAAAATATTGTCCATGATTGCCCATTAATCAATGTATCCTACGCGTTTCATCATCAAGGAAAGAATAATATTAGGAAGAAGATAACCTTGCACCAAAATATAATTTATGCAAACATTTTCTCACCATGCCAGCCCCTACCATGGAGTACTTTTTCGAAAAATAATTAAAACCATCGAAAGCTCTTAAGAAAACTTGGAACTATGGAGATGTGACAGTAAATGAGAAAAAAAAACTATTTTTTAAGGTCGTGATAATTAAAGGCTCTTTGTTGTGTCTCTTAATCCTCGTTTATGGAATTCTAATCCCCACCGTTCCTTTCTTCCGCCGCGACGCACGTCCCTCTGGTCCCCTTAACTTCCCCATCTCTCCACCTTCCCCCATCTTCTATGCCCCTTTCACTAACGCGGCATGCTCCTTCCATTTCCACCTTCGCCCCCGTTCCCTTCGGTTCTCCTTTTCTACGAGAGGCCCGGGAGCCTCTGTTTTAGTGTTTCATGCGTGTGCTTGCCTTTTATGTTCTGAAAGAGTGAGTGGGACTTATACTGCGTGAGTGTTAGATGGCCCAATCCAAGTGTGAGGACCGGGGCCGAGGAGGGGTGGGGGTGTGCGGGAAAAGTCTTTTCGGGGAAGGAGGGTGTAAGAATATTTCTGCTTTTACGGCCCGCATGTCACCAAACAAGCACACAGACCTTCCCCATCTTTCTCTACTTCTCCTCTCCCGTCCCTCCACCACTCCTCACAACCCTCCCCCTCTCCTCCCTCTCCTAATCCTCTTCTCTGTCGAGTTTTGCTCTTTCATTTTTCTCTCGATTTGGGTTCCCGCGATTATTTTTGTTTCATCTCCTCTCTCTTTAAGATCATTTATTCAGACTGTTCAAACTGATTGAAATATTTTTTTAATTAACTGTCCCTAGGATATCGTTTCAACAAAATAATGTAGATGTGTGCTAACCATCGAATAAATTATCTAAAATCATGAAAAAAAGTTTTCCAATTGAAAATGTCTAAATGCTGTGATCACTCTTTTATATGGCTATCGAATATCCATATGAAATGAGTTTGTGATTTTCCACAAACTTAAAGGTACAATGCGTTTCACCGACTTGCGGCATCTTTAAGCGTTGTCCCTTAATGTAGAATCTTCAGAAAATTAAGATTTCATTCCATATGGACATCAAACAACTCCATGAAGAACAACTCCAGCTCCATCACAATTAAAACCACCACTTCACCAATTGTCCAAAGCGGGATGCTCACCCACGCCGGGGATCGAGATGGTGCGGGGGCTAACGTACTGTCTTCCCACCCTGAGGGCGCGGGTTCAAATCCCGGCGGTGTTGAATATTTTTCAGAAGTATCTCGATCCCTACTTGAGGTGCTTTGTGGAGGGCACTTTGAGTGAGTACGCCATCCGTAGGATGGGACGTTAAACTGCTGGCGCCTTTCGTAAAGAGAAGGTTAATGCCGACGCCGGGTTTCTCTCCACCCTTCATCCTTTCCTGTCCATCCCCAATGGCGCAAATGACCTTAGCTGTCGGTCGCCTCCCCTAAATACTCCCCTCGTACTACTACTCACCCACGCCCCTGTGGCAGTTCGGAATGCGCAGGATGACCACACTCTTCCGATGTTGAAGTATTTTTATCATTCCAAATATTTAAAGTTACTGGTAACAAGTTGTTTTAAGTTTTAAAAAACTTAAATTCGCCTAATTTCTGCCAATAATGGCATGTCAATTTTTGATTTCTGCATCGATGTATTCCTCCGACAGGGAAGCCACGTTTTCCCCGGGCCGTAGCCTTGATTTTTTACATTTACTCCTCTCAGCTTCTCTCCTGTGCTCTCTAGGGGTTCTCATATGCGGTTTCATCCGCACCACTCCTCGTCTCCTTTCCCTTCTCTGCTTTATGGATGTTGACGCCTTTTCCAACTTCCATTCTCGTAAACCTTATATTCCCATCTGCGCTGAGTCCATCAACAGTCCCACTTTGCATTTAGTTAGTGCTCCTAACCTTTTTGGGGTGAAGTGAAATGCATTTTCTCAAAAACACGTTGATCTACGCATGATTTATAGATTTTTTGTTTTGGACGAGTACTGTACGAGAATAAAGGTACATAATGGAAATGCGTTCGCAAATTAAAGGAAATGTTTTAAACAGATGCTAAAAGACATTTTCTGCCCCATTAAATTGGTTAGCTTCTTCAAGCACATGGCACGGAAAAGTGATACGCATAACAAAGATGAACATACCGTCGAAGGACTTTGCCAGGGGTTTACTCATATTAAAAAGCCATCACATTTTTTAAACCGGTATGCGCCTAAGGCTGCAGAACCATTTGGTCTCCAACCTCTCTCCCCATTCGCCGATAAATTTTATTTTAATTGACAGATTTTGTTTCCCCTTGCACTTTTCTGAATAAAAACAACTCTTTGCTATGCAAGTTCACCTGCCAACGACTGTGGTGCAGGTACTGACAGGGCGTGACTTTGAAGAGTTGGACATAATTGAGTATTAGGCCAACATTATAAATGGCAAAGTTTGAGCTAAACAAATTTATCCATTAGTGATACATGAATGTCGTCATGGGAGAAACGAGTTTGGATCTTACATTTGGAGAAGAGAATAATCCGGTGTATCCATGGCATATGACGTCAATGTTTCATTTTCATCCAAGCTCATTTCTCTTAGTTTCAACTTTGCCGCATTTTCACTCACAATTTTCAAATCACTTTATCTCAAAGTTTACTATTTTATATTTACTGAGTGTGTTTACGAGAGTTTTCTTTGATCTAATTGTTCCAAACTACACTTGTTTCACGTTTTTCTTCTCGATCGGTTGCCAGTGCGTTTTTGTCATTAATACTATTCCACTAAAAATACTTTATTAGCGTTCCTTAAATGATTTCTGTGTATTTCGATTGTTAGAAATTTTATGTCTTCACTCAAAAATTTAGAAACGGCCTTTATAATTTTTCCCACGTCACCTTATTCGATTTTCACATCATAGTGCTAAAAGTACCTAATGTCTTTGCTGAAAGATGAACGTTGTCCCATTGAGAAGAGTTTTAGTTGACTTATAAGGTTTCTATTTCCAGTGTCATAATGAAATCTTAGGAGCCAGTCCAACTAACTTCCGTTTCTTCGAGTTAATTTACCTGCAGACAGAGAATACGGCTGTGACCATGCATAAATTTTAATCCTTCGCTTTGAGGCGATAAGGCAGTAAAGAGGACGCACTTCCGAGAAAGTGAAGGAATGCACTTTCCCCACCTCTTGTCATTGCCCACCTCGTCTTTTGTTTTTCCGCCTCGGCGGGCGTTCAATATTTGTACGGAGGGATGCACTGCGTCTCTGGAAGGCGGGGAACACCTTTTACATACCTTTTCCCTCCCCACCTCACTTGCTCTCCGTCCGCCGTTCCCTCCCTTCGACCCTATCCGCTCGGAAACGTCTTTACCCGCCCTACTTGTTGTCTTTCTGGAGATAGCCGGGGGAAAAAATGGTGACCACAAGCGCTTCGTTAGGAGAGGCAAATAAACGTTCAAGGGGATCAGTTTTCTTAAATGACGGTGATCTTCGTTTTGCTTAGCTGTCCAGCTACGATACAAATACTTAACTATCTGCGAAATCTTTTGAGTGCACAAATGAATGGTTACATGCATCTTTCATGAGGTCTTTCCTGCTTTCTTGACGCCTATTCCACAATAAGAAAGCGGAATTCTGGTGTGAAAACTTTTAATTAGCATATATGTGCATTACCACCTAGGTTATAAAAAGTAAGAAAGATAAAACGTGCTATATTCAACATCATCCCCTTTTTCTGAAATTTAATCATAACTCCGACGCCAAACCACCAGTAAAATTTAGCATGCATACGGTATGAAGTTGAAGTATGCATGTTTCAAATAATTAAAAATAAAATAAAAAAGAAATAAATCCCTGATGAGAATATATATTGTGTCCGGCAAAGGCTTATGCACGCCAATCATCGCTTTCCTTATTGTAAAAAAAATGGGTTGGCCCAAGTCGATTTATGCCTAATCTAGAAAATATTCTGAGTTTCTTTTCAGTCAAATATCTTTGCATTCGAAGAAATGTAAGTTGTAAGGGCAAGTAACTGGCATTTCTCCATGTAATATTGTGTCATTAAGGTACGCTTATAAGCAAGCACAGGGGAACATAAACAAAATAAAGTCAAAATTCCCGTTCATTCTCTTTCGTTTCTGGAACAGTATACTTCTCTTTATATATTGATCATTGGGCGGATTCGTCCCATTTTTGACAACTCAGAAGGTTTCACCACCGTTTGTCAGCATCGAAATAAGAACTTCAAAAAGCAACCAGATCAATCACTGGAGGAACCAATCCAATTGTCAATAATGGAAATGAGAGCCGAAAAATACGACCAATCAATCGATTTAATGAAGTGAGTCTGATTTTGTCGTAATGTAATCCTGTTGCGAAATTCTCAGATACGCAGAAGTGTGCCTCAATGAGCCCGTCATGTCTTTCGAGGGGTCACGTGACAGCTGCCTTCGTTCTATAGCAGTAGTATAAAGCCGTAAAAAAAATAAAATAAGCAAATCTAAGCATTGAAAACCGATGGACAGCTGCCAATTAAACAACAGGAATCCATTTCCATTAATCACCTCTAAAATAGTGGGCCGAGTCTTAAAACTGGTTCGCTAAAGTCCAACCCTTCCAGATATTTTACCAGGCGTCCGAAAATGAGATAACAATAAATGAAGAACATTCATCAAGGGGCGGGGAAAAAAACGTCAACTCCCTCAAGGACGCGTTCGGAAATAAGACCACAGCGGCACGGACAAACCACTAGGACCGAGTAAGGCGTTGGCGGAGGGGTATGGGACTGGAAATAGGAAGGCCCACCAAATTTAAAAATCAAATATGGACGAACTGTCATTTTTAAAAATATGACAAAATAACTTTCACGTAACTTTAACATTTAATTTTATTTTTACGTGAGATGCTGTGAGAAGTTTAGCCCGGGTGCCTTTCGCACCTCCACACTCTGTAAAACGTTTTTCCACTGACTGAAGTTTTCGTTAAGCATCCGGTATTTAAAGTAAGGAAGGCAGCAGTAGCATTTGCCACATTTACCGTAGAAACAGGAGCATTAATGCTTAGCTGAATATGTAGGTATGTAATATTTTTAATAACATTTGAGGGTTTGTTTTTGCCTATTCCAAATTTCACCATGACTTCCCTTCAGAAATGGTCTCTTATTTTGAACGGTATTGTTTGAATAGTATCTCTAATCTGTCAAATTTGGAAAAATATCTTTGTCTTGAATATGAACTTACGAGATATCATATGAATCTAATTAAGGATTTCTCAGAGAACATTTTGCGAAGTCATGATCTTAATTGATGAGCATTTATAATGTTAAACGACAAAAAAGTATTAATATCTAAATTTTAGACTTAGCAAATGTATTTATTCATTATAAAATACTTAAATCTTGGGTCAGTAAAACAATGTGTGAGGGCTTAGGTAACCTAGAGTGACGGGTTGTTGAAAAACCATGGCTTTGAAAACTTTAGCTTTAAAAGTATAACTTGAAAAATGATAACTTTGGTTAGTATTGCTTTGGCTAAGCGAATAGCAGCCAAATCATACCTTGTCACATTTTAATGCTGGTTCGGAACTCCTGGTATCAATGTTTATTCTTTAATCTCATTATGGGCAAAATGTTACGATAAAATTTCCATTTGGCCCAATCGCTTATATTGTTTCACGTTTCTATAAATAATGGAACTGAAGCTTCCACTTTCGCATTTAAATCAAGGTTTTTAGATTCCCTATTTTTATTACCTCAGCCTCTGTAATAAAGTTTCTTCTAGCATCCGCCGACATTTTCCAGAATTTCACTGTGGTGCAATTAAATTATACGGACGATAAAATGTATCCTTGAAATCGGTAGAGTCTCCGTGTCGATTTTTTCATTGAGAATGTAAATACAATACTCGATTGCATTCACTTGGGGTAACCCAAACGAATTCAGTTATAATTATCCTATTTCTATCCCCTATGCTTGCGCGATTGTGCTGATAGAGTTTTCATGGGTAATGATAGGTAATCATGGCGAAATCCTGATTCAAAGCTTGCTAAACTAATCTATGTTAAATAAATCGCAAATTGGTTCACTTGTCAAGCATTTATGTGCTTAACTTCGACTTGTACGTATTTCCATTGAAATGATATTATCGTAACCTGTGTTTGTTTTTTGATGAAATCGCCATTGTGTCGCCAAGTAGACGAGAACTTGGACGGACGCATCGCTGTCATTTTCATCGCTAAGGGTGGGTAAGAATGGTTACCCTTAGAGGCATTCGGACGTTGCTCGTGAAACGGAGTAACTCGTCTCTTTATAAATTATCAAAGCTATCGTTTAAACTGCAACGTAATTCAACGAATTAACCAATTTGCCTCTGTCACAAAAGAAAATTTCGTGAAATACAGCTTCATTCCGTAGCAATAGCGTAGATAGTACAATTTTTTCTCAGTGGTCTCCATATTCGGAGCGTAATAACAAAGCAGTAATTTTTTTATGGATCAAATGTGACTTTTTTATTATTTAAATTCAAGAGCAAAAAATCAAATAAATCGTCTCTTTATAAATTATCAAAGCTATCTTTAATACCGAAATGTAACTCAACGAATCAATTGATGTGCCTCTGCGATAAAAGAAAATCTCGTGTACTGCAACTTCATTCCGTAGCAATAGCGTAGATACCGTAATAAATATGTTTTCGTAGTGGTCTTCTTATTCGGAGCGTAATAGCAGAGCAGTAAGTTGTTTAAGGATTAAAAGTGACTTTTTTTCTTATTTACTTTCAAAGGTAATAAATCAAAGTTAGTTGGGGTACAGTGTTCCCACCTCACATTCCTATTTTCTTCCCAATAGATCTGGAAAAGAACTCAGATGGTTCTAAAAGCACCACCTCTCCTCCCCTCAGCTTATCATCATGATGAAAATACCGATCTAGGGCTTCCAACAAGTCGCTCACTCGGGTAATATCATTCATTTGCATCATCCCCGTCCGTATGTTCCCTTTGGTCCCTCTGATGACTGGCGCCCCTTAGCCCACCCCCTCCACGATAACCCTTCCCTTGTCTCACAGCAGCATAGATCGCGATATATATCACTGTCTCTCGGCCCAAAACTTTCTCACCCGAAGCGCTATAATTTATCCTTCTTTGCCCACCCACCCTTCCTCCCCTCTGCGTTTTGTTGCCAGAGAATTCCATTTCAAAGAGAAGAAATTCGGGGCGGGACAGTGAAGTGGGAGGCGGAAAAGACTTAACAAAAGATTTTTAACTAAAAAAGGGCTTCTTTTTATCCGCTCCATCACCCGTTTTGAAATCGTTCCTCCTTCGCCAACCATAAGCCTACTGATGCTCTAAAGTGTACAGAACCGATCATAATGATTAATTACATGTGGATGACAACGGTTTGCTTTCTTTAGCTAACTTTTTAGGCTGGGTTTTTCATATTCGTTCCTTGCCTCCTGTTTTGCTCACTCGCTTTCATTTCCCTCCGAAATAAATGGTTTTACCCTAATATAATTGCTGTATTTGTAGGAATTTCTGTGTGAAATGCTGTAGTCGCAAGAAGAACACTTCCACTAAGGATATTTTTCGTATAAACCAGCAAAATTGTCGTCAATGACATCATTTTCATGATTTTTGAAGAGATTTTGTTCCACATTGAGTATAATTGTTCCATAAATTGATTTGAATAAGCAAAACGTGATAATGATGCAAACACAATATACATTTTCTTCAAAGATTTTATTCGCTATTTATTTTGAATTCTTTTACTGAAGCATTCCCCTCTCTACTTCAGTTTAAAAATTGTAAAAGTGGTCGGTGGGTTCGACATGGTCTCCAGATAAACCACAATTCGATGGATTTCAGCCATTTTATCATCTTAAATTTAAAAAAAATGGATGTCTATGAAAATTCATACCTATATAATGAAACTATAACATGTAAGAAGATGCCTTTCAATCACTAGTCAAATAAATCCATGAACACGTAACACTATTTTCCACATACCTTTCACCCAGAGGTCGGCTTCTTACTGCCGTAGTTGTAGTAGATTCTGTGCCTGGCAAGGGGCTCAAAGGAGTCGCGTCACTATAATTACTCTTCTAATATTTACCCTTATAATAATTACCGTTGCTACAATTACGCTTAGTGCAATTACGAACGCACATTTACAAATGTTAACTTCCATTCTAATACTTATATTTGGATTTCTTCCGTAATTCCATAGTTAAGTGTCAAACCAAAATACATTCCTCAGATCGAAGTTTGAACTGGTATGGGAGTACGTATATAACCAAGCGTATTCGAGGGTTGAAGTCATGTGAAATTCTCTGAAATCCACACACACGGGAGGAATATTTCCCTGGACCCGTTGCGTTTTCTGAGAAAGTTTAAGCGTCTGAGCAAAATCACATAGTTTGAGTTTAGCAAGCGGTGAACGTTGGTATCAACTACGTAGAATTACGTACGCACAAGGCCCTCTGATCAATAGCCAAATGCTTTTACCACCATTGCCGCAGTAACCTCAATAGTCAATCAGAGCGTGAAATTGTCAAATCTCATAAAATTCCGCGTGCAAGTTCCCCCTCCCGTTTCTATTTTCAACAACATTGGTGGCGGCACAAGGAAAAGCATAATGTAGTTGCAGTTAAAGCGCGAGGGGTTGTGTCGCGGGCACTTTTATGCGCCATACACGTGTTTACACCACTGTTTTCCGTCGATCCCAAAGCCACTCCCACCGTCCCATTATTTGATGCTTTATTTTTAAGAGTTAACATTTAAGAGTTCCCTTCTCCTTCGTTCCCTTCCGTCGCACGACCCTCGCTCTCTCCCACACGCTCCCCTTCTCCCACACGGTCCTTCGCTCTTTGCTGCACGGAGGAGAGGATGGAGGAGAGGATAGAGGAGAGGGAGAGGGAGAGAGAGAGGGATAGTGAGACTCCCTTTTGCTTATCAACCGGAAGATTTATAACCGTTGACGCCCTATAGTTTTGTGGGCCGCTGTCGAGTTCTTTCTTAGGAGAGGGAAACCCGGGAAGAAAACCAGTTCCCTTGAGCACTCTGGCGAGTTTCTTGAGTTCAGTTTAGTGTGTTTTGAGTGGCCGTTGGTATGTACTCGTATATGTGTGTGTATACGTTTGCTTGTACGCCTGTGGGAGAGGAAGGGAAGAGAGTGAGTGAGATAAACTTCCGCGCTTTGACACTTCGTGGAGGTGGGAAATCGAAATATGCAAATTTCGTCCTCAATATGTCCTCATCTTTCTTGAGAACGGCTTATGGATAACCTACCATCGTTAACCTACCCTATTACCTGCTACATATAACCTATTATTTTATTCATTAAATGTTAAGGCAATTTATTAATTAAAGTTTCATCAGGTATAAGCCTCCAGCGTGACATTTTTCCTACACAGACTCCGTATGAGTAATTCCGAAGTCGTTTATTAATCAATAAAAATCGGGCTCATAAATTTTGAAATTTGCACAGAATGACCCTTTTTAATTTTTTGCGTACATAAATCAATTTTTATTTACTTGGTGCATTTTAATGGTCATATTTAATATGTAGTTATTATGACATTGAATTATGTTCCTTTCATTAGAAAATTTATCTACTGCCTTTTGAAGAGTTATTGTTTACCACTGACCATATTTCACTTATACTACACTTGAAACATAAAATACGCGTATTGCTTCATGGTTTGTTCCCAGTTTCTCCTTACACTTCACAATATTATTTATTGAATAAATTATTCAAACGAATAAAATATACTTTTAGATATGATATAACTTTTATATGCGTGGAAGTGTTGACTACCTGTGTTTGGCAAATGTGGCTATGTGTCAGAAAGTCCCGGGTCTAAATGTAAGTGGTGGCTTAGATAAATAAAATCGGAAAGCTATGATAGCGGAATTTGTCGGTAATTGAAGGTGGTGGAGGAACAGATATCGGGATTCAAGGTTTCAATTTTTTTTATAGTTTATAGCCATGAAATTAACATTAATATTTTTCACCTAATTAACATAAGATTAATATTAAAGGACACCAAATACATCCCTTATAAATATCCTTTTAACTAAAAACGCCTCGCTGTACTGTTGACGTAGGTATTGTGTGATCATGCGAGAAATGATACACGGCATTGTCAGTATTTATAGTATTAAGATCTGAAAATTGCATTAACTGAAGTGCAAAACCTCGTAATAGTCTCCAGACATTATCAACATGAAGTTACTAATAGAAATATTAAAGAGAAGCCTTTTCAAAAATAAAATGGCAATATATGTGTCTTAATCATTCGCCTTGACCGGGATGAATGCGCAGGTGAATGATTTTACACTCTGAAATTGTTGAGTTGTAATGCACTCTTAGCGGATCACTCCGTTTAAAGTTATTGTCGCGGCATCTCCCGTAGTTTCTTGGAATTTATATATGTATTATGGAAAATATTAGTCTTCGTTCTGTCACCACTGTCATGGTGATTTGAAATTATTTAAATTTAGCTAAGAGGCATTGAATTGCTTCAATCTAGAAAATCATCATGTCTCATTGGATGAGAAGAAACTAGCATATTGCTTTTTCGACAATCTTATTGGTATTATTCGCGTACAGACTTTCATAATGGAAAATTAAGTACTTATTTCTTCAACAAAACCGTACGAACAAAGTATTTTCTTTTCCAGGATCGCTTCCATTAAGTGACGCCTACAACCATCCTAGACTTTCACACATTTATAAAATGAATTAAAGGTGTCATTAAACAATAAAATGCTTGAGTAATAACTATTTAGAGTGATATATTTTATGAGTGACGGCCTTTTATTCATTGGAATGATGTAATGCTCTCATTTCATGATATAATTTTAAAATCTCTTGCTTGTAGCCTTACAAATATATTTCCGAACTGTACCCTAGGGACAGTACCCTACGTTGTATCTCATCATCTTGCCTAAACCTTAACCAGGGACAGAACATCTCTACTCGATTTCAACTTTTCATCGTCTGAGTTCAGTAAATCGGTTATTTACCGTCCAGATTACCGACGGATTCCAATAGCAAGTAAACCGCACGACTTCATTTAGAACAATGGTGTATCTTAGTATGGGGTGTGAGACCGCGTCCTGTTCAGGCGAGGCTTGAAAGTGTTGCGGCGATCAAACCTGTGTTCATCCTAAACGGTAGACAACAAAAGTAATGAGCATGTGAAGCAGTGTTACAGTATTGTCCAACCATAATTTCTGTTGATGAGATAAAATGCCACGCATGGTGGAGTATGGCAATAATAATTTCCATTGTTTTAAATCAAAAGAGCCCCTTTAAGAGTCATAACCTGCACGATGCCCAATGTTGCCCAAAAACATCCGCTGAGGGAGCCGGTGATCAGTTCGTCAAAAGCTTTCCAAACCTGTAATTAGATGAAAGCATGAGTAGCAATTGAACGTTTATAGTAGTGTTAATAGTAAAACTTAGAGAAATTGAAGAGTAAGCAATAAGGCTGACTCTTTTTAAAACCGCATTTCTTAATCCAGAAGATACTTAGGAGTGAAGAAGGAAATTAAAGTGCATTAGCGTAAGATTCAGTCTCACGTACTAGGTAATTATCATGGTAAAACCCACAAAGAATCATCGTCATGAGTAATTATATAATATCCACATTCAGGGGTTAGAAATTGTGTATAAATAAACACAGAGAGGGATCTTCATCCTCTTGGATGAATATATACTCGGAAACATCAAAAGGACTAGTCAATTTCTGGACTCACGCCGCAACGGCGTAGAAGGAGGTTTTTTTTTAAATAAAGAATTGGTTCTATTTCTTTCCATGACGTGGAATATAACACAAACAAAAAACTGAGAAGGCGGTCAGTGAAAGAACAGCTTTTAAATGCACTGCTAATTCGTTATTTCGTCCCCAGCGGAGATTGTTAGCACACTTATCTCATAGAATAGAATTGTGTGGTTCCTTGCATACCATATTTGTGTTGACACTCATAACATATTTTTAAATTTTTCTGTTGGACTGATAGTTTTAAAGCCAAATCATTTATGCCAGTGGTTTTTTTAAGTACTCACTTGATTTGAGTTTGAAAGCATTATTCCTCTATCTTGATAAAGCACTATCTAAAATTATATAAAATTAAGTATGATTCATGCAAAAATAAGGTTGATAATATTTTGCGCTCTTTTTGGATAGTTTTTATTGTGAGTAGGAAACTCAAAGTCGAGAGTAATTAGATTTAAATTGTTTCTTGAAAGTTTTAAATGAAAAAATGTACCTTTAGATTTTAAAGGTTTCGTATATTTTAGAAAGTGGCAGTATTTGGTGAAATGAATTGAAAATTAGTGCCATATGATATATTTCATCCATATTTCAGTTAAATTTTAATATACCGTGCTTATCTACCAGATTTCTCTTTCAAATGTTATTGTGGTTCTAAGAATATTTGATATCTTATGGCTAAGAAGTAGATATTATTATTATTATTA
Organism: Hetaerina americana; assembly: GCF_022747635.1. NCBI lineage: Eukaryota > Metazoa > Arthropoda > Insecta > Odonata > Calopterygidae > Hetaerina > Hetaerina americana. The sequence continues at coordinate 77,383,781 of NW_027287095.1, read as the reverse complement.
TTAATATTTCCAAGTCGAAAAGGAAAAAGATTTAGTTAATCGAAACGGAATTGAACGTGTATCTGTTATAGAATATGCACGACAATATCTGTTTTCGTCGATGTAATTATAATGTGTCTGTTGATGTTTTAGGTCTCAATTATTCTTGTTTAATTTCTTCTCGTCGTTGGGGACTAAGCGCGCTATGAATTGCCTAATGGTCGTGGGTTGTTTCGCGATTTTTGTTTGAAACTGCCCTTGACGCTTTGTAATGAATTTCAGCCGTCTAGACACGAAGTGATTTGGCTTCGTTTCTGCAAGAGCAACTTTTATTTATCCATTCCCTGGAACGGCTCTCTTTTTCGGTCCACAGGCAAGAGAATGGGGGTCTCAACTGGTCGAGTCGTTCCTAATAGTTTACGAGCCATTGTATCGCAAAATTATTTCAACTCCCCACAACATACAAATTTTGAAAGCAAACCTTTTTTACGATATTTGCCTACTTTAATGGATACAAATAAATAGAATTTAATGAGTGTAATGCAATAACCAAAACTGAAAATACAATAGAGCACCATTGGTGATTCGAGATTGAAGACAAAATAAGGCACCATATGTCTATATTAATTGAGCTGATGAAATCTTTAGTACTCGGCTCAATTTTATGGAACTTCATCATGTAATTGTAAAAGTAAAACTTTCTAAATGACACTGAAATTTATTAAAACGACCGGTTCCGTCGAATATTCGGCAACAGCAGGTACTAAATACAGGAATTTTTCCGTATATGCACACACCCACCACATCCATTTGTTGGGGCAAAATAAATAATTTTGGTTAATTGTCTCGGAACAATATCCCGCAGTTGGCTTAGAGGAACAGAAGCAAATATAGTTTTACCTTTCATGTCGCAAACGTGGTTTTCCCAAAATAAATGTTGAATCGATATACAAGCTAAGGTACTTAACATATTGAGCCACACTTATTGCAGAGAGTCTGCTTATCAATGGGTCAAATATACTAAGTTTGTGAATTGTTTTATTAAACACGATGTAATTATTTTTAGAAATTTTAATTTTTAATTAATTAGAAATGAACCAGTCACTAATATATTTAGATCGTATCGCATACTAGTATGCCATTCTTTTCCTTGATGAAGTCTTCTCGGGTCTTCCATCGGGTCAGGGGTTCCATGTTGGCCGACGTTTCGATGCACGAGTCGGGCATCGAAACGTCGGCCAACATGGAACCCCTGACCCGGTGGAAGACCCGAGAAAACTTCATCAAGCAGATACGCCGGGAAAGCACCAAATCTTACTTCCATTCTTTTCCTGCTGGACCGACGGACAAAATGTTTATATAGTTAGCAAAAAGGCATTATTCCTAAAATTGGCAGATGACCAATGGGATTGAAAAAGTAAGGAAAAAGTGTGGTCCCAGCTGAAACCTCACATCCCCCAAAAGATATAAAATGGGACCAACTTTTCACTTGGTTAGAGTAGACAGCGAGTATTCCCATATAGATACCTGTTAAGCAGCTGATTCTAGCTCTATCATATTTGTATACGAGCTAAGAATGATCTACTGTATCAAATGCCTTAGTAAAGGCGATTTATAAGCCATTTGTCAATTTCCCTTGATCGAGGGAATTTTGAAGTTTGACCGCAGCATCAAAGCCAGAGCAAACTGATAGAAAACTCGATAAAGCCATACTGATGCCTATAAATGTAGTAGTGTTTGTTGAGAAAACTATTAAGTCTTTGTCAATCAATTTTCCGAATAAACTAGGGAAACAAATATAAAGTTGGTAAAACAAGTATAAGTTTCCATAATATATGAACAGCCAAGAAAACCTTGAAAATGCTTATGAGTATACAGAGTTGTCCAGGAGTTAAGCCATAAGATACGCTATAGGGCTTGTTTTATTATTCGCGTTGAAATTTTGCGATCCCGGATTTCGACTGCTCAGGTACACATCATTTTGAATAACGTATTCTTCTGTAGAATTTGCAATAATATGTAGACTAATCAATAATAGACAATGAAGAAGATATCAGAACTAATCGTAATTCTTTTCCGATACCCAAAGTCATAATATATAAGGAATATTCATCTCCATAAAAATGCTTATTGGTATACACTTTTTGCGTTTTTCTGTATAAAATTGCAATTATGGAACTCGAAGTGATGACATTTAGATCACGATTTTTGATTTAAATACCTGATGGTCCGTGCGAACTCTCGAGGACCCCGCTTCATCGCTGCAATGACAATAAGTAATCGGTGTGAAGATCGCACATTTAGGGCAGGGAGTAGAGTGACAGTTGCTATCTCTCTCAGAAGCCCATGATTTCTCAAAGCTATGTTCAACTTTAATACCCAGAAAGTTGAACAACTTAAATGTATCTCTCTGTACTTGATCAGATGACCAGGATTTGATCTCAGGATCCCCTTTAGGCTGTCAAACCTGGCCTGGTCACTGGATAACCACATTAAACCTGCCAGTTAACCTATTTCTTGAAAGGAACGTCGAAGGGGATCGTGGGGGAGGGTGGATGAGGCGAGGATTGGTGGTGGAGAGGACGCGGTAGCCTCGGGAGACGACGCAGAAGCAGGAGGAGTCGTCGGGGGTGGGGTAGGTCGCTGGAAGAGGGTGTGGAGGATGGCTTATAAGAAAAAAAGGGATGAAAAAGGTTAAGAGGGGAGAATTCCTCCCTCGGCGGGGAGAGAGAGAGAGAGGGGCGGGGAGCGGGGCCATCGACGGGGCCACCGGGGACACCATCCGTGGAAATGAGTGCGGGGGCAACGGATTGCAGCTGAGGCGAGTCAGGGAGAGAGGGAAGGGAAGAAGGCGAGGCGAGCTAGCACCACGCAAGAGAGGGTGCTGGGGGTAAGTTCTGGTGTGTGCTGGGGGGAGGGGCATTGGAGGAAGACGGGTGCCCGGCTGGAAATGGGAGTCTCCCTCGGAGGGTGGGGAAATAATGGGGCACGCGCGCTTTCTCCTCCTGCCCATCTCGTCAGTGCGAACCCATTAACTGCACTCCATCTCGCCTCTTACTCTCTCTCCCCAACCCTCCTCCTCCCTCCCGCTAAATCTCCACTAAAGCTGTCTTCCTAGCCATCGCACCCAGACTCCTCTCTACCGTGTCTTGCCGCTCATTCCTCAACCCTAGCCTTCGAGGGGAGGGAAGAAATGCGTTGTTAAGACCTGGAAAGGGGTCGTTCCCGCTAATGAAATATACAGTCAAATATTTCTACTCGCGCTACGTCGGTTGCACTAAGTAATTAAATCTGCAAAATGGACGGACAGCTTTTCCGACCAACCATTGCTTCACCTACAGTTGTGCTGATATCACTATTATATATTAAGGCCATTGCATATGGTCTAACTTTCTATGCAACATTTCAACCAAAGAAGGGGAAGGCGGCACTAGTTTTGTTAACATTTTCTGCGAGAATAGAGTAAGGTTCAAGGGTATGCTGGGGGATTTGAGTTGCGAGTCTCTTGATTCTCGAAGACAACCAGTGGGACTTAGACATCTATCATAGAATTTTAAAGGTCACCTAAGATTTCTTGTGACACAGATGGAATTGCTATGACACCAAGTTATCTCAATAGATTCGACCACCGGAATTATATAAGAGTGATAGACACCGTCAGAGGTAGATTCAAATACTTTTCCATCCCTCGCACAGTACGTTAAGATAATAAAATGAAACCCAAGACCCCGAACAAATAAAATGTACTTGAATACAAGGATGCGATGGATCGGTCAAGCGCAGCAATTATTGCATGTTGCATGTAGGCATTTATGTGCGCGAGAGTTGTATATGAGCTGATCTGTATTCAAGTGTATGCATAAGCTAATATTTCTGCATTTACATGTATGGCTGGTGTTCTAACACCCCCCGCCGTACGCTGTTGTGGCGGTTTGCGGAGAATTGTGTAGATGTAGATAAAGAGGTGTCTCACTGAACACGAATGCAACTTATTTTGTGGTTCTATCCTTTTCGAACGATGCGATTGGGAGACAAGAACCCTTACAGCGACATACTTAAAAAGACTGAAATAATTATCATCTTATCTTTTTTAAGGACCTGGATATTCTGACTTCTTAAGAATTAAAATTTCAACGGCGAATTTACTCCAGCAGCTATTTGTACCAGGGGGTTATTATCACCCGTTCTTTACAATCAACGCTGCAATGCCCATTTGTGATCAATAATTTATGTCCTCACGATATGCTCGCTTCTGATTGTTAGTTTAATTCAGCTCGCCAGGTCTGACCTCAAATCTTTCTCGCGCTATTCACATAAAATTTCTATAGAAACGCACATACGAGTCACTACTTGGTGCGACTTTTATAGGAACTTTTTAGTGTGACGTGGCCTCAGTAAATCAACAAGTTCCACTAAATTGCCGGCATTCAGGATTTCATCTCCTAGGGTAGTGTATTTCGGTAGTGAAAACGACCAGTTATGAATGAATCCACTAGGACTGCCATTGTTGATTATTCTTATAAAGCCCAAAATATGGTTTTCTCAACTTAATCCTCGAATTTCTCTTCATGGCCGGGACAAAAGGTAGACAAATTGTTCCTTCGCTCTAGACGTGTCTACTTCTCTGACCTAAAATACTAGTACGAGACATAGGGAGTTGGAAGTTCTCTCGTACAATAGTTGTGATACGATACGAGTTGGGTCATTCTCGTAATATTGTATTTTCATCTGTTATGTGTTATGTAGTAGGAAGTGGTGCATTCGTTTCTTTATGAATTCAACTATGAAATGGACGCATTACTGGACCAAATTCCATCCGAATTGGAAGATTGAGAATGGCGCATTTGAAGAATACACCTGTATTCTTCAAACCTCCTCGAAACAAGCAGAAGATAAAAACAAATCGTGATGCGAAAGTTCAGCCATTTTTATATTGCAGTGCAGCAATTGATATGTTTATGTTTCTTTAAATACTCATCAGGCACAAAATTAAACAAAAATGCAGTTTTTTAAAGGTTTGTTAAACTATCATTGTGTCCCTATGTTAGATTGTATTGCGTTGCTATTTTTCCATTCAAGGTATCGTACCAATTTAAATGTAGGTTTTGGTCGATTCCAAAGGCTTCATATTCTGCTTAACACGTTTCTTTGCGATCGCATGGATCTATATAAATTAAATATATCTAAAAAGACCTTTCCACTCCTTACTCTCCCACTTTTACTGAACATTCTCATTTCTATCACGGCTTTCAATATCGCCCTACCGTTTAACATTTACTCAACCCACTTTTTCTACCTTCCCGCAATTATTATAAAATATATATCCTTAGTGAATGACATAAAATATTAGATGCTAAAGAGGCTCTTCGTGGTTATTTCTTTCGAATTCCATGAAAAAAATAATTTTTGGGAATTGAATCATTTTCTTTAATTAAGAGCAATCCAGATATTAATTCTAGCCATTTTATGCATCGTTTGCGAGCCTTGTGAACAATACCTAGGTATATAAACGTATTTTCAGAGTTCTTACGTCGGAATGGATGATATATAGTATGCGTAAGCGACTCGAACATTGGCCGCAATTTCGGGGTTTTAGATTACTTGTGGATGACACGTTTTCTCGAAATGTGTCATTCGTCCACTGAATGTGAACGCGCGTTGAATATGGCATGGGTCAGAGAAAAAGACGTTGGATTTTCGGTGAGTTCTGCTTCGAATTTATTACTGAAACGCTGTGTCTTGTCTGTTTTCCTCTTTCTTTGTCCTTGGCGGAGAACGGCTGTGTATCTTGTTCTCTCGAAATAGCGTCTTTGTGAAATGTGTCAGATTCCCAAGCGAGGCAAAAATCTGTGATTTCCTATGGTTTTTGCCGCGATAAGAAACTGCCACCTTGCACGTACATCCTTGCCCGAAGGCAAAGTGCGTAGTCAGCAGGGTCCACAGCGACTGCGGCAGCGTCCTTTTTGTGTTGGCAAATGGTGCGTTCCATTAAAGGTAGTAACACTGTAGTTCATAGCAGAAACAATTTTTCCGCTGCAAAATCCTCTGGCGGGACTTTTTGATCAAATACAATATGGATTCCAAAGAAAAGAGGACACTGCGCTTGTGTCATCTTTTGCCTTCAAGTACTGAGTTCAGTTCGCACGGTAAAGGAACACATGAACCGAAGATATGATTCTTTTTCAAAGCGTTTTCAGAACTAAAATTTCAACTGTAAACGAGTAATCCTAAAAATAATAGAATGTGCGTCTCTTCTCAACGCTTACCTTAAATAAGTACTGGGAAATGTTCCAATAATGGATCATATTATTTTTGCACATATTTCTATCCTAAACTTTTTTATTATTACCATGGTGACAGAATCGTAATATAGGAATACTGAACTTGGCCTTTACGGGCTTCTAGAGATAACATTGTTCCTCGTAAGGCAATAATTGGGAAAGTTATGGATGGTTCTACATTGGTGTTCATTAAACCTCTTCTAAATACTTCCATTTAAACATTTCATCACAAGCTGTTTTTTTCTCAGGTAGACGAAAACAAGTCACATCATCTTAGTCTTTTTAGCGATATATGTTTTATATTAACTTAAATGAAATGCTTTTACTTTCCAGCTAAATCATTCAATCCCACACTGCGCAAGTATTAGAATGCCATACCCAGCCCTTCATAGAGACTTGCCCTTTCTTTTTGGAGCAAAATAACCGTCTAAACTGCCAGTATTCAAAGAACGTTGCGAAAATCTGATCGGACGGTGATCATTCAATTTACCTATTAGCATGGCTCATCTATCACCATCTCCCAGATTTGCATTCAATACTGCCCGGTCACCATCATCCAGGATATATAGCAAACTATAAAAGGCTTTATTTGGTTAATGGGTTTTGACCCCAACCACAGTAATCGAACCAAAGATTTTTTTGATAGGTTACCTAATATCAAGCCTTCTACGGCGTGTGAAATTCACTCGTTCACCCTGATAAGTGAATTCCATACGCCGTAGAATTATTGTCCATGTAATTATTTTAACTATGAAATGAGATTGAAATAAATAGCAGCTGTTAAGGATTTTTAAGTTTTGTTTATGTGATTGCTTTCTGTCTACTAATAGTTTACATAAAGGATGATACCTACTATTTTGCCATTTTTATTTTATTCATTTCGTATGCACAGTATACTTTTAAGGTACATATTTCTTTTACACATATTGCTAGTGAAATTTCCTGTGAAATAAAAGTTTTTTCTCATTCAATCTGGTGAAACGTGGCTTTTTGTAACATTAAGCTGCCCTTTCCGTTACTGAAGATAATATTTTTTGATACTTCTTTCTCGCTCCCCTTGAATAAGCCGCAGATCTTGTGATTTTTTCGCACATTCAATAAATAGCTACCACATAATGTGAATTTGAGCACATATTTCGGATAAAGGGTAGAGAAATGTGGTCATTTTTGGACACCAAGGGATGTACTTATCCGGTGCGGTTAGTGAAACGAACGCAATACCGCAAGAACGCAATAAATTCTCCGTGAACGAAAGATCTTGAAAATGTACCATGTAATTTATTCGTATACACGGTACATAAAATATTCTCTTTTCTTTCCACTGAATTCGGCGAAATATCAAGCACGGGTACGTCATTTCTGACGTGGTTAAGACGAAGAAAACAACTTGAGGCAGTAGTCTGCCGCGATTACGTACCTTGATGGATCTAAAATGAAATTTTAATTTTGAAGAAATTGTAAAAGTTACTATAAAATAAAATACTATGCATTTTATACCATATTTCCTGTACTATTGGATACATTTTTGGCATTATCATTTGCCCGTGATTCACGAAAAAGAATAATTTGATATCCTAGGATATTAAAAATGCGGAATGCACTTACTTTCATCTCGTATTCGCAATAAATGTGCTCAGTGGTTGAAAGGTAAGATACTTACATCCTGAGAAAGTCATGAACTTAGGATTTACCCTCAGAATCCTCGTCGAAACCCACTTCTCCGAGGGAGTTGAAATCGGTACGCACACCTGCAAGAAACGTCTGGTTCATTCCCGGTCTCACCCAAGGCATTTTGTAATTTCCTTTCCGTGGAATCTAATGCTTGCACACTTTCAGCCTCTCGGTACCGAGGGCTTTCACTCGCGTTTTTCCTGCTGCATCTGCCTTTTCTCTCTCTCTCCCTTCCCCCCTCCCCCATTGGCCTGCCTCCATCCTGCACCGGACTTCCCTTGCTTCCCCCGTTCCAGCATCGCCTCCACGCAATTGCCTTTCCGGCACATCCGACTTCACTTACGCCGGACGTCACGTCCGCGCTACGATGCTGCACTATTTCGGCGCCGTTCACGTATGGGATGTGGGAGGAGGGTCCGGATGAGGGCTGTTCAAGAAAAAGTTCAAGAAAAAGTCAAGTTTAAAAAAATGAGAAGGAAAGGATGCTGTAAGGCAAAGGCCGTGAACGTAAGGCTGCCACGGGGTAAAAATAAAACCCGCGCTAGGCCCCGGCCACGCGTACCGTGCAACATGAACAAAAATTGGCTTCCCTCCCTTCGAAAATAATTTTTGCATATTTTTACTGCGACATAATCGAATGCGTTCTGTTTAATTTTGGTGGTTGTAACTGAGGAATGATCGCGAACTCCTAGCAATAATTGTAGTAAGGAGTGAAAACAATTAATTTTAGAATTTTATGCGTATAATGCGAATACATTTTCAATCAAGCGGTTTGCAACCGTTAAGTAAGTTCATTCTGCCAACCAAATACTCTAATAAGCCCGGAGGTCAGTCTGTCTTGCCACGGTAGAAGGTACGCTATTCACCTCATCCTAATGACGCTTGGCAGTCAAGCATTAGGGTCCGCTTCATACCCTGTTCGCCTGCGATTTTCACAAAAAATATGGTACCTGGGAAATCACAGCTGAGGTGAATTTGGTGGACCCACTCGGAATCCAAATCTCTGCGGTCAGCAACAGAGCGCTCTACCCACTAGTCCACAACTCTGCGTGTAAAAATAATTTTGGCCATTTCTGGGTCCCAATCCTTTGAGGTTAAATTAGGATCATATGATTTTATGAGTACTCTAACAAAGTCGCATAATACTTGCACTTATAGAAACTTTTTCGAAGAGCTAGAGGGGAAAAAGGCGGAACACCTACGCCCTCTCGGCGCACCAAAACTTGTCTCCTGGGAGAAACACAAGAGACCTCGCGCAGCAACGGGACGCGACGACGACCAGCCACCATTAAAAAGAAAACGGAGTTAATTATGACCCTCCGAATGTGGACGGGGTAAAACGCCTTGTACATAGCGGCTGAATGATTCTGTCATCGGGCAGCAGCAGGATAAGTGTCTAGATGAAGCGCTTCGGCAAAAGAAGACGAGGGAAAAAATAGGGTTACTATCAAGTGATTGCTAATGAATCCTGCATATCCCTCATGTTAGATTATTCCAAAGGTCTTTCTTTCCGATTATAAAATCCATGAATCTTGATAATTCAGGGAAGTTACACTTGAGGTTCATGTTATTTGACCTGAATTTTCGGATATCGTTTTGGGAGAGATGAAGAAATCAAAGCCGTTTATGCACGTCCCACAAAATCTCCCAGTACGAAATACACATTTGCGCTGGAAATATAGACCTTCCGCGTAAACTTGTCGAGAGTGTGTTGCCGCGTGCGTAATCAGGATGCGCATCCCGTTCGAACCCCCTTCCCTCCCCTTTCGGTTTACCGGTGGTGCGCGCGGGCCGCGGAGATTAGATGGGTCGCACACCATAGCGTGTGCAAACAGCTGCCTGCCCACCCATGCCCCCACACCCTTCCCCTTCCATTTGCAACAGCCCACCCTCCCACGCAACTCATCTCTTAAACTCTCCTCCCCTGAACGCGCGCGATCCCCTTCATATTTCACCTTCTTCGAGGGAGGAGGGCGCGCTTGTTTTGGCGGCCAGCGAAGGAGACCGTGGACCGGATGCACGCGAAACTGCAGAGGGCGTTCGGACGGAGGGGGGACGAGGTGCGGGAGGGCAGGGAGGTGTGGGGGAATGGAGTACGCGTGCTTGTCTGTGTTGTGTGTGTGCGCGTTGAGATGGGATGGAAGAGCCAATATCTCGCCCGTCCGCCCTCGCAGAAAAAGAGTTTGGTGCTCGGGGGTGAGTGGCAGGAGGGTGTTCACGGGGGAGAGGGGGTGAAAGGAAGTCGGGGCTTTGCTCAGAAATCCCCTTTTGGACCTTACGCTTTAAGAGACCCACCTTCATCCCTGCCGCCTCAAAATCCCAACCAGCTCTCGCACACACCCTTGGGTCTCTCCCCCTGCACCCGTTTTCGTTCGAATGGTGTAGGAGGGGTGAGGAGGTGTGCTTGGGAGGGGTTAAGGGGGAGGGCATTTTTTTCACTACGCCGGACTTAGCCGCCGGTGTCGGTTGACTACGGCTCTGGCCCGCCGCCGCCGAAGCGACCACCGTTGTCGGGGTTCCGAGTGTGAGTGTGGCAGGATGAGCGGGATGGAATCGCTCTTTCATCCTTTGACGCGGTGTACGTACACGTGCGTGCGGGTGTTCTAACGTCTATCTGCTCGTGGCCAACGGGGTAGTTTTCCTAAATATGATGGCCCTTCAGTCTTTCTCACCATATCAAATTATTGCCACTCGAAATTTAAATTTAAGCGATGGCAGATGATTCTCACGTCCCCTCCTGTAAGATAACATGTAATTTTTCCTTCTACAACTAAACGGAAATATTTAATTTCTTGCTTATGCTAAAATTCTAATTGCAGGAAGTTAAGGTAATCAAGTGCAATTGTTAAGGTAATTTTTAAGTTCAGTTTTGAAGAGCATCCTAGTTTGATTTGTTTTACATCATTCTGGAGTGATGGTATTTTCACAGGTTCAATGGTTTCTCCAGTATTCTCATTGTTGCATTTTCTTTAAATTCACCATGCACAATTTTGGGAAAGTATTCATCTTCTGGACTTTATAAATTTCAAAGGAAATTCATATTTTTACATTTCATGAGCATTTTTTTACCGTTATCCCGATTAATTTTAAGCGCATAGAAGTGGCAAGAGTGGACGTGTGATTGGGCTTTTTTTGGCATTTTTACCCAAAACGTAATAGTCTGAATGAAACAAGGTTTTATTTTTGCATTATTACTTAGAGTGAATTAACCGATTAAACGTTGGCCATTCTCCAGTCAGCACCATTGGTCATCATTTTTCTACTGCTTTTCCTCTTTTTAAACTTCAAGACAGAGTAATGTAGTAGTTAAAAATTTTTTCAGATCAAATTAATAATTATTATCACAATTTAAAATGCTCAAATTCAACTTTGATGGCATGAGGGTTAGCGATCAGTTAATCAATCAAGGTATTCTGCCAATTATAAAGGTATGTTTTGGACGGTCCTTAGCGACCATTTATTTCTAATAATCGTGGGAACGTCGAACACCTTTCATAATTTCTTTGTAGCTTCTGCCTGTCTTAATGCTATCCAAAAAACCCACTCAATTCTTTCCTTTACGCCGCTTTCCCAACGTTCTCCCAACTACTAAGACCTTGATTATACCATTACCTTTCAATATTTTCTCCATCCATTTTCTCCTCCTTTTTTAAATCTCCCCCTGTAACTCCCTCTCCTCACCCACCCTATTTAAAACATCAGTATTTGTCGTCCCCTCTATCCAACTTATTTTATCCATTCCTCGCCGCACTCACAACCCATAAGCCTCCAAAAAACGCTCGTCCTCAAGTCTCATGACCAGGCATCACATCCATAATACGCTGCGCACCAAATTAAAGTGGTTGAGGGCAGCGATAATGATGGAAGAAATGATCTCCGATTTTATTCTAGAAAACCTTTCATTGCAACTTCTCCTTCATTGATTACGACTCTCTTTTCATACATATTCCATATATATATATATATATATATATATATATATATATATATATATATATATATATATATATATATATAGTAATTTAGTAATCATAAATTGGATAAAATCAGTTATGTAAAGAGATAAGGCCAATTGTTACTTGTCAAATAAATTTTGATTTGTATAGCTGCGAAACAAGAGATAAACGAATTATGATTGCATTGAGGGTTATAGTAAATCCTTTAGTAGAATGATAGATCCATTAGAAAAGCAAAAAATACTGTCCAAGACAACCTACTATTTGAGTTAATAATAAAATATGAGCACAGGTTTTATTGAAAGAATCGCGAATTTAATTGGTGAACGAGAAGACATGATATTTCTTCTTAGTTCCAAAGTTAAACATTTGGAGAACAACAACTGATTCATCAAGCTTATCTTCATCAAAATAGTACTCGTATTTTATGTATTCATGTCAATGAATAATTTATTATTAGTCATTCTTATAATTAGTTTTTAAGATATAAATACTAATTTTCTGAAGGGTAAACTATTCCACTGTTTACAATGGACTTATTTATATTTTTTCTGACAAAGTTGTTACATTACCCTCATTTTAGTTCTTTAAATATCATATCAAATCTTATGTATTTGAAAATGAAAAATATTGTGCTGTGGATATGAGAATCAAACACCAAGCCAGGTACCACTAACAGCAAGGTAACTCTCAGATTTTTAAACGAAACGAATGGCTTAATATACTGTGGAATTGTTGCCGTAAGTTCCACACTGATACCAATGCAGGTTTCTATAGCATTAATTCTCAATTTCCTCTTTCGTGTAGACTTTACTTATGTCCAATCGGAATTTTTTTCCAATATTCTGAATAGGTTAAATATTCTGTGCAGTCACTGATCACAACTTTTGCGAATTTTACGCCACATTCTTTAAATGTTTTCTACTCTACTGATAGAGGATACTTTACATCTACATAAACCTCGCAAGCCAAGGCAAGGGCATGTGGTGGGGGGTATTAAGTCACCACCCGGAAAAAGAGAACAAAGCCACCTGAAAAAATCAGCAATTCCATGTTAACCTACACCCACAGTGGCGTCTACATTCATGCAAAAACTCTTTCAACTTGCAAGCATGCAAATACATTTACTATCAGCTAACAAACAAATGCACCTTAGAATGTTGAAAAAAATGATATAATAACCTGCAAGCTATAATTTGAAAAGTAAGACGAAGAAATTTCACAACCACATGGACATACAACATAAAATGGTCTCTTCCCCCAAGCACACAGGTAGGGAATGTGACAGAACGCTGCAAGTATTGGGAGGGTCCCCCCACAGAGAGAGACGAGGGATGGAAGGGGAAACTTAAAAACAAACAAAGCAGAGCAAGCAATACTGTAACGAGCACTGCATTTTTAATGGCATTCTAATGCGGTCATGCGGAAAGAAAGGGTTATGACAACAGAACGCACGAGATCAGTGAAAGTTCATGCAATTGAGTAGAACTATTAATTATCCCCTAGACGCTGGGGGTGGCAAATGGTATTTTCGCTATCTATAAGCCTACAGTTGCTATCCCGTATTGGTCCTGGGAAGGAGTCCTTGAGTCTGCTAGTTCTGGCATCTACGAGTATTTCCCGAATGTTACGTATATGATCCAAGAGAGCAATGTATGCTGGAGTGGGAATAATTTCCGAGACCTCAGCGCTGAAACATGGGGATCTGAATTTATTTAGCAATTTCAACCTAACATTCAGTCGTTTTCTTCCAATAACTCCCATTCCAACTCCAGACCCAAGATTTACATACTTCCTTTACCCCTAAATTTTTGTTAAATTTCAGATGAATTACTTTATTCCCTATTGAGTAATTTTTATGTAATTATATGCTTTCCAACCCACAATCAGAAAAGAAGTATGCAGTCATTATATAGCACGGTGATGGTGTTTGAATTTGGTGTTTTCTGGGTTTGTAAGCGTTGCGGTGTCTGAATTATTCCTTGATGTAAAAAAATGAAATAAGTATTAACCAATAATTACATCACATTTCAAAACTGTATTCCATTGGGTTCGTATCGAACGTGCGATAACTGCAGTGCACATCGTAAATAATTCGTCAAGGCAAACGATATCTGGCCACAAAACGGCTTCACTTGCAGAATTCAAATCTAAAAACTTTGGGTAAGCCGGAGAGTGAATTACCTTTACCGGATTAATCTGGCCAATTTGCATTTCGAATGCGTGGCCTTATGACAAGCCAATAAATATATCCCCATCTTTCTTTACAGAGAAACCTTCACGAATTAGGGTGGGCTTTCACTCAGAAACTTTTGAAAAACGATTTAAAATATAGTCCGGAATAAATTAACTTTCTAGACTCTTACAACAATTTTTATTGATGATAGTTATTTAATGAATAAAAATTACTACCCTAATTAGTTTAATTGAAAATTGAAATGGTTTTTCATGAAATTCGAAAATAATTTTTACTCAGAGCATGTAAGGAGCGAACGAAATGAGAACTCTGCCATTATTTAACACGCGAAAGCAAATATTAAAAATTGCTTTTCGGAGAAGCGCAATTGGCGAAAAATTCCAAGCCCCGTTGAAATTTACGTACGCCATATTTTTTTCCGGATATACATATTCCCTTGAGTTCTCCAATGGCCCTCTGCTTTTTTCTCCAAATCCCATACATCCCAAAAACCTTTACCGGAAAGGGGAAGTATTTCCTTTCTATCTTCTCTCCGGACCCAACCGACCCTTCTGGACCCACTCACCCTTAAATTCATTAACCCCAAGCACTTCAAACGCATCTCTCGCTACCCTAGGCCAAAGTCTTCAACCAGCCCAGCATGGCCCACTTTCAAATCCGTTGCTATTTGCGAGTGAGGCTATCAGTCAGGCAAATGCTACCGTCCATCATCAGAGACGACTGTCCCTTCTGGTTTAGGATGTCCCGTGAGACATTGCCGGTTGACCTCTCGCCGGTGGTCATTGCGGTCTCCTTCCGTTGGCGACGACCTCACCAACCAATGGCGTTGGCTCCTGTCACCCATCTCGTGTTTCCTTCCAACTCCTCTTCAGCTGTTGTTCCCGATATGTAGGAAATGGAAAGATATGTCCGTTTCTCATCTCTCAAAGTCGCTCTGCGTACAAGCACACAAATAAACTTCGTCGTCGTCCTTGCCGGTAAAAGCGCAGCATTTGAAAATATTGCGCTAAATATTACAATTTTTTGTGCAGCGGATAAATTATAGCTTTTAATGTATTTGTTGTTATCTAAAACAACTGAAATTATCAATGTTCAACCTCATTACTGTGTAATTAAAAATTGGCAATTTTTAATTAATTATGATATTCCACCATATCACGCCTGAAACGTCTCTTTTCACTCATTACTGTGGTACGACCTAATTGAATGTAACAATTACTGTCAAGACAATGCAACTGTATCAGGTTCTACTTCAACGATATTTTCTTGGCAAAATTGCTTTATCAGGAAACTCAATCGATTCAGTCAAATTTAAGAGCAAGTCAATATGTTCATATATTGAATCAATCGAAACTTGGCTTCAAAGGCTAAGAATGATTCTTATTTATATCGGCACAAACATATAAAGTATATCTCCACAATTCTTTTGAACAATATTTCAAAGATTTTGTCGCTTAATCACATTCTCCTTAAGCAGTAATACTAAATAAATAAGCATTTTGGTTACAACTATTAGATTTTAATCTGGCGTTCATTCAGTTACGGTCCATGGAAATGCCATCTGGTTGAAGTTCAACTTTAATTTTAGATCCCCGAGATTGGTGCTATGGCGTTAGCTTAATTGACAATGCAGTGAGCTGTTAAGAGACAATGTTACGGAATACAAGCTTACCCTTACTGATCAGTGCATATATCAAACCGCTTTTTATGGCAGCCATATATTAAACCCTCATGAAGTCAAAGAATTCAGGCCTTCAAGAATCTGTGGTCGATCTATACCACCTTGATTGAATGCATCGTTAAATTTCAACCCATTTTATGCGTTCATTTAATTGGATCATGTATGGTGGCCCTCGTTCGGTTCACCGTTAGTACTTGCTTCATTTAAAGATCTAAGAAGGACTGTATAGACTGTAGAACACCTAAGAGCATTCCGATGGCGTGACAAGGGGAATTAATGTGGGCTTGGTCTAAAGGAAAGATAGTGATTAGACTCCGTAGAAATAAGAAGTGAATGCATACAGTATTAACTTTCCGTGAGGATTCTCCACTGCCGAGATAAAAACTGTCGTCTGTAGAAACTTAAAGTATAGGGCGCCAAGTGAATTATGTTCTTTCAGGGTCGTTGATGCACGCAGTATTTTAAAGTAGCATGGTCCGGTAGTGTTTTAAGGTGCCGGATGTGGGTCGTAAATCTGTATTGGATGTTTTATTAGAGATGTAGCGTTATTTTTTAGAGGTGACTTGTGGTCGAAAATCGAATTGTTAATAATAGTCAAATTTCAATATGATTATACTCACACATGGTCCTTAATATGGAGGAAAGATGAATTCAGCGTTCCTTTTTCGAATTATGTGCATCCGAAAATTATGTTGATAGTTTTGGCTATACATTCTTCCAAAGTGTATGAAGTATTTCGTACACAGTTTCAAATTCATTCACACTCTCCGAAACTTTTCTATTTCTCTCCCACAATTACTGAATATGTAATCTTGTGGATCAAACAAAAACTTCTGGCTTCTTTTTCTTAATTAGCATCACGAATCCCTTATCAAATCACATTTCATTTTCCATAACCTGCTACTGACTTAGTGTGATTAAGTAAGATTGACATGTGTGATTAGATAGATATGTATTTAGCACTGCCGATAGCATTCCCGAGAGAAGAATTACAAGTTTTGCCTTCTGTCTTCTAGTTACAGGGTATTTTCCTCCAGGCGCGCTCCGAGCGATTATGGTGACATTCTGCATATCTTGAAATTCAGCCAGAAGCAAATCGAACCGCCATGTATTAGCGAAACGATGTTTTGTCCATGTCGATCCATTTTCTGCATCCACATGTCGGCAGTTCGTTGGGGGGAAGGTCCCACCGCTCTCTGGAGGAAGAAGGAAGGACCTCTACCGAAGGCTAGCCTTGCGCATTCAAAATGTGACCAACTCCAACTACGGCATTATTCCCTTCCTATTCAGTAATCCTTTTTCATTTAAAGTGATCCACATACATTCATAATAATTCCGATTAAATTTCACCAAAAATTGCGGAGTCTACCAAGACACTTTTTTGAAGAAGCGGTCATATCACAGTATGACGACCAGAAATATAATTCCATATCAAGCACTGTGAATTACTTAAAAAATTTAAAAGCGCTGTTTTAGTGACACTTATTTTCATCTCTCATTTGACGACAAGTGTTCCTATATCCGTGATAAATAGGTATTCCCTCTTTAACTGAAGTAGCTCACAGTTTTCATAGTTTTTTTCTTTGGCAGCAGATCAAGGGAAAAGGGCACGTGACTCCTGGTGCTATGCCTGTAAGAGGGAGGTTTGGGAGAGGGCGGATGAAGTGCAATTGGGGCTACTGGAGGTAACTATCAAGGACAAGGGGAGAGAGGGTTAAGAAAGAAAGGGAGAGAATTCGACAGTAACCTTGGATTTTTTCAATTGCCGGACAAATACGTGTGCGTGTGTGTAGTATATATATATATATATATATATATATATATATATATATATATATATATATATATATATATGTTTAATATAATCCAGTTATAAAGCAGAGTCCAAAATAAAATTATTTGGCAATTAATTATCAAATTTTTGGAATCTGGGTATTTGTCTCAAAATTGTCTGTGAACATGTCTTTGTTCAATTTTTCGGATCTAATCAAAATCTCTTTATGAGAAGTCAATAAATTTGGGAAAATGTTATTTTGTCCGCTAATAATTTTCAATTACTTCATAAATCTTAGAGAACTTACACTAATCTCAGAATTGTGTATTATAATTTTCCCTTGGGAATAATGCTAAAGAAAGATTGTTGATGCATGCCTAATTAAGGAACAAAGAGATCATGTATTTCAGGGGATAACAAGCATCATAAGTCTTTCCTCGGTATTGCATTTATTCCAAAATCGCTTAAATCTTCACTGTTTTGTATATTACCTGTCAAATTCCACGAACGAAAATCATCAGTCGGCGACGTATTCCATTGTGAATAACTTCAAATCAATGGTTTTTAATCGCGTAAGAATAGGTAATAATTCTAAATTAAACAAGGAGGTATTACTAAGAGGTGTCACTGAGATAACCATTAAATTATTATGTTTTAAATAGTGATTATGGAACACGCCACGAACGACTTTTAAATCTCATTACACCAATTTAGCAAGCATTCATTTCGTGATCTGCTTGGCCTACGTGTTGTCGCGTTTCCTTCGGCCAATATTTCTGCAAATCAATAATATTATTTCACCTTTGCTTAAATAATGAGTTCTCTTCCCCAGTGAGTAAAGAATGAAGAGAGTGCATACCCACGAGACACCCAACTCCAGAGAAGAATTTCATTTCTCGATCTAATTTGTATCTTCAGTCCTTGCTTGCTAGTCCAGGAAAAAAATCTCGTGATAGAAATGTTTGTGATAAAAAATCATGCAAAAATTGAACGCGCATGCAAAAATTTGTTGCAGTAAACCATAATGATGTTGAAATTGGTTATTTTTATAGGTGAATATTCCTCCCAAAAAATTCAGTAAGCCATATTTATGTCACAGGAACACATTTTCCAGTTTTTCAATACTCGTTTCATCACTGGATATATTGTATCGTCATCAAATTATTGGTTTATAGCAACTACCCAATATCCCGGCGGTGTTGAACATTTTTCAGAGGTATCTCGATCCCTACTTGAGGTGCTTTGTGGAGGTTACTTTGAGTGAATACGGATGGGATGTTAAGCTGCGGACCCCTTGGAGCCTTTCGTAAAGAGTAGGCTAATGCTGACGCCGGGTTTCTCTCCATCCTTCATCCTTTCCTGTCCATCCCCTATCGCCGGTCGGTCGGTCGCCTCCCCTAAATACTACTACTAGCAACTGCCTAGGTCACATCGTTATGTTAAGCTTTCGTGTTCTAGTTTCTTTCCTCGCACTAACCCCCGTTGTACTTTCTCGTAATGAACTCGTGTCCTTCCTCTGCATTGCTGAAATTTTATACTCCTATCCGGTGTGGTGTTCTGCAATCTATTAGCATCGGAACGTGTTTAAGTGGTAGTCTCCTCCCTGTCAGTATCTTCTCTGGACTTCTCCTCTCGCCCATCCCTCTAAAAATATATCTTCATTAGCCACGCAGCCTATTTCATTTCATTCTCTTCATTCATCAATTTTGCAGCAATTTTTTTATTATTAACAATGCTTTGCAACTATCGTCCACGTCTAACAGCCATAATAAATGTAACTGTCCGACTTTAAAATACTACTATATTCACGAACATCAGTTTTCGCTAAAAAGTTCATATTTATAGTAATTTCTATGAAAGTGCAAAAATGTCCATCCTTAACTGGCGACTTAAATTTATATTCAAGATGGGCGTTGAATTCTGTTGTTTGACTTTTGCTGGTGTTCGTGAGATTTAAAAAGCAGAACACAATTGAAGGCCGTATTTGGGCAATGAAGTGGTCTTCAACGCAAATTCATAAATTCCCCTCTACTGCCCAATCTCTGTCATTTTTAGCTTATTAGACCTACTTCATTTTAATGTCCCAATTTGTGTAACGAGATGCAATCCCTCCCATTGAAAAACTTTGTCAATAGTTTTTGGGACCAATAATGCGAGAACTTGAGAACAAAAGAATAGAAAAAGGGTGAAGTACCGTCTTTAGTCGTGCAAAATTGCATCCGATGCTTGCGCCAATTCATTTCTATCGTCTTCAGAATTTGACGGAGGGGAATATGAAATTATTTTTCTTACTTTCATGATTGATGGAGAATGAAACTTAATACTTTTAAGATCGCAGCAATCTGCCCAAAATTGTTGCTAAACATTGTCGGTCACGTCTAGCTCTCTTAACCGAAGGGCATGGTGTGGAGGGGGATGTGCTAGGCGGGAAGGATTTGAGACATAGAATGGAGACGGAGAGAGAGACAGGCGAAGAAGGTAGGTAGGTTGTGGTGCGGTGTAGGTGCGCCGGCACGTGTGTGTTGGGAGAGAGTGGGGTTGGGGGAGGCTGGTGTTCGCTGGGATGACCGCTACGAGAATTCCAGTCTGTCCGGAGCTAACGTTGCTTCTAAGGAATCCGAATAGCTCGCTTGCGTGCTCCTATTTGGCTGTCGACCTGGTTACTAATTAGATGTTACTAGTTGACGCACCGTTGCCAAGGGCCGTCTGGTATTCGCCCTCGCTGCGTTTGCGTGCCTCTTCGATCGGGATGCCCACACGAATAACCCCGCATTTCTCGAAACGGGGGGGGGAGGAGGAGGAGGCGAATATTGAGGAAGGGGGGGGAAGGGATTTAAATTTGAGGGAGGAGAGAGCGCAATGAATAAAAAGGAATTCGACGTTTTTTGATGAGGGAAGAATTGTCCTGACATAAAAATTGAAGGGATCGGAGAGGAAAAATCGTGATTTTAAGAGAACTGTGTGATAACCAACCTGTTGAACCAAATTTGAAGAGAAGTGAGCCCGAGGCAATGGGTAAAAAGTGCAGTAATTTCCCTTTAGGAGAAAACGTGATTTTCAAAGAGGTAAATACATAATGATGGGGATAACTTGTGGATCCGCGATTTTCCAGGCGGATATTAGAAGACAGATAGTCTCAAACTGTAACTCGCATCCATGATAAAAGACCAATGCTAGGATCATTGGTGAAGTGTCAAAATTCAAGGGTCATTGATCTGTGTTGTGAGAAATTGCTATGCACACGGAACCTAATTTTGTTTCCTATGCTCGTTAAAATACAACAAAACCAAATATAACAAGCAAAGGAATGGAACCCTAAATTGAAGTTGTTCCTAAGTGTCTTAATTTATGACTTTTAGAGGTCACTAAGGTTAAATGAAAAAGAAACACTTTGTTTCAATCCACCACTTTATTACAGGTACGACTAGTTTCGACGTCGAAACTAGTCGTACCTGTAATAAAGTGGTGGATTGAAACAAAGTGTTTCTTTTTCATTTATTAAAATGAACTTCCACAAAGTTGAGGCTGAAACTATAGTCACTAAGGTTAGTGAAATGACGTGAATAGACGATCGGTGACAATGAATTGAGAAACGTTTTCCAAATTCGATCTATAAAATGTTTCCGTTTGTGGCCTGATGCATTTCCAAGTCTTTGTCACATATCAATGCAAAATCAAATATCACGAGGCAACATGCATATTAGGATTCAAATTTGTGAAACTCTAGGTATTCAAACAAATAGACATCGCCACCGATGAGACGTTTCCGGCCGTGGTTAACCCAAGCTGATAGCTCACCCAAGATCTGCTTGAATTTTAAGAGAAAAGATGCAGCTGATCAATTAAAAGTAATTAGTACACCAGTGGTAACATCTTCATTATTCTTCATTTGGAGTTCTACGATTGTTCTCTGTTTCATACTTTTCCCTTTTTATATGCCATTAATCTCACTTTCTCTTGCTTTTCCTAATGAATTCATCGTATCTTTCCATGTGTTAGCAGCATGCTTTTATTACTACTACCTTAGTACTTACCATACCATTTTCAGTGAAAACAGATTGTGGTAACTTCGCAAATAATCCTGAAGATAATTCCTCTGGTACTCTTCATATTCAAATAGTCACATTATTCTTCAGTATGTCGCGACATTTGTACGACTTGTCTTCCAAACCGTTAGTTGACAAAGGTCATTTTCTCATAATATAGTCATCCTTCCATCCATCCAACAACCTATGGTGCCTTCTTCAGGAAGTGCTTTTGACATCAGTTGAACTCAATTCCCTCATGATTGTATTAAACAGTATTATATATCATGTTGTTAAATTTTAAAATATAATTTACTTTACTTTTACTTTACTTTACTTGACATAAGAAAAATAATTTGTTTATTAATTCAGATAAATGCGTATTTTTAATTATCTTCAACATTGCTGTGGTCGTTCAGTAAATTATTGGCTAATATAAAATATTTTACTACAACATATTTTCAGACTTAAGATATAAACTGAGAAACGAGTAAGCATTTTTTATGGGATTGCACATATTATTAATCCGGAAATGATCCATATTTTGAACCAAGCCATTGTAACAAAAAGTCTTTAATAAATTAATACATCAAAATCAAACTCTGAAACCGCATGATAAATAAATTATGGTTCGCGAATATTCAAAATAAATAGATATAAATAATTTTGGAGAAATTCACAATAGACAATCACTCACAAGTCTTATCACGTGCTCTATTGCTCGAGTTACAATCCTTCCATCACTAGGGAAAGCCAAAAATTCAGTGAAGTAATCTGAGGATACTTTTTAACTCTCATAAAGGAGAAGTGAAAAAATAAAATGGAACATTGTTGCATGTCATTCCTCTTTAGTGCTTTAATAAATGAAAAAGTGATAGAAAGATTAGCACTCAAGTCTGCGAAATGTTTCTTCCGACGAGGATACTTTATTCTTTTCTTCAGAATTTCAGAGACTTCCAGCATATTATAATTCGAGAGTCATAACCATTGAAACCGTCCAGGGGGTGAGTGCGTAGCAATATATTTATATGCGTATAGATTAGGAAAATAAAACTAAGTCATTTTACATGGAAGTGTTTAATGTAATTTTCAAGGAAGCCTAAGCAGAATTTTCCCCAAGAATACTAATAGTAATACAGTAAATCCTTCAGGCAAAAACTGAGCTCTTAGGTTGGTCGCAAAAGAAAATAATTTCTGTAACTTCTCCAGCCGTACCTGAACCATTGATTTCAATTACTTTTAAAACTGTTTGAAATCACTTTCGTTAAAATTGACTTCTCTTTGTTAAATTGCTACTGAGTGAATTTTCGTTAGGGATGGTTATTTTCCAATCTTCACTTCACTCATATGATCGATCCGATCGTTTTGGTTCGAGCTACGTTCACTTGAATTCAGGCGGAAAGAGAAGTTAAAAATGAAAGAAATATGCCGCCTATGTACGTATGACATAGATCGTGCCAACTTTGAAAAGGCAAAGAGAAGCGCTCATAAATGCCGATTCATATCCTCAAATGACCATTTCATGATTCGGAGGAGATAATTTTGGTAAACATTTGCATGTTCCGTCTTATCCCGACGGCAAGTGTAATGCGACAGGAAGGAAATCATCTTTGACACATCTCGACGGCTGAATACACCGTTCCTCTCGGGCGTATCGCGGATTTAGATACGGGTTGCGGGGATGTGAGGCGGGCGCCGAGGGAGAGGAGGGGGGTGCTTGAGCGAGAGAGAGAGAGCGATGTTGTAATGGCTCTCGGGCGTGGGCGAAGAGGTTAACTCCGGAAGACAATAAGCCGGGCTCGGAGGAGCGTAGGTGTGAGGGATGGACACTGGCGGCTCCTCTTGGTAAAGAAAAAAGGAAACTCTTTCAAAGGAACTCATCAAAACGCAGCCACGTCTTTCCTCGTGTTTTCCTCCCCCTGTCCTCCGTCTCCATCCTGCTCCCTGCTCCCCCGAGATATTTGCCAAAGAAGTCGGCTTCATTGATGAGGCTCGCGAGGGGCAGGCGTAGGTGGCGCTGGATGAGGGAGTTTGTCGGGGAATACAAAAGAGGAAGAGGGTCGGGAGGTTTGGGGGCTGCCCGCGTTAGTGCAGGTGAGAGAAGAGTGTGCGCGGATGGGGATTTCGAAAGGGATGTCAGGAGAAACATAGGGGGGAGAGGGTTAGGATCTAAGGAGCAGAGGTGAATTCGAATGGTCGACTGACTCCCGATTGCTGTGATAATATTTTACCCAACATGCTAAAACCAAACCGACTCCTGTTTCCTGCGAGACCGTGTCCAAGTTTCCAAGTATCTCCAAACTGAACCTAATACTATATTTAAGGCGCGTATGTACGGCATATTTATATGACCTCATTTGATTCGCTGTTTTTTCTTTAAAATAAGAGTGGGTATATTTTAATATCATTCGAAAATTCCCTAAATCCAACTAAAGGCCGACCAGTCTGACGATTAGTGCAGGCATATAGTACTTACTATATTCCAATTTTTATAAAATTCCGTGGCGGTGCATTTATAGTGAGATTCACGTCAAATTCTTATGGATGGGGTAAAATTTTAATTTTGCTCCATCGATATCGAAGCAATATACTTCACGAGGTGAAGAATATACTCTCTTCTTTAGAATTTGTTGGTAGCAAAGTAACCTATACATCCCATGCGGCATTCCCTGATTTAGGAATGAAAATACCTCAACATTAACTTTTGATCATGATTAAAGACTTATTTTATGAATTAAATACTGAATACGAAATCCGCTAGGCATTTTTTTTGTTATTTTACGTGTATATTCCATCAACTGACCATAGGTTGAACATTTATTGCTGTTTCTAGACGGTAACCACTCAAAATTACCTCATTCCTGTCTATTTAAAAGTTGCATAATATGATAAATGCAGCGGACAATATTAAACAGCTTAAATAAATATATTTTTCTAACACCGGAACAATTACTACTCAAGAGATATATTGGTCAAGGAGATGAAGCATGATCTATATCCATTGTAATGGTCCCGGGAATTCCTCAGTTTCAGAAATACACAGAGGGGGAGAGAAGAGAAATGATCCATTAGAAATGCACGTATTATCAGTCCAATATTTTTTGCTATAAAATCGAAGCTTGCCATCACCGGTCTTAAAAACTTAAATGGCTTCCAGATAAAAGCAAATATCACCTACTAATTTGAGCGTCAGGTTAGATGTAATGCATTTCATTTGAAAACCATTCCTCTGGTTCTTTACAGTGAGCGCTTCCACACCACTTTCGAAGGAAAAAACTACTCTTGATAAGCTACGTGCAAATTCTCCTGAGTGGAAGGTTACATTCCATGTTTTTTAAGAAGTTTAAAAAAATGCCACGAATTTTGAGAAAAAAGAGTTTAATGTTTGATTGAAACACTAAAAAATATCAAAAACGAAAATTCGAATCTGAAGTTATCATTTTTTCTTTACACGACGTATATATCTTTAGTTTTTTATCTAAAATGATTTTGACACAGACCTTGGATTAAAAATAAAGTTAGGAATAAGTAATCGTTGAGCTCAAATACGGTTTAGTTTATACCTAATAATGGGTTATTATTAGTACACAGCTCAACTCACGCAAAATACATCTTATGGCGTGTACAACTCAATATGCAAAATATAAAATCGTAAACTGCTTCCAATATTCTTATGCTTCCTATAGTTTTTTTTAGAAATGCCCATAAATTTATTTTGGACCAGAGTTGTGTGTGTCCAGAGTCATCGCCCGGATTTGGTTCCATAACACGCTTATCAGTGCGATATAATCTACCCACTAAGTCATCGCACGATTTAATATAAGCACTTAAGAATTTACATACTAAGTAACAACTTTTAGATAACCTCTTAAGTTATGAAAAAAATATATAATAATTCATCACACTTTCCATCAGTCATGCATCTAATCTAATAGGAATGAAACTAAATACATCAATGCTCGTTGTGTGCTGAATTGTGAGGGTTTAACGAATTAAACATGCCTAATATGATAAACTACACCACTTGAAAGAGTTTAATGCTTCCCAAAATTTTCTCACGAAAATAAAGTTCACTAAATTTTGGTAAAAGTAGCCACCCAGTAGTTCAAAATAATGGGTTAATTGCTTTCATAAGTTATACTTTGTTTTATAATTCATCCACAAAAGTAAATTTCGATCAAAGAGTGAAAATTATTTCACTGTACAAAAATCGATGAATGAATACCTTCCTGTTAAAAATATGTGACGTCATTCTAACACGAGCAAGACCGATGCGAATATATTTTCTTCGATTTTCCTTTTCTAAAGGACGACTCATCAGAAAGTAATTTCTATCCTCCTACAGGATTCGAAAATCTTAATTAATTATTACAGATGCGATCGTCCGTGAAATCGAGAGAAATTTATTATAATGTACCACGAATAAATCGATTCATTTAAACATATAGTAAGAGTACGGATATGAGACGAGAAGAATAGAAGCAGTAGACAAAAGTGGATTGGAGGCGATGGAAATGTAGGGTTAGCGAAGAATGATTAAAATACAACAGACAGAGTAAAAAATCAATAAGTTATGGGAGAAGAGAGAAGCTTATAATGGACACTCACAATAAGAAGAGGAAAACTAATCGGGCCCATCCTGATACACGGATAGCTTAATGAGGACAATAAATGAGGGAAACAGGGAAGAATTACAGTTGAAGGCGAAGGGTCATCGGCGAGAAGCAGGTATTGGAACGTGTTTCTGCAAGAACCTATTAAGGAATGAAGATGTTGGCAGGGAACAGGATAGTCTGGAGAGCTACTGCAAATCAATCCTCGGGATTGATGACCCGTATGATGAAGACATGAATTGATTAACGCTGGAAACCCCCTTCGCGGATCGACACTCTCCCGCAATCCAATTTGTGACCAGTCCCACATTACACGTATTGCAAATACCCCTCCTTCTCCATTTTAATTAAAATAAGCAAAGGAAATGAGGTACGTTCTCTTTCAGTGTAGAAAAGTAAATAGAATAACAAAGAATGATAGTGAGTGATGAGATAAGAAAATTAACATGCTTTAGAAGTCCTCTTTTTTTTCCCTGTCATTCAATTTGCGAAATTTTAATGAGACTGATTCACAAATCCGTAAAAGTTAAGTGATCGAAGACCGTCTTCCCGGAGACCCCAACCTCCTCCCCCACACTTCAACGTGGCGACTCGGCGGCCACGATGCATATGTTAAGACAACGATTACCATATTCGTCAGGACGGCATGCGATTTAAGGGAGAAAGAAAAGAAGGGTGCAGGGGGAGAAGTGGTAGTCGGGAGGGGGCAGCGGTGGTAAAGGTTAAGCGGCGAGAGTACCAGCTAGCGACGAGACGTGATTGCGTGACGGGCGGCGGTCCGGGGAGATGCGGGGATTGGGAGGTGTGGCGCAGAAAGACGACGGCCCCGTGTCTTTACCTACCCCTTCACAATGCCGCGGCGGCACCTACCTTCCTGATGGTCGTGCCAAACGGAGGCGGCGGAAAACCTTTTAGAAACCCAACAGTAGTGGGGGGGTGAGGAGTCGGGGGCTGGGGGTGGCCCCAGGAGGAAGCACGAGTGGGTGTCGGCGGGAAACGGCGGCGGGGAGCGAGGGCATTGACGGGAGACCCGAAGGTGGGATGCCGGAACGAGGAGTAGGACTGCGGGGTTGAAATGGAGTCCTCGGACCGAAGAACTAAGGATCAAGAAGATCTCTTCTCCCTTTGTGTTCTATTATTAAAAAGCTTTTGTCTCCATGCGAAATAAAAGATTTTTTTTACGTTGAGGCCTTTGAATCTTTCCGTTGGGTTTTTCCAGGGACCTCTCTAATGATGTAGTTTTAAAAAAAATATTTAGATCTACTGGCAAAGTGACAGTTCCTTGTGACGCGGGAGGACGAGTCGATTGGGAGTTCATAAAAAAGTGATTTAGGGAGAAGGTTATGGGCGCGGGAGAAGGTCTGAACTGAATCAAAACTCAAATCGCACGGTTTAAGGTCTGTTTCTCGTTCTACACACAATTTCTTGGGCATAAATCATACCACAAGAGTATCTATCGGCGGCTGATGTGGTGCCATCGAAGGGTGTCGGTGATCGTGAGTGCCTGCGTGAGGTCAGCGTATTACAAGGGTTGAGTGGCCAGGAGAATTTCTCCAATGGTCTTGCTTGACGTTCGCAATAAAAACATTTTTCAAGGAATTTTTAAAAGTTAGAACCATTAAATCTCAATTAGCATGCTATATGAAACGCTTCTGTTACAATGACTTATGAAGAATATGAATGACTTGGGTTTATTTTGATGACTTACATTAGTCAGCATAAAGAGTAAGAGTCATCGATGTGTACGCAGTTTCAGTTC
Organism: Hetaerina americana; assembly: GCF_022747635.1. Lineage (NCBI taxonomy): Eukaryota > Metazoa > Arthropoda > Insecta > Odonata > Calopterygidae > Hetaerina > Hetaerina americana. The sequence continues at coordinate 77,355,845 of NW_027287095.1, read as the reverse complement.
AAGTCGTTGAAGGGTAATCAATTAAAACTTGAAGCTCACAGCATCAGTGTCCCATGGATAATTACAACTCACGGCTTTTTTTATTAAGATAACAGAAATAAGGAAAAAAAGTATAGATTTGTAAGAGTATTTTATGATAATGTTTGTAACAGTATTGAATTATAAAAAGAATAAATATTTTTAATCCATTTATTTTAAAGAAGCTTTGACCAGGTGTCCAGTCACTGCCTAATATGTCCCATTAACTTGATATAATGCCTAGCTGTATGTAGAGGATATACAGGCTGATATAAAGCAGTATTTCTAAACATTTTTCAAATCATTGTCACTGTAGGCTAATCTACATATTCTAAGGAAATTTTATGTTTTAAATAATCTTTTTCATTTTACATATATATGTTATTTGAAAATACGACGTTAAAACTTAGTTAAATATCGTTTGGAGCCGACGGAGACACGAATCCCGTGTCTAATTCGTGTCACCATACATATGCCTATATTTTTTGACATAAAGCTTACAAATTTTGGGCAGGCATTACATTTTACATGGCAGTGAGAATACATTCATAATTTATTACCTGGTATCATGTACTGTCTGCTCAGAGGGATTTCTCAATTTCATTAGTTCATGTTGTGGATTTATGAGGCTCGTTGGCGGGGAAACTAGTGGAGTTAAGACGGTTCAAAACATGCGTAAATTTAGAATAGTTGAAATCTCGGAAATATTTTTGTCCCTTTGTACAACAGCACCGTAAAAATATTCCACAGTCAGTACGTTACACAATGTGTCGTTGAAGGGTTATGCCTCAGTTCAAATATAACATTTTCTTTGAAAATCTTGAGCTCCACGGGGAAATTGATACTGACGATATGTTGGCGTACCTTTGTGCCTTATTAATAATATCCCAATAGATGTAGTTTTCAGCCATCACTCTTTTTAATTACTAACAGCATTTTGTACTGGACAAAGTTTTCTCCACATTTAGATCTTTTGATCGATAATAAAAATCGAAGTTTTCCTTTTTTTCTTCGATGATCCTTTTTTGGGAACCTTGGCATGCCTGCCTTGCATGCCTTGGCATGAGAGGTTTTGATGACAGCTAGGTCTGTTGAATTGTTGATATTTCAAAAATAATTTCCTATATCGTGTGGTGACAAAATGCGTTCTTCAGATCAGGGATTGCGTCGTAGTTCAAGTTTTACTGCGCATTCAGGTCCTTCGACAGATTGTTGTGATTGAATAAATTCTGTAGCTCACTAATTTCGGAAGGAAAGAGTAGATGCTATTTATAGTGCTATGAGCGGAAGAGTATTTTTTGTTGTCCATCAAATATCACATTTGAAAAGACTGCGAGCGCAATGATACCCTATGGCACCGAACATTTTTGAGGACACGATTACCTAGTTAAAAGGGCTTACTATCTCCTGGAGACACAATTCACTCCTCTCTGGGAATGAAATACGACATTGGCTCACTGATTAGTGGAGAATTGTATCACGTGAAGAAGAAGGAATTCGGAAAAAACCCGTCCGGCATAATAATTTATATCGTGGGATCTTAAAGAATGAATGAATGGAATTTCGAGTGGATTCATAGGTATTTGGGCTGCCTAGACATGCGGAGGAAAGGAGAATGATTAGATAGTTGATCTGGGTGAAATCGAACTTGAAGATTGAACTGTGGCCAGAATAATATTTAAGTGATAATTACGAGGCCTACAAGTATTTAAAGAAATCAGGACCTAGAAAAACGGATCGATATTGAAAGTAGATTTGGTAACATCAAATAGTTTTTCCTATCCAAGAAACTGCGGGAGATGCCGTGAGAGGAACTTTTAACGGAGTCATCCGCTAAATTTTAAAAATCTTAATATGCTTCCTTAGGAAATGCTTTTTTTGATATTTTGGGATATTTTAATCGATACATGACCCGTGCATTCTGAGGATCGTAAAAGGCAAAAGTGAAGCATGTTAAGCATATATTTGCTGCGCATTACTCTCATTCATCAAATGTGAAAACTATTCACTCGTATTCAGGAAGTTCTCTCGGGTTTCCCACCGGGTCAGCGTGGTGTGCACCGACGTTTCGACGGCTAACTCTGCCATCGTCTTCAGACCCTGAAGACGACGGCAGAGTTAGCCGTCGAAACGTCGGTGCACACCACGCTGACCCGGTGGGAAACCCGAGAGAACTTCCTGAATACAATACGCCGGGAAAAACTGAGATCCTTCATTATTCACTCGTGTTTAAGTGAAATTGGCATTCCTTCTTAAAAATAAGCTTTATAAGCTAAATATACCGTTAAGGTTGCAAAATTAACTGTTTCCAAATATTTTGAGTGCAAAATATATTTCATTATAATGGAACCTCAAATGAGGCCAATTCACATCACTTTTCATTTTCAAATCACAGCAGTTATAACAATGAAAAATATTACATGCGTATATCACATAGTATAAATTTACTTTGCTGGAATCAAGGTGTTCAAAATCAGAACCATTTGGAGCCAGAGACGGTAAAAAATATCCTTAAGTAGACATTCCTACCCAGCAGTTTTGCTATTTTTATGTATTTTAAATTATGGCAATATATTCATTCATTAAAAATGTTGGCGAATATATTTTATCACAGCAAGAATTTAATTAGGTACTAATTCAAACATCATCACTCTACCAAAACTCGGTAAAAAAATAATGCTGACCGCCAGTGCTCAGTAATCCCGCCTGATTCATTTAACAGCCGAAAATGTATATTTAGGATCTGTGGTAAAATTCTTCATTCCATAAGGTGGCCTAATTTTACTTTATTATGGTCCATTTACTTGTTTATCACGTCGGTTGAAAGAGCAAGTGAAGTTATGAAACAGATTTTCTTGTTATTTGACTTGATTTGACTTCACCATTTTTACTTCATGGGAGAGGGAAGCGTTGTGAAAACTTGCTTGGACCGAATCTGTTTCTTGGATATGTTGGTTTGAGTGCGAACGAAGATGCTGGAAATGACATTTAATGCCTCTTAGTCACGATAATTTAGTCCTGGAATGGAAATTATTACCGTGTAGGTTTCAAGACCGTTCCTGCGAACCTTTTCATCATCCATCCTCTGTACCTTCCTCGTAATCGTCGGCGATGTTTTTCGCGCCATAATGGGACGGCTTTTTTACAGACTCGATCCTTGGCAACCGACGCCCGGCTCAAGCGACAGCCTCCACGAAACACCTACGGCGGTACGCCCATGAGGGACATGTATATCCGAAGAGAAAACGACGCTGCCGAATCCTTTTCCCTTCTCAACTTTCATTTGTTTTTTTTTCGAATGGGGGAAAAAAATAAGTAACCTCCTACGATCTACGCGTGATTTAACATATTATGCAGGAATTTGAATGAGCATCGTGTACGTGAGAGCTTGAGACATTTAAATGACATTTTCGTCTTATTTTATGAGGGCTCATTTTTAAATTATTGCAGGAAGATTTCTTTTTAGGCTGATATTAAAAGGATCCGCCTGGTCATTTGCAGACGATCAGCTTTGAGCCAATTTTCAAGCAATGGCCTGGGGTTTAAGGATTGGATGAGAACTGTCAATATAAAATTCATATATATTGGCTCGGCTGAAAATTAGGTAACCGTGTTGCGACCCAATTGAGACGGAGAAGGAAAATATGGGCAAAGTAACTGTGTTAGGAGGGAAAATAGAACACTCCCTTTTGGACGAGTAACTAATAAATAAAGGTGAACGAGAAGGAAAGAATGTTGATGGAAAAAGTCATGCCCGTGGTGAATATAAAATCTGTGGTGGTGAAGAGGTGTATTTTTGAAGGCAGGTTGAAAGTCGACTTCTTTCATTGTGCAGAGAGGATTCTATCGAAGCACTTAAAATCCAAGATTCATGGAGTGGAAAAACTAACGAAGGCCACATGCCGTATCAGCAAATCCGTGTACAAATAATGCAATTGCAACTTCTGCTTAAAGATAAATTATTCTCGAGATGTTTTATGGATTTACATTTTTCTTGAACTAAATATTATGATATAAATCCTATCGGAGAAATCCAAATGAGACAGGAAAGATGATTATTTATTGGCAACAGGATGTTAAAATCTGTGATAGAGGGAAGAGTGCCAGGCAAAGTAGGAAAGGGTATAAATAATAAATATTGGTAAATGAAGAGCGGAAACGCGGCATGCGGAATTGAATAGGGACTTATAGTAGGTATTTCAGATTTTGTTTTGCTAGATGTGGCCAGAAAATGTATCATTTTACCGTTATCTGGACGGTGTCAATCCAAAACATGCCTTAACCGGTAGAATACCAATAATGATAATAATAAATGATATTGGTATCCTTATCATCACATCTGATAATTCACCCAACATTGGACGTCAACGAACAACATGAATCACACATAGAGGAGCAAAAACTCAGTGTCAAATTTTTACTCACAAGAAAATCTAAACAATTCCAAAAACCTTTTAAGGAGGACGGAAGTACAAGATGAATGGAGCCTAGAGGCGTTTGAAATGGAAGTCTACATAGAGGAGGTTGAAGAAAGTAATTAGGAGGGGAGGAAAGCAAAAGAAAGAATTGAATATGGTAAGGTATGAGAAAATCTTTTTGGAAAAACGTTCGAGAAGAAGAGAGGCTTGCTGTCACTATTGGAGACTCTTGGAGACGCTCGAGAGAGCTTTGCTGAATATGTAAAATACTTGGGTGTCGCCATCACGTCGGCCCAAACATAGGGAAAGAACCTACGTAATATATGCGGTGTTGGTTAACTCCAGATTTTAATTACATCTACAATATATCTACCTGTCATCACTCGAGATGATGCTAGTCATTTGCATGTTCTCACAAAAGTGGAAATTACTCCTATCATCTTACGCCGTGGTAAATCTACTAATTGCTTCGCATAAATTAAGCGTGCATTATTAATAAACAAGATTAAATACTCAAATTTGCTTGAATTTCAATCGTTAATGCAAGTATTATCCTACTTGAACTTACTTATGACTTACGCATGATTTTGAATTCAATTTAAATAAGATTAATCGAAACATGTTTACTGGCAAGTATTTTAGTATAAAAAAATAGGTATTTTTAAGGAACAATTTTCCAAGTTCTTGAATTGGATTTTTTTCAATTTTCTTATTCCAAACCTACATGTGACTGAGACTCGTCGAACGATAGTACAGTTTCTGACAATAAACTTCTGATAATCTAGTTCATTTTAGTATTGTTGTAATATGTGTAGTACTCGGTCAAATATATTGTTTCTGTGTTGTTGAAGAGGAAAAGAATGGTGACAGAAAATTTCTAAATATCAGATTATAAATGGCAAATATTCCTCTTCCGAAGTGAGTGACTCACCCTAACCCATGTTACCTTATAGGACATCTCCCCTTGAAGACCCCCTCCATTTCCTTAACTGATGCCCTAGCGCTTCCTGTTCCGTACCTAATTGATGTTTTACGAGGTACTGTGAAGTTGTAGATGAGACAGCGACGATATTTAGACGCATAGGAAGCATTTGATATGTTTCAGGATCGTAAGGCTTTAGTTAGCCACTCTGTCATGGAATTATTTCCATTGTTAAGTACATGTTTGGTTTAAAGTGAGAAGCATGGGGTGAAGAAAAGTTCAAAGCCAACAAAATAGATGAAATTCTCAAGAAATAGGAAATTCTAAGTGGTATCAGTGTTGCAATCGTAAGATTAGTTCACTGCAGCCCTCGATTCTTCTCTATCTAATGTTAATTCCCTAAGATCATGAGTACTTTTCTATTTTACGATTATTTTTACTTGTCCTTCGTTCTGCCCCGTGAGAGATCTTACTTGAAATTTTCCCTTCAACCATATTTCTAACGAATTCGTTGTGCCTCAAGGCGCACCCAGCTCATCTGGGTCCTCTTCTCTGCCCAGTCCTTCCCATTCTTTTCCTCTTCCATTTATCCCTATACTTCATTTCTCACTTTTTCTTGTCATTCAATCTTTAGCATTCGTCACCAGTACCATGTTTCAAAGGCATGTTCTCTGATCCACTCTCCCTATGGTCCATATCTGCGATCCATGAAGTACCATGTTTCACACGAACTTTTTTATGTATTACTTTCTTCTTTGCTAGCGTATCTTCTTAGAGTGTATTATTATCATCTTCATCACGAAAGTCCCCATAGTTTGAATTATTCTTCGCTTGATATCCACCGTACTTATGCCATCCCAAGTTATGTCGGTCCCCAGGTATATGAAAGATTCCACTTGCCCCAATATCTTCCATCGTAAACCTTAGTTTATCTCTTTCAAACATTAGGATTGCTTCTTTCTCTTCCTGTTGACCAGCATATTATAATCTTGGAATGCTTAGTTCATATCATTCAGGGATGCTATCAGTTCTCTTCACGCTTCTCAGCTATATTTGCGATATCATCTGCGGACTGTAAAATGTTAATATCTTCCCCATTCATCTTTCCTATTGTGATAACTAATACCTGTGATTCTTTTGTGGCCTCATCGAGGTTTTTGTTGAATAATGTTAGCGAGAGGTTGCATCCTTGCCGTACTCTATTTATTTTACCTTCTGGTTTTTTATTTTTCCTTTGTTGTGACTTGGTCCTAATAATATCGATGGATGATTGATGGCGTTGTTCTGTCGGTGTAGCCCATCCCAAGTGTTTCCATTAGTTTGGAAATCTTCTTCCTCTCGAAGGTTTCAAAAGCCTTCTCCAAATTCACGAATGCCACATATAAGGGCTTGTTGACATTAATCATTTTTTAACCAGTACCCTTAGGCTTCCCTTGCTTCTCCGTCTTTCCTGAGTTTGGATTGGCTCTCCAAAAATTTGCCTTCAATATTTCATCATATACTTCGACCATATGTCTTTGTTTATATTCTTTGGCTATTCATAGCACTTTGGACGCGTGGGGCACAAGGCTCAGGGTTTGGCGATCTTCGCATTTATCGATCTATTTCCTTTGGTTTTGTAAGAATCGTTTTACTCCCTAAATCATCCGGCAGTCTTTCATTCCCGTAACTATCGTAGATAATTCCAAAGAGAATGTCTTTCGCCTCATCACCGGGTACCTTAATAATTTATCCGTTTGTTTTGCCCAGTCTGGGTGCCTTCTTATCATCAGATCTCTCACAGCCTTGTGGATTTCACATTTCAGAATCTTCTGGCCTTGGTAATTTTCCTCTACATCGCGATATTTTGGCCTTGGTATACTTACTTATGTACTAATTCATCCCTTTCCTGTCTTCACACGCTATTAGTATCTATTCATTTGAGTGTCTGATAATATAGGTTTTTGTTTTTCTTTCTGCGAAGTGATTCTCCGCAAGTTTGTATGCAGGCTCAGTATTTTCTTTCAGCAAATTGTCGTTGATTGATTCGAAGTAGTTTTCAATACATTCCTCTTGGAATTCCTACATTACCGTATAACTTATCAAAAAGTGTATTCCCCAATACCAAGTTCTTCTCATTAACAATACTTCACCAGTATTTTTTCTGCGGTATTCCTTTTTCCCCAAACGAAACTCCTCAATGCTACTCCAATCTTCACCCTGTGGCCACCGCGATATATTCGCTCATTGCTATTACGTTCTCCTTTATCGTAACTACATCGAGGACCTCCAGTTAGTTATTCATATGTTTCTTCTATTTCCTCTTCTATATGGCTAGATGTTGACATATTCATCTGCACTATAATTGTACGTTGGTTCTCCCTCCAACCTAGTTATTAGAATCATCTCGCACGGCTTCACTCTTCTTCAGTATGATGCCGTAGCTTCAGAAGCCATCTGGTATCTATTTTATATAAAAAAAGATTATTTATTTACATTTATATATATGTATATTTATATATAAATGTATCATTCAAAGTTTTGATACATCTGTGTCGTCGCTGAAGAGCGTTCTTCTTTGATGATACTTGTATATGAAATGTATATTGTAACCATGAACAGGGGGGCAGTTCCTTTCCCAATACCGGTTATGGTTTCCCAGGAAGATCTGGTACCCGGAAAATCACACAGCTTGGGTGCGAGCAAAGAGGTTTGCCCAAGAATCGAGCCTGGGCCCTCTGGTCTACCTACATCTGGACTACCAACGCTCTACCTCTGGACTACCACATGTCCATTTTTGTAATGTGGCGCCATAAAATCTCCCGTAGTGCCATAGTTACACTCGCGTGTTCTGAACCTTAATAAATGTGTCTCGCTTATTCTCTCCACGCCTCAAGCAGCTCCCAACCTAATTCCTTTTAAAACTCCCGTCACGCTCGTCTTCTTATCGTAACAGTTTTTGACGAAACTAACGGCTTTTATGTGAACTTAATATTATTATTTTATCAAAGATTTCTCCCAAATATTATGAGTGTATATGTGTTTTCTCAATTATTTATTAGTGGAGACGATTGCTAAAATTATTGACATCGTTTTTCAAACACCTTCCAATTTATCTGTTGATGCACCACATAAGAATTTGTAAGTTCATGGAGGATATCACATTGAAATCTGATCAGTACTACAAATATTAGGAGACTCTCCGATTGAAGCAGGGCTTTGCTGCACGTTCAATAGATGTCATTATGAATAATCTTTGGCTATTTGCTGGAGGTTTCTCATTGGATTAAATTTTTTTCATTTATTTTAAAACTTCCGCTGATTAATATAGTTATGCAGACTAATATAATTAGTCGGCAGTGTGTCCAAAATATGTAAGCATGGACTCAGAAGCAGCATGGCTTGATTGCAAACGTGATTTACCCTGCTCCACGGGGAACATTTGCCCCCGTAGAAAATCTTTGCAGACGACGAAAAGCGTGGTTTTGTAATTTAGCTTAGCATTACCGTCTCGGCGTTCAGAATGAGTGGTTAGAGTACGTCTGACCCTGCCGAGTCCAAGGACACTATGGCGTGGTACGAAAAGGTTTGCCTAATCGGCTCAGAATTAAATAGAGGATGAAATCACCGAAGCCAAGGAGAAAGACGGCTTAAGTGCCGGAGGCGTGGAAGGGGGAAATTAACTGGACGTAATGGGGAAATCGGAATTATCATTAGAGATTTCACGCCCGACCCAAGAATGGAGTTTACGGAAATGTGAGTTTCCTAGCCTCTGTCTTATCTGTTTTCGATTCAAACCTCAGCATTCAAATTGTTTCAATTTGGTAATTATCCGGAGGAAGTTATATCAAAGCAACAATATATAAAGTGCTGCTGCAAATTGGCTAACTATTTTTTATCATCCCAATTTTAAGATTAAAATATGCTGAAACCGTGTAAGAAAAGTTAATTCGTAATTTCTGGGTGCTTGGCGAAAATTTGAATCAGTTTTTACAATAGTTCTCTTCTATCGCTCTTTTTAAATGCTTTCTTTAATTGCGGAGGCACGTATAAAATTGAGGCCAAAACGATAACTTCTGATGGGTGGATTTTGATCAAAATGTAAATAGTTCAAAAATATTTTCGATAAAATTTCGTCCTGGTCAGATTAATATTTGATTTAGTCAGCGTACCAACAAAAACCTCTCGCATATAGACGCATGGGCGCACATACTATTGATTGATTGATTATCCTCATCAGAGAAATTAAGCATATACTACCTTGATCAAAAAGTTCCCGGAATAACCACCGTGTGGCGCTCCCATCGTTCCGATTTGAGTTCTGTTTTTTTTTGTTAAATTGGTACATCTGTTGTTGATATTCCCTTTAAATCTTAGTGTCATAACTTGACATTTGCAAAAGTTACGTAGCCAAGAGTACATCTATCTCTGTGTGTGTTGGCGATTTTTTACAATTGCAGAAATGGATTTAAATTTGCAACAACGAACTTGTATTAAATTTTGCGTAAAAAACGGATTTAGTGGCGCACGGACGTTGGAAATGTTGGAAAAGTGTTTCGGCAACGATTCTCTAAAAAAAACGGTCGTTTACCAGTGGCACGAGCGGTTCAGAAGTGGTCGTGAGTCAATCGAAGATGATGAACGCAGTGGCAGACCATCGACATCGAAAGTCGGTGAAAAAATTGATAAAGTAAAAGAAATGTTGGTCAATAACCGCAAATTAACCATCAGAGAAATAGCGGAGGACTTGAACATTGCCTATGGATCCGCCCAAGACATTGTGGTTAATGATTTGGGTTTCCGTCGTGTAGCAGCAAAGTTGGTGCCGAAAGACCTCAATTTCATGCAAAAAAGAGACCGTGTTGACGTCGCAAAAGACATGATTTGCGAGGCTGAATCCGATCCCACATTCATCAAAAGGATCATTACTGGAGACGAGACGTGGGTTTATGAGTACGACACGCAATCCAGACATCAGGCAAGTGAATGGCGTTCACCAAATGAGCCGAGACCAAAAAAACCACGTCGTTTTCAGTCAAAAAAGAAGGCAATGCTGACGGTTTTCATGGATTACAACGGTGTAGTGCATCATGAATTTTTGCCAGAAGGCCAGACAGTAAACAAAGAGTATTATTTGGGCGTTATGAGACGTTTGCGTGAAGCAATTCGCCGAAAGAGACCAGAAATGTGGGCAGAAAACTCGTGGATTTTGCACCATGATAACGCACCGTCGCACAGTGCTATCATTATTCGTAATTTTTTGACGAAAAATGCAACAAATACCATCCAACAGCCACCGAATTCACCTGATTTGGCTCCCTGTGACTTCTTTCTGTTCAATCGAGTTAAAAAACCATTACGGGGAACGCGTTTTAGCAGCCGAGAGGAAGTAATGGAAAAATCGCAGGAAGCACTGATGGACATACCGAAAACCGAACGTAACTTTTGCAAATGTCAAGTTATGACACTAAGATTTAAAGGGAATATCAACAACAGATGTACCAATTTAACAAAAAAAACAGAACTCAAATCGGAACGATGGGAGCGCCACACGGTGGTTATTCCGGGAACTTTTTGATCAAGGTAGTATATCTAGAAGTAAATAATTCGGAAAATGGTCAAAATGCGTTCAGGGTACATCAAAATATACTTTTGATGAAATCCTAAAACCGATTTTTCTAATAATAATAATAGTACTTTCCCCTCAACTATGTAAGGAGATAGTAAAAAAGAAGGGATTTGATTAACTTATTTTGTCGCCTGTTTTGTAGAATCTTCCTTCATATTTATTTCCCCTGGTAATCCCTAGCACAACATAGATGTATCTTCCACATCATATACTTAACAAGGGACATTGATCATTGTGTTTAAAATTATAAGACTCCTTGGAGAAGAGCGAAGCCATAATCAGAGTGACTGACTAAATCTTCAGAGCATAGATGTACATCATAACATTGTTATGTGGTAGTGATCCCCCAGGCCTATAAAATTGGGTGCACTCTTCCAGGTATTCGAAGTGTCTACGTGTATGTCCGGTACCCGTCGGGGTTCATTGATTAATTTATAAATAAGAGCCTGAAATATGCTTGAATTGGCACAATAGCCCATGATAGGTGTCGATATAGACAAGGTGTGAATTCTATTCTGGTAATTGTACCCTTTGGTCAACATTATCACCTAAGAAGTAATTTGATGCTCCCAAAACAGGAATTTCTGCAGAAAACAAGCGATCCTAGTAGAACGGTACACTGCAAAGCAAATAAGTATATTGGAATACATAACTTCAAGTATTCCGTGTATTTTTCATTTATTTTATGAATCCGTCCACCACTTCACACCTGAGACAATAATATTTGATGTTGTATGCTTCCCTTTAAAATTAACATTTCCGCCCCTCCTCATTTGTAGCGAAAATTTGGATACTTTTTCTTCATTACCTTTTTTTCGAGATAAGAAATATAATTTTTTCCATGTATTACATTTTTTTCAATGTAGTTAAATTTTGTGTATTTATGTTAATATTCATGAAAGAGTCCACATATTGATTTTAAATTTCATAGCTCGTATTTTTTTAAATATTTTTCTCGTTGGAGTGGTTGATGAGATCCAATCTTAAATTTTCGTGCTGTTTCCTGGAAAGAGCGCACCTGCTACATAGTGATTGTATTTTCTTCTGGCTTTTTCAAAAATTACAGCAAACGTAAACCCTTGATAGATATTTGGTTCTGTTTTTTCTGTGATAAAGTAATCCCTTTCATAAAAACTTCTTCGGATAGGATAACTTTGCCGCCGGTGCCCGGTGTAATAGCTTTGATGCTTGTGCACAGGTATCTGTATTTATTCTAAAAATATTATTTATATTCATATTATAAAATATATATACATAAAATAGTAACTTTATATTATTTTCAACTAATTGCTCCTTTTGCTAAATATGAGAGCAAATTAGAAGAGAGCAAAAATGACAATGTAAGCTATGACACTCCTAACCTTTTTCCAATTTTTTGGTGTTAACCGAAGTATCGAAAGGAAAGTTTGGATGAGCCGTGTTTCGGATGAGATCAAGAGGAATATCCGGATAGGGGCTGCAATTATTGCTATTGCATCTTATTTCTTATGCATCTTTTACATATTTATTGCATATTCATATTCTATATTACGGGCATATTCTGTAATTTCTCTCTCTCTCTCTCTCTCTCTCTCTCTCTCTCTCTCTCTCTCTCTCTCTCTCTTCATGTTACGTTTTTCCACAAAAAATTAAGTGCTACAGAAAACCTTTTTGTTCCCCCCTCCTTGTTGTTTACTACCCGTTTTTTCATAGCCTGAGCCCACATGAATATGAACTTGTGTAATTCACTGCACTCTACGGCTAACGCACACTCCCGACTCTGTTTTCATACAAGGACTATACAAAATTAAATGTTTATATTTGTCCGATGTACACGTGACCGTGTGCTTTCTCATAAGAGCTGAAGTGAGAAAATTATCAGTATGTGTAGGCTTAAAGCTCAAACTTTTGCACTCTTTCGTTGCAATACCGCTTGAAACATGTACCCACTTCCTTCCCCTTCGGCACTCGTTTCCCCTCTCCCGCTTTGTATTTGCATTCGCATTTGCATGCACGCTAAGGAAGGACGATGAAAATTTAAAAGAAACCCTGAGACAGAGAAAGAATAGTTAAATTAGTTACACAGAGATAAAGGAAGAGAAGGAAAATATGGGTGAGGGGAAGAAAAGGGGAGGTGAGTGAGACGAATAGGGAGGCAAATGGAAAGAGATGACGCTACGGCGCTAGCAAAAGGAACTAATTTTTCGGATGAGTCACACTTTAGAAATGAATGTCTCGAAGATTCAACTTTAAGGAAGTCATCCGGAGCGAGAGAGGATTTTTTTATGAATATTAGTCCCTCCGCTCCTTTTAACGACTTTCGCTCAATTCCCCCAAAAGAGATTTTTATGGTGATGAAGTCACGGATCATTTTCCTCTGGGCGCGTGTTTAATGGAAACATCCAAGGCCACGCGCCTTGAGCTTCTTTCTTGAAGAGGATCATGGCGGAAGGTTATGGGGGTCATCGGCCATTGTTTACGTTTAGAAGCCGAGATTCACATAAACGAAGTCATTACTCCTGCAGTGAATTCACTGCTCCCTCCATACAAGAATCCGCAAGTTCTTTCAAGAAGGCCCTTTCACCACTTCATGTTTGTGGTCTTCATACTTGAAATGCAGTACGCAAATTTTGTGTGAAGGAACTATTCTCTAGCGGCTAGGACAACGGGCATCATTTTCCTACCATCCCGACGATGTCTAAACATCTCCATAATGGTGAAAACAAATGCAACGGCAGGGAAAATTTATGACTATAAACTCGTAGACGATATATGTTGACGAAGTTATGTCTCTTATCGTATCTCTCTGTGCGCAGCTGGGAATGTGTGGTAAAATTCGGTCAAGTAATTTAATATCTCGATTTTCTTCACTTGTCGCATCCTTGAAATACATTGGTCGAAGGCATTGGCATTATCATTGGCATTCTTAATATTAATCTAATATTTATATATAACGTATATAGTATACGTTATATATATATTTATATTATATATATATGTATACAATTATTATTATTAGGTAATCTACCGGTTAAGGTAGGTTTTTGGATGGACATAATTACTAAGTAAATAATTTGTGACCCCTAGCAAAACACAACATCCTACTCTACATCAGATCCCTCTTCATCTCTGAGCACTTCCTTCCTCCCTTCATCCCGTCCAACATCCCTAGTCTGTTCCTTCCCTTTCCTCGTTTGCCCAACATTCTCCCCTCAATTACAGTCTTCAACATCCCACTGCCGGTCAATACCCCTTTCATCCATTTTTCCTGCCTCCATAGGATTTCTCCCAACAAACCCCTCTCTTCGCCCACCATACCAAGCACTTCATATGTATATATATTTATATACACTCACACTCACACATATATATATATACATATATATATATTTTTTTTTTAAGGAAAGACACACGGATGTGAATAATAATTTAAATGGAGAAGCGAGATAGCGCTAGCTAACAAAAATACAAATGAACACATAAAATGAAAATCACACGTATTCCGGATTTTCGGTGGTCAAACCACACTCACACGATATATTTATGTATTGTTGGCAATCTTAGTAGTAACTCAATGCACTGCACGTACTACTGACTCGTCAAAACTGTATAAATATATGATAAGTTCACGCTCACATTTTTCCCGCTGCCCCAGCTCTTTCTCGTGAATTGATCTTTATTTTTCTCGAATGACAAGTAAGTTCGACGGCTAGTGTGTCGCCCAGTTTTGCAGAAAAACCGGTTTCGACACCCGCCGTGTGTATTTCTTTTGCTCCCATTCGGACTTAACATTTCAAATCCCAGGATCTCCAATCCAATCGGACTGGACGTTATACTGCCTGGTCTCCTGGCACCTTGGCAGTTAACTTGAGGTTGATGACACATTTCCCTTCTCCCTCATTGTGTTCCACAATTACTCAAACGCCCGGAAAGGTCCAGACAACCTCGGCTATCGAGAGTGTCCCACCAAGAAATTTCCCGTGCACATAGCGTTAACTCCGCCGTAAACTAGCGATTACGACCGTCGGCGATTCACAAAACAAAGTGGTCGGCGTGACAGCCGCGATTTCTAATATAATAGGATCTAACATAATCCAAGGTCTTTCGGGTGAAAAATCTTTCGCGGCCAACATCGTCACGCCCATCGTCTTTCCAGACCTTTTGCCAGGGCGACCCAATTCACACGGATTACATTCGCTAAACTCCTTTTGTCCTGCGTGAAGATCTTCTCATAAATCCACGTTTGCGTAAGTAATCCCCTCGAAACATCTATTGTCACCTTCCCCGACACAATTCTCCCAGTATTATCTTCAGTACTCTCAAGCGTGCTGTAGTAAACGGTTTTGTTATCCAATACATCAAAGTGTAGAACCATAAATATAATTTACATTAACTTATTTAAGTATGTTCTCTCGTTAAAATAAATTATATTTAAAAAATGAAATATCAACGGTGTAATTGAATTGTTTTTATTTTCGTGCATGGAGACATTTTTCAAATAACTTTGGCTGTCTTTTTGATTCCCGACATTTATTTGATAAATTTACTTATTAATTTAATTCTTACCTCTGGCTTATTTTTAGCATACTGTATTATTCTATCCCTTTGGCGCTTTCCCTTATACTTCTAATAAATTTGTCAACAAACCTCTCTTCTCATTTACAGAATCAACCTCGCCATTTTCTCTCAGTACAAAGTATTTCAAAGGACATGACACTATTTTATAGAAAATCATATTCGGCATTTACGTTCCATCGATATGTATGAATTTTTGTATCGTTATATCGATGTGCTTCGTTGATAACGAGTTTTACGGTGCTGTCGATTCTTTACGGACTGCAGGTTTCGACAAATGTTTGACGACTTAAATTCTCCCGAATACTTCGATTTACCTGTAATTGAGCCACCAATTACCGTACGCATTAATTGCTCCATCGATTCCAATAATTATTCGAATATTGGTGTCACTACCTCCAAATGTCATTCAGTGTCGAAAATCAGTCATGGGATAAGAGCATCTCTATCTTTCTACAGTCGCTAAGGGAGAGGGACGATGATGGAGAAACGAAACGATCGGTTCCATAGCACACCGAGAGTGGCTGAAGGAGATGGATTATGTGAGCGAGGGGCGAAGGAAAGACCCATTTGGGCCCCAAAATCGTTTTATTATGCTCCCGTCAATCTTACACCCACGTCCCATTTTCGTGTCGTTTCACCAAAGGCCCACCCGCGCAGGAAGGTGTTAGGCACGCCTCCCTCCCCCCACCCTCCACCACTCACTCATCGCGCCACAACGCAAACACAAACGCTCCCTTGTACCCCAGTGACGCGATGGAGGGTGAAAGTGCGTTTCGCACTCGGGGGTGGATTAGGAGGCGCGTGAGGGGTGTGAAGAGCGAGGGTGGCCGTTCCCACCTGTCTTTGCGCCGAACCGGCTCAAAGGCGGAGATTGGATGCGCGGAGGGAGGGCGATTCCGAAGGGGAGCGGGGGGGAAATGATGCAGGTCGTCTGTTCTCCCTCCCGGCTCCATCCAGGTGTGGGTCAGGGTCACGGTTCGTAGTCCTGAGCGGCGAGGCGTGGATGGTTCGGGTGCTTTCCGAATATTCCGCGGCCAGGGACGCATTATTTACCCTCGGTGCTCTCTTGATCCCCCCTCCCTTCCGTTCTCTCCCACGCAGTCCAAACGAGGTTCCCACCATTTTTCACACCCGACAAGCCAATTCTACTTGCGAAAAACGTCGAAGAGCCCGCGGACCTTTTCTCAAAGCCTGCTTGATGTGATTTCTTCTGAATCTCACGCCCCGTGCATTACAGCCCACATATGCGTGGGTTGAAATTATAAGCCTCTGGCCGCAGAGCTAATCGTTTTGGCTCGAGCATTATACCGATTTTCGTGGCTATGCAATTCATCTCTCTCTGGTATTCAGTCGCCATCCTTGGGAAGTGGTTGCTAAGTGCCCATAACTTTGTTATAAGTAGTGGATTCCTGTTAGCCGTTACAGCATTCGAACTTTTTTTATATCTCTGAGTGTATTTAAGTGATAAAAATCCGGCTCATGTAAAATTGGTGCACCAACTACCTATTAATAAAATATCGATAGTGAAATGCTAAAATGACATTAAAAATGAGGTTTTTAAGAGGATATTATGGAATAAATATCCCCTTCCTTCCTACTTTTGCACTGTCGTAAATATTGGAAGTTTTGTAATTGGGTAAATGTATCGAGAAGTTATTATATCTTGTTATTCTTACATTCACCAAATTTTTCATACTCAACCTTTGCAGCCTCCTTTCAAGAAAAATAATGAAAGTTGTGGATTCAAATCTTTCCAAGGCCGTGCGTTAAAATCCTTTGGTGTTATTCATGTTTAAAATGCGTGATCATACCTTGTGGAATCTAAAGTTTATTTTAGATTTGTATCCTCTGTTGTTAATGAAATTCGCTTGCATATTCTTTGTAAAAACTAAGTGAATTGAGGTTTTAAGTTGAAGCATAATACGAATATTTTTCAATTCAACGAATCTGGTGTATCATATCATATCGAAATTATATCATATTATATATTAGTTTTAATCTCACTGAGTCATTAAATATATTTGTCGTTTAGTGTACTTACATGCTTAAGCATAGGGATGGGGTTTAAAGTCTTTATAAAATTCTCAACTTACTGAAGAATACTATATGATGGATAAAGCTCTAAGGATTGCATCATGTGCCAAGCTAACATGTTTAATAAAATTTAACGGTCTCTGAATGCTTAGTATGTAAAATTTTAGCCTTTGACTTGAGCAAATCCACACCAAAAGGAAAAAATCTTGCATTGATTCTTATGCATGTTGTTCGTCTTAAAAACTGCGACCCAATTACCATATGAGGTTTCTTACAACTTTTATTCATTTAGCAGGGTGCCATGTATCAAACGCATGTGTCCACCGCACATTTATAGACTTAAACGGTAATTTACATCCACCTAATACCCCGCAATCCGCCACTAGGGCATGTGGCGGGGGGTGTTAGGACTCCATCCGTAATTAAGAAAGAAAAAAAACCACATGCAAAAGCCACAAATTTATACCATCTATGCCTAAGTCTGAAGAGAGTAGCTCGCAATTAAGTTGGCTCCTTATTTCCCTGTATACCACCGTATCGTCGGCAAATAACCTCAAACTATTGCTAACCTGTGTGCTGAAGTCATTAATGTATATTAAGAACAGAAGAGGACCTATTACACTTCCCTGGGGAACGCCCGAAGTTACATCTCTTACGGCAAGAAACATTACATGCGTTAGCTTTGACATCAAGGATTCCATTAAGCCATCTCTTCTCAAAAGTCATGCGGAAAAATATTTTTTGATCAAATTAAAATAGTTCCTTCAAATCTACGGAAAATAAATTTATATTTCTCGCAAGAAATCAGAATCCCTCTGTAAGAATTTCACTTTCCCATATTGATTGGATTGTCAAGAGAAAGAAAACGTTTAATGTATCACAAAGTTGTGCTATTGGAAAAAATTGGTAAATCTATCTTCTGGGTACCCTTTTATTATTCTCAATTACTTGCAATATCCGGGTGGTCAAGCCATTTGAATTTATAATCTTTCTCTCGGAAATAGATCCATGAATTTTAATTACTATCCTCTTTCAACCTTATTATTCTCACAGGATACTTTTAAACTTAGAGTATTATCAATTTTTGACCAATTACTCATAAAATAGAAACCGATGAACTGATAGTGATATCTTTTTTACAAATATAGTGGCCATATCATGTATTTAAAAAACCGTAATCTTCAAAATGATCTTATGATTGATGCGAGCTCTTCACGTAGCTGATGTTATATTTTTTAAGATTAAGTGTATAGCATAAATATGTTTGCCCTTTTTTAACTTCAGCAGCACATTAGAGCGAATTTGAGAACGAGGTATTTTCATTCCCTTCAGTTAATATGGTGTGGGAATTAAGTCATTATTGTTCATCCTAAACATATTCCTCAAGCAATGCAAAGCCACCTGAGAAAAATTTGGTTCCATCGATGTGTTTCTATGGCTCTTAAAAGGAGATCACTCACTCTAGTGCGACTTGATAGACATTCATAATCACCGTTTCGATTGGCTGAAATATATG
Organism: Hetaerina americana; assembly: GCF_022747635.1. Lineage (NCBI taxonomy): Eukaryota > Metazoa > Arthropoda > Insecta > Odonata > Calopterygidae > Hetaerina > Hetaerina americana. The sequence goes on along the minus strand of NW_027287095.1, from coordinate 77,336,772 downwards.
GCCACAAGCCGCAAGTAAACAGTTAACCGAAAACATATCGCCAAGAGAGTATAAAAGATTAGCGAAGAGTTACATAAACATCTTAATAAGTATCATTAGCTGATATCTTCGTTAAACGAGATTAACATGTATTTCTACTATCTCCTCAAATTACCATTCCCAACACCCGGCTGCTAGGATGCATGAAATACATGAAGCAGGCTCTCTTACATTTACTCCTCTGCCCTATGGGGTGACTTTGTGTTCATACCTCTGTTTTCTCTTTTCAGTTCAGGTTTTAAATAAATTAATTTTCGTCAGCTTATAATGTGAGCTGAATTTGTGGTCCAGGATAGTAAAAATGTACGGAATATATCAAGACCATGATAATATTCTATTGCTAATTATTGGGGCATCTTTCATTTCCATTGTTCAATTATAAATCTACCCTCTCCACGATAATGTCGCATTTACAATTGACAGTTGCGCAGAAGAAAAATTGAAAAAAGCGTGAAGTCCACAGGACTAAAAATTACAATGAAAAAATAGCAATAGTGATGTTGCTCAAATGCTTTTATATTCGTGGATAATCCTTCCATTATAAATGTTTCGTCTGGAGTATTCTGTTCTTTTAGTTGAAGTACAGTGGGCATTGGGCAAAATAATTTTATTATCCGTAGATCATTGAATTTGAAGGGTTGAAAAGACTTTCCAAGCTTCACCCTCCCATCATCACCTACTCCAATCTCTCTCATGTTTAGCGTCCTTAAAGAATGGTTTTTCCTCTAGCTCTGAAGAGGAAATGAAAAAGAGGAGTGCTTGAGTGGGGGCAAGAACCCTCAACTTACGTCACTCCCTTCTTTGCCGCCTGAATCCTCGTCACTACGGGCGTACAAGTCACCTGTGCAGGTATTCACAGTCGTGCGCCAACACCCATCGAGCCCACGGCACACGGCTCGCGTCGGCCGACAGCTCCGCGGGTGAGAATCCATCCTCGTCATATCGCGTCCTTTCATCTCCCAGGCGACCGCCATCGACCGCTTGACGTGAAGGGAGAAAACAAAAGAAAAACTCGCGACGCACCCAAAGCCACGCGCACACTCGGGGTTGTTCGGCCGACGACGCCACTTCGCGCAAATTATCGCGACCATCAGGGGGTCCCGGTGTGTTAAAATTAGAAGCAAGGAACTGAGGATAAGGCTGGAAGAGCGGGGAGAGAGAAAAATAAAAATTATAATTCGTAATGGGAAATCGTACGTGACGTACGTTGAACGTCCCAGGGTCGAGTGAGGGTGCGACCGGACGGAAAGATTGGTTCGGTGCTCACGTTCATTCCACTCCAACAGCCCTCCGTCTCTCTTGAAACTCAAGGACCGTCCCAGTCTCTTATCCTGGCTTTGCAACCACCCATATCCTTCTCCGCGACCAACGCTGCTCTCCTCATCGCCGATCTTTGCCGAAGGATGTGATTTCTGCCCCAATGCGCTCAATTTTGCTGTCGTTCATTCTTTACTAGGGATTTGAATCCCGCAGTGCTATCTCCCTCATCTGGTACATCATCACTGAGTCATTCTCAATACCCTTTTCCAAGTCACCAACAATTTATAAAATTGCAACGAAGAGAAAGATAACGGATTGCTCTCGCATCAAGGGGCAAACATGGAAATGGAGGAGAAGGAAGGCGGTTAGACACTCGGCGCCGTCATCCGTCTTCTATCGACCAAGGAAGTCAGAATCTTTGTGTTTTAGTCTCCTTTAGACGAGTTCTGAAATGTGGGTATTTTTTATGTGAAGCGAATGTAACTTTGAATACTAAATAGGATCCTATCAACTTTGGGATTCGAGGCATCTGCTGTTCTAATATGTGGTTAATGGGGTTCCCCTCATATGGGCCACAAACCCATCAATATTATAGAAACAAGTTACTTTTGAAAGCAAATATTACGTAGAGGTATATTCAGATCTTACTGAAAATAACGTATTAACTCATTATAGACACTGTAACTTGCCTGTACCTCCCTCTCCATATCCATATCTGGGATAAGATATCCATATGTATTGTGGTAAAGTTTTTTAGAAGTTATTTGAATTAAGATTCCGATCATTCTGCTAACGCTTCTTTATTTCGAGGGTGGCCAAATGTTCCTTCTGGACATAAAACCGATGTATCACGGTTTACGGTCGGAAGTGCCCACCCACTCGCTCACTTGGTAATCCTTTCGAAACACGTCAGCGGCGGGGGTCATTAGCGTATGTGAAGTATTCAAGGAGAAACGAATGGGAGGAAGGAAGTAGAGAGAGACGTAGTCGACCGACCTTGCGCTTCCTCCTAACGGGCCTAAGCCAACAGAGCTAAGCAGGGTGGGCAGCCATGACTAAATCAAACCTAGAGTTCGAGGCCAGCCTTGATGGTGTAAGTTATGCATTACGATGGAGGAACAGTTTTCGAGACAATGTGTCTCAGCTGTAAACGCACCCTCCAAATCTCAAGTGTGTGAGTCCCATTCGAGTGCAATCAATTTCTCAAGAAATGTTTTCATTGCCTCACTAACACAACTTCACCCAAACGCGACACTTTGAAGCTGGCCTGAGTAGACCGGCAAACATACCGAGGACGTGCTTTATGCCAAATAAGACGTGAAGGATGAACATGTGAAGAAGTGGGATGATATCATGGCTGTAAATCACGACATACGAGAAAAGACAGCAAATAAGTTAAAATTTTAAGATAGTTATGGCCATTTAATGCGTGTATTGTGAAGATATTCATTGAGTGACTTGTTTCAATTGTTCCTCCTTACGTGAATTTAAAAGAATGAAAATTTAATATAAATGTCATTGATTCAAAATGTTTGTTCTCTCACAGTTTCTAAAGTTCACTCTAAGAATCAATTACATGACGCTATTCTGAAATATCTAGTAAAATTTTGCTTTTGAGGTACAATTTATGCGTTTATGAATGCCATTTAACAAAGATTGGGAGTTAAAATCTTACGTTTTGAGAGCGAATATGTTCGCATTTTTGGCATAAAATTTATAATATCGAAGCCAGTGGCTCTCAAACCTATTTTATCTCTAATCCCTTAGAAACTGGCATTATTTATTGTCATTTTTATTTGGGAATACTTTACGAGAGAGAGACTATGATAAAGTATAAATTATGAATCCCATTTTTGGGACCACTGTCGTGGGTGTACACGCATGAACCAAATAAAGGCTTTGACGCGAGTGAGAATTAATTTCAATTTGCCAAATTTTTAAGAAGTATAACCAACTCATTAAAAATTACCTCTCAAATGAAACATTAAATTTTACATTGGGCATATCTTAACATCATAATATTTTGGCTATAATATGATGTTTACGCTGGTTTTTTTAAATAATCCTGCCCATATAGGTGAATTATGTAGTTGACCTTCTTTACTACAAATTCTTCCATGACTTTAACTTTCAAACAACCGTGAAATCGATTTCCTTCAGGAACCGACACACGTTAGTTAAAAAATAATAAACCTTTCCCTACGAGGGCATCGAACCTCGGACCTCAAGGCATGGTGGGTCGGCTCTTCGCCCTCCCGTCAAGCACCGCCCCCACCTTCCGTTGACGCGACAACGCGCCGTTTATTTCTCCGTCTCCCCTTTTATCTCCTTCCCTCGATTCCTACCCCACACACCAACCATACTCTTCCTTCCCTCCTCCTATCTCACGAGTACTTTCCTCTCGTGTGCCATGCCCGCCGCCGCCTACATTTTATTTACATCCGGTCACATCCGGAAAAGGGGGAGGGAGGGGGAACGGTTGAGGGGCGGGGGGAGAGGGGTTGGAGGGTGTAGGAGTGAGGACGGAATAGGAGTCGAGAGTGTGTGCGTGCCTCTCTCTCTCTCCCCCGCGCCGCCGACGTCCCATGCATCCGGAGGAGGAGAAGAGAGAGAAGGCCCTGTCGGGGGTTGGGGGGGGGGCGTGGGGGTGTCGGAGGAGTTGGAGGAAGAGGAGGGCGGCCTCGGCGCTGTTGGCGGGATTGTCTCCGTCAGAGGGAGGAGGAGGAGAGGCGGTAGGGCTTGCGTGGGCTGAGGGGGGGATGGCGAGGAGGTCGGAGGTGGAGGGAGGAGGTTGCGAAGGGGGAGATAATGGGGTAGGAAAGGAGGCGGGAAGTGAGTCGGGTTGTGGTGGGGGACGGCGGGCGATAGCAAAGTCCTCGCGGGGTTTTCTTCGCTACCTGTGAATACTCCCCACCTTCCCTTGTCTCGAATTTCTTCCTTCCCACCCTCATTCACCAAATCTGCAGTCTATAGGACACTGAACACTCTTAGGCGACCCATCCGCTCCATAACACTACCCCAGGAGTGCGTCCGCAAGACTTCATTGTTCCTGGGCGCTCACAGATATTTTGCAGCCCGCTTCGTATGTGTCCCAAAAGCGTAAGAACGTGGTCTACGCTGGGAAATATGCGCCAGCATTATTCATTAGACTATGGAATTGTCAATACGTAAATATATTAGAAATACAGGTGAGAGCCTAAATATGTATTACGTCAGGGCAAATGAGCGTTTTCTTAGAATTAAACGGGCACGTCTCTCCTCGTTGAGACGAAGACAAAAATCTCAGGTGTGTTGTGATGCACTAAATATAGGTTATTATTTTCCAAATGCATTGATAAACTGCTGAAGTACCTCTTACTATTCTATCACTTCAGCAATTCATGTGATACAAAATTACTTTAAAAATTCGAAAAATTAGAGGAAATTGAAATGGCACGCCAAAAACTAGCATAGAAAATGCTTTCACATCAGCCCTTCCTATCGAGAGAAAAATGACTTAATATATACCATGCCATGCTCTTTTTTAATATTTTTACTTGAATTTATCTTGAAAGAAAGCAAACTCTGAATTTCCACAAAAATTCTGATTAAACTAATGATGTCTTGAAAAGTCATTTTAACGTAATATTTAGCAGCGTTAGAGGTAATACGATTAATTTAGTATTTCAGCAAATCAGCTAAAGCTCAAGTCTTCGCTCGTAAAAGAGTTGTCACTTCGCTGAGTTGCAAGTGAAATACTTAAACGTATTACGTAATATAACTATGACATGCATGAGACTCAAAAACTTTTCAATTCTTTTTGAATGAGGTTATGTAATTGTGGAGCTCCAAGGAATAGTTGTAAATATTTACCCGGAACAAGTTTCTTGGTCGTATAGCTCATTAAATTCTCCAAGGTGAAAAATTGTATTTTAATAATAAAACTTGCTGATATAGGTGTGATCGCCTATTCGGTAAAAAAACGTAGCTGCCGACCGAAGCGCCTCGGATTCAAGCCTGAGTGACCCTTCTTGGGCAGCCACATCCACATATTTGCGCTCTCAGGAATAAATTGCTAAAGGAGATAATTATATAGTACATAGGTTGAGAAGCTGCTCTGCTCTGAACGCAGCATCAAGTACGCGTTGGGGGTGAACTTTTCCCGCTAACCTTTTTGCCATGAACTCCTCTGTAATGGCATACGCCCCAATCACAAATTTTAATTTATTTCTTATTGCGAGAGAAAAAAATTATTGCCCTTTAGGAAAGCCATACTCATTTAGATTGTTTTGGTTTTAATAGTACATTTTAAACGTCATTGTTCGATTATATTCTAATGCTATTGCGTAATTTAAACATCTAGGCACAGACTTTCCGGGCAGTCTTATTTAACATGTTGGTGGTGTGATTTTGTTTGGTTTAAATTCAGGGGAATACGATACAATATATAAAACGAATCTGCTTTTCGTGCGAGGGGATTTCACAAAAGTAAATATCTTCCGAGAAACACCAGTGTATTTCTTTTACTCGTGGTAATGGATCACAAGAATAGGAGACGGAATAATAACGATTCCTCTACCGAAAATACCGCCGTGTCTTTTGTCATTTCCATCCCCTCAACCAGGCTTTCTTTCTGTTCACCTCTTTGTTGTCTCGCCAGAAACACACGATTGACGTATTTTTACGCTCTTCCTTAAGCATTTTGTTATGAGGGTGCATCCGTGTAGGACTGCCACGTTTCGGTAATAATTTCACTTTTCAATTCCGCTCACATCATGCTCGTGACACCAAGTCGTCGTATGGCGAGACGAAGACACTCGAGGGAGCGTTACGATGGTTTACGGCTTTCGTGGTTTTTTTTCAGCACTCTTTTCCGCTCCTCAAATATTTTATTCGCTCCAATTGACTTCCGCTGGGCCTTTGAATCTGGAGTGCAGAAGTTGCAAACTCACTCCTGGGCATTAAACAATTATAATATGCTGGCTCCTCAATACTTATACATGAAGTTCTTTTTTTGGGCATTTCGGAGGCAAAGGGTAATTCTGTTGCGGTCAGTATTTGGGGAGGTGACCGACGGCCATTTGCCATCATTGACTTTAATAACCATTTTTGACTCCCGTGAATCACTGCTAATAATCTTTCCTTCCCGGCCTGTAAATATTTTTAGTTAAAATATCCGTGTTTCATTACAAGTTATTAAAAAAGCTCACCATCTTAATCCTATCCACGGAATTTCTGCATTTGCTCTGAGCTTGTATAACCTGATATTATTATCAATAAACTATTAAATTTATTATATTTTTAAAGACAGTTACGTATTATATATGTCTCGCCAGAAATATTTTTTCCCTGAATTGTGCAAATCATACTTTCATCTTCCGCTCAACTAACACTGACCGGTGTGATGAGCCGGCATTATCTCTAAGGTAATGGGGAAGGTAATTAATATCTACTCCACTGGGATTGCCTGTCTCCTCCGTAGTTAGGTACGTAAAATAGCCGCAGCGCCATCGCTTCGTCTGCAATTCATTCGTCTTAAAATCCATTCCCCGAAGCGTCACGTAAATTATTACCTGCTGCATCAATATCTTTCTCCCGTGAAAGGACTTCCGGCCGCTCGCCCGTGATAACCTTAATGCATGATTTCATCAGTACGTTTTCCTTCTCCACGTTCACCCTTGAACCTGGCCAAGTGCATCGGCTTTCGTTTAATAGGAGCACGTTTGTGCAAACGAAGTATCTTTACCCAGCATTGCATTCGTGATCATTGAAGAACCATGATTTAAATACAAATAATTTTCAAAACAAGAATTGATTTCTTCCTCAAGTTTTTCCTCCGAAAAAAACTGTATTTCCCCCAGCAATAACTAACACAAGAATTTGTTTGGGTAGAACTGTAGAAATTCAATTTTACAATCAATAAAAATAATAGTGTAATATAAGCCTAATAATAAGGCATCGATTTACTATCAGATTTTAAATTATGATTCTTTTTGTCATTTTATCATAACCTTGAACCATGTAGGTAGGTAATTCACAACCGAGAAATGCATCAGAGTTAAACGTTCTTCAGTCCTATTCGTTGGAAACAATTTTTAAAAGTGTTAATTTGACTCATAAAATAGTTGGTATTGTGTTAAAGTTCAAAATATCTGTTTGACTGCGAAGAGATAATGTGGACTATGCATACCTTCACGCCATATCCTTTTGATGTCGTTGGCACTTTGTTGCTCGTCAGCGTTTTGATCATTTTCAGACCAATTTTTTCCACCATCCCAACTGGAAATCTGTATTCGAGGATGCTGCATATTTAACGTCGATCTCATTGCAGTTTTATTCAATTTTGTCGATTGCAAATCAGCAGAGCGATTATTCGATTCTGTCGAACAGAGTTTAAGTCGGATTCTTTCGCAGATAGGTAATGCAGCCCATTTGCATCGGCAGGAAACTTGTGGTGCGTTGTCATGATTCGGAGGTTTGCGCAGTCATATCTCGAAGAAGAGAGAGATTGCGAAGGCATGATTGGAGTCGACGGTATGCATAAGGGCTGTATAGCGTATGCACTACGCAAGGCAAGTAACATATGGGAAGTAGAATTGCAGCCTCGCTTGCATAAAGAGGTGACTCGCCGGAAGAATTGCTAATGAGAAGGGCTTGATCGGTTGTTAAAGTATGAAAACATTTAGCGCCGGGGAAAATATGCTCGTGACATTTCACTTCAGTTCTCTCTCTCTCTCTCTCTCTCTCTTCCTTCCGAGAGAAAAAAGAGCTAGAGAGATGCATTGCGATTAATTCCGTCCTCCACATCGGGGTGGACATATAAATACAAATCAGTGTTCGCAGCCTTAAAATGATGCAGAGAAGTGCCGTCATCCTTTGTTCTCCGAAACAGTTAATTATAAATTCATTTCGAATCGGATGTTATGCATGTGCGGCTAAAGTATGTCATGACGTGCAAAATGAAATTGGAAAAACGTAGCAATAAAATTATTATAAATATGGATTTGGATTTTAACCGAAAACCGTATGTTAAATATTTTCTTTATGGGATAGGTTTTATTTTTATCATTATTATTGTTCATTAGTAATTTATGTTTTGATTGATCATCGCTGGTTATGTAGGTACTCGAATCTTAAACGATGGTTTACCTGGAATTAGTTGTCTTGAAATGGACATCAGAGTTTCAGGTTTAACTTTGTGGAATTCCTTCATGATGAGGGTAAAAAAATAAACTTTGCATTTCCACATCAAGATTTAATACTTCACACGATCAGTTGATGATGATGCGCAGCATCGAAACCATGATCGTGAAATATTTAATCTTCATGTGGAAGTGCAAAGTTTCTTTTTTTTACCCTCGTCTAAATTTACGCGTTCAGGCCGCCATAGTTTTCATTGTAGATTTACCGTAAATTACAACTTATTGTGACAGCAGATCCCAGTAGGAGAGGATTTGAAGCCTCCTGCGGCGATGCTTAATTTTTGGAACGACTAAAGAAAGTGATAGCTAGGGATGCCAACTTACTATAGTTTGGTTTTTTGGGAGCGCACTAATTCTAATGGAACTCAATACGCGCTAATTAGTTCAGTGCTGAAAATATAAATAACTGATTCTGGATACATAGGTTATCACCAAATCTAATTTTACTCAAGCCCGTTTCCAAGGTGAATTTATAAAGTTTTATTTGATTCTCACTTTCGTTTGCTTATGAAATCAAGCCACGGGGAGTGGCATTGAGAAATGAAGAAGTGTGCCCAGGTGACTATTGGTATGGAATTTATAGAATTATGAAGACGACACTAAAATCGATTAAACATATTGCTCACTTGACGACCAGGAACAGAAGCATGGAGTGTTTAAAAAAAACTCACATTTTGGGCCACAGCCCTTGAAGTCGCACTGTTCTCATTGAAAAGTGTCGCCTTATCTGATTGAGACCGCACAACCAGACAAGTGGCCTGGTTTTGGAATGTGGTTTAATGGACGAGAGGGAGGCAAAGGAGAATATTAAAGGAAGGAAAATCGAATGGAGAGCAGAAGAGTGTGAAAGTGAAACATTATTTAACGAGGACATGACACTCAAGGGACCAGGGCCAAATAATGGTTAAATGACAAATATAGGTAGATGAAGTAAACTTTTGTGGCTCTCCTTCTGCTACTACAAATAAGCTTGAAAAATTAATATTGGGTTGTAGATAATAATCTTATTTTACGCGCGAAAGACTACCACTCACGAGAGAACAAATATATTTTTATGTTACTCAGACAAAAGGAGTATTAAGGTTTTGGGAATCTGCTGGATGAAGTCAAGTCACTCTCACGTTACATGACTCATGTCATATCGAAGTTATCGCCATATCTATGCCTTGGGCGTAAATCGAAAGCACAAACATGGTATTACCCCATCTAGCTGATCAAACCCTGAATTATGCAAAAAAATTATTTGTCAAAAAAGCATCAATTTATTTTTTATTTATTCATTCATATATTCTACGAGAATAAAAACCATTCAACCTTATAAATCAAATGCTTTATCAAATGTATGCAAATGTTTGTTCAAAATCTAAACACCTGGGTAAAATTACGGCGTATTATAAGATGTTTTAGGCAAAAAATGGCTCATTAGAATGAGTCGTAGCGTCCATCCTGCAAAGAAATGTCATGAAACTTCAAGGTGCTTCTGATTACATTCTTCAGCGGATTAAGACACATGACGTCCATCGAATGAGTGGAGTTTTCCTTACTTACGTTCACGTTTCCACTCATCCCAATCTCCAATCCCAAGGTCCTACCTCACCAGTCATGTTTGGTCTAAAACACTTTCCCTATCTCCAAAACAACTCGCTCTTTATTATTATTATCATGGCATGTTGCATAATTCTTCACTGAATTAAGGTGTTCTCATCAAAGTGTAAGGAATGCATTATGGAGCTCTTGTGTTAGAGATACGATTGCTCAATACCATGGCACCACTAAACCGAAAGTTAAATAATACATTTCTCGAAACTTGTGTCTGCTGATGGCCTATGTCATCTGTCGCCTCTAATGCCTCCTGTAAGGGATTTATGTCACGTCTAAGCTATCGGTAATCTATATAACTGTAACAGTGATCCTCTGTCATATCTAAGCTTACGATAATCTATTCAGATGAATCAAAACCAGTTATATGTATTTTTAAATTATTTAAATTTTAACTCTTTCAATGTCTTTCATAGATTCTCGCTGAACTGTAAAATTCAACGTGTAACAAGTAACCGGTGTTCTGCATTCGGTAAACAGCCTAACGTCTATGGACACTCAGTTGGCGCGAGATGAATCTTTCTTAAGATGGGTCATCTGTTACTAATGCTATTTCTTAGTTAGATTCGAAATCTTCCGTTTTCGTAGTGGCTAATGATGGGAAACTTGCGGCATTTTTACGCAGATCTATATCCAAATTGGATCGTTTTTTTCCTACCGAACATGGTGATGAGGTCTACGACCTCCACTGTTACCCCAAACACTGTCCCTTTCCAAAAAAGGCTAATCATTCCAGTCCCAACTCCCTCTAAGCTTCCACCAAAGGATTCACACGAACAAATTCCATCATTATCAATCATTGTTAGCGTCAGGATCTGTTCATCGGGATCCGGCGAGAATTTTCTCCCAACTTCCTTTTCGGTGGTTCTCCCGACACCGTTTTCCGAGGATTTAATCGCCCTCTTGTGTTTTTCCAGGTTTCCTCCCTTGTCCCGCTAACAATCCTCACCCTCGCATCACAGCGTCATCGTCCCCATCCCTTCGCCCTCCTCTGTTTCCGCCCCTTGTCCCTTCCCAACCCTCTCCCCCTCACGGTCCTTCCGCTCACTTAAATTTGCCTGCTCCCCGCTCTCCCAACCCCCCTCCCCGTGTTCATTCTCAGCCTACTCCGTCTGCAGAAATCTAGTCTTCAGTCCGATCTCCACATTTTCCCTCTCTCCCTCTCTCTCTCTCCAAGGTTCTCTCCCCCTCCCCCTCTTTCATTCCTCCCCTTCACACCATTTCACCTCCTTCACAAGCACCTAGGGGTTAGTGACCCCGGACGTCCATTTAATAAGTCCCTTGGTTTCAACCAAAGATATATCGTCAGCATCATGGTCCTCTGGATGTCACAAATATCTGAAGTCCATTTCACACTACGAATTTCCTTGCGCATGTTCATGCAAATGACGTCAAACAATGGTTTTGATCTCACGATTGCTTGAAGGATCGAATACTGGGTGTGTCCATATGGACGAAGTGATTTCACAATCGATTAATCAAAATTAATCGATTCTGAAATCACTTCGAATCACGGCCTCAAGTTCATATTCTTAACTTTTGAAGTGAAATGGAGTCATTCCAGCAAACGGAATAGGATATTTCTACGCAAGGATAGTAAGAAATAAAATTTTTTTAGTGTGTGTTAATCGCCTCCTCTTTCCTTTCTTCTTAAACTAGCATTCTGGCAGTACAGGAAAATTTAAATTTCCTTCCAACTGGGGATTTCAAATATTTCTAGTTTCAGCATAAATGAACCTTATTGTCTTTTTAAACGTACTGCGGTTCTGGTGAATGAATGACGCGTAACATATCAACTCACATTACTTCTATTTTAGAACCTACAAAAATTACCTAACGAGAATCCTTCGTTAATATGGGATACTTTGGCGTTTCTTAGGAATTTCACACTTAGCAGTTTGATTTCTCTTATCCGATACCATTATATCCCTTAACTTAATCTGTATTTAATTTATTCTGTACCTTTCTATGTTGTTCTGTTCTGTATCGGTTCGTTGGACATTACATAATTCGGTATCATTTGAATGTCCGTGTTCTCTTATTGTATTCCATTTTATTATTCCGCACCTGATTGAGAGATAGGAAAATCATTAAAGGAAATTAACTCAAACCAAACAGTATACATAAGTAACATCCACGCAAAATTACTGCAAGAGTTAAGAAAATTTGTAAAAAGGAGTTTATATTGACTAATTCGCAGTAGCATTTATGAGGAAAGATTTGGGCCAAACGACTTCGCTCTCTCAGTCATATTAATTCCCATCACAAGAAAGGGAGAAGCAGCCATGTGTGAGTCCTACATACGTAGTTCAATAAGCTTAGTTTTACCCGCAGTTAATTTAGTATTTAGTATTATCAAAAAAGGATGGAGAATAGGACAAATGATAACATAGGGAAAGGTCAGTTTGGGTTCAGGAAGGCGAGAGGTACAAGTGATGACATATGTAAATGAGGTCACTTATGTAAAAAAATATATAATGCAACGAGGATATATTTATTTTCTTAGTGGATTTCCGAAAAGGTGTTTGTCAGGGTAAATTGGGTTGAATAAATGTCTTCAGATAATTGGAGTCAATTTGAGAAGGATAGACTATTTTACCAGAATCTGTACATGTCTCAGACTTAACAGGCGCGGATGGTGAATGGAGATTCGGAATGGGAATTATTACCCGGGTGGTAGGACAGGGCTGTCCACTTTTACCCGTGGTTTACAAGGTATGTGTTGAGTTAGTGGGGAAAGAGGCAAGGAAAAAGCTATAATGAAAAGAGACGGGAATTCATAAAATTGGACGGATTTGCAGATGATCAAGCTTTAATTAGCCAGTCAGACAAAGGGTTTAAATCATTATTGAAGGCATTACAAAATCAGTGCGATAGTAATATGATGGCTATTTATATAAATTATACAAATTAAATGATGGTTAATTAATAATAAACAAATGGTCTTTTGTCTTTGTCTGACACAATCATCCAAAGTGATCCATTCCGTCCAGTGAAGAGAACTTGTCAATTCTTGATGTAACAGAAACAGATAATGGGAGATTAAATCCCTCTTCACATACCATTCGTGTGCAGCTCCCGGAAGCAGTTGCGAAGCGAGTCTGGATTAAACGGGAGCTACAAGAATGGTTCTTGGTCATTAGAAAAGCTAAGTAAATTTTAAATATAAGGATTAAATCTGGAGCTGAGATCGAGTATTTCGCCCATCTAGGAAGAGTTTTGGGTGGACGTAGTCTTAGTATTAGGGCCATGAGAAAAGGAATTGTGTTGGGCAAGGAAACTCTCACAAAGATAAGAAATAGCTGACAGGGACCTTAAGAAGGAATGCAATTGAAAAAAGAAGATCGAAAACCTTAATATGAAGCATATTTTTGTCCGCCACGAACAAAACAATTGACAAAATACATGTATTTGGTCGCATGGCGCGGAGGAGAGAGGATTTCAGTGGAAACCCGAAGGGGGAAATAGGAGAAGTGGATGCAGAGTATTTTGATCGGCGGTGGCTAGGTAGAAGGAGGACAAGAATGGAGATTTTTGGCATATAGAAGAGTGTATATAGAAATCAGATGTTATGCAGAACTGCAAGAGGGTTTATTTCTAGTGTAAAGTTTCACGTTTTATCATATAAGACCTAGAAAAGTAGCAGTAATTAGTCAGTGTTTCCATCAAAAGCCAGCCTAAATCGGTACGCTACAATTAATATTAATATTCCTTTCTTTTTGTTCATTTATTTAGTATTGTTATGTTTTCTTATATTTTATTAGTTTTTTGGAAAATGACTAAATATGTTCCCAGATTAAGTCAGTTCAAGCAATACCATGTTGATTAAAAAATTTGCACTGAACTATTCACATGCAATTGAAATATAATAATTTATTATTTGAGTTATCACATTTGTAATGAATCATTAATTTTTCTATACCATGGTAAAATCTAAAATTTATTGTTTTATTATTTATATATATTTAGTGTAAATAGCCATTTTGTAGTATCAAATCGCTCAATTGACCAATCTTCCATTTATAAAAGGGCTCTAAATGCAAAAGTTATCATACGAGACGAAGACGTTGATAAGTATAGACAGGTAAGAGTAGAATTTGACAAGTATAAACGTTGATCGTGGACTTTGTTAAAAATATCTGCAAAAACTATTAAACGTTGAATACATAAGATCCATTATTAATCACTCAAAATTTGAGTGCCTTCTATTGAGCTTGCAATACTAATGGAGAATGAAAAGGGTAGAAGTATTTATAGCTTAATTATTGGAGGCATTGAAGTTTCACAATAAAAGTTTTGATTAGATGGCGACAAGTAGTATTGTGCGCATGTGCGGCTGGATGTAATTCGATATGGACGCAGCTACTTTTACTGGCATGCAAGACTGGTATATCGCCACGTCTATGCGCATCTGATTATCACGCTGCTAGCAGGCACGGCTTCGACATAAAAAATATCACCTCCAGTCGACACAGTTGGATTGTTTGGAAACCCACCATGATTGAATGCAAACTGCAGATGATACCCTAGTTAACATTCGGTAAGAATTAATTACACTGCGTGTGTTTTCAAATCATAAATATCATCGAATTATTCCTAACCCGTTAACCGGCCGCTTCATAGACAATTATATAATAGCAATTCTTGAATAGTATAGTTCGCCTATTTTATGAGTGCCTGTTCATGCCTATTTCAATCAAAGCGTTTCCAAGGCATGAATTTGCGTGTTTGTGGAAGAATTTTTTTCCTTAACCTATAACATGGTTATAAATTTATTTTTGATTGAAAAAGGTAATTTTGTGAAGGTATTACTATTAGAATTGATTGTTTAAATTATTAGTATTAGTATAGATTATTTTAGGGGAGAAAACTTTACATAATAATACATTGGAAAAATAGAATATAAGGAGTGGAAGTGAGATAGATTGTTGGTTCAACGGAATCAATGCGCGATTCTCTCTTGATATGATTGGCATTGCGAGTAGATTATTACAAGCCCTAAACAAACTTGTCACCACCAAAGGAGTCCTTGTAATACTTAAAGTTTCCGTCCTCTATTGAATGATTAAAATGCACAGACGATGGGGCTTCATTTTGAAAAAACCATTCAATCATTTTTTATTTACTTGTCGATTTCCGTGATGAATAACCTCAAAAAATCTTAAGATTAAATACGAGAGAAAATAATAATTTTTTTACTTGTTAAGTATTACAATTTTTTCATGTTGTTTGTCTTGAACGAAGTTTCTCTGCGTTTCGTGCAAGAAGATCGATTTCATATCGTCTTCGGCGCGTCGATTTGAAAACCGTTTACGAGCCGCTTTCCCACGAATAAGAATTTACGAGCCCTTTACGCGTTGGACATGATGTATGTACAACGTGATCCTGTGGCTTTAAGGGAATGTAAATTGATCCCGTGGGCGAGTGGTAGATAAAAAAAATAAGCAAAAGATGGGGTTTTATTCGCGTGCATTTCTCACTCTCCCTCGTTTGAGCTTTCCTCTCACGGTCGCCTTCCGCTTCCGCCCTCGACCGTCAGTGCAGCACCGCCTTCCGACTCGCGTGCACTTCAGAGGAGTGCATTGTCGTGTCCATCAACCATGCAGGCAGGCGGGTGGAGTCCACTGGATGCACCACCAATCCTCGCCTCGTGACCAAAGTAAAGTCGTCGGGTGTGCCCCACCCCTCGGCTTTAAAAGCTTCTCCAATTGCACGTCCGATTTTTTCCTCAAAACTGAGGTTACCGTTGCACCCACGTTTGTTTTCGGGAATTGCAACCCCGGGTCTCACGATGTGGTTTCCCAGACGAATCACCGAACTTTCTAATTGGTCTCTTTGTCCATTGTCTGGCCTCTAAAGGTCCTAATGCGCACCATTGGCAGTTCTAAATTGTTGTTCTTCATTTCTGCTCTATTTTTCTTTAGTTTAGGCCGTTCATTTATTAGTATATCTCCCTATTTGTGCATTTCTGATTAATTTCTCTACACACACCAAGATCAACTGGTTGAGTGGCTATTACATGCAGGCAGGCTTATGTGTAGGCTTTAGCTTTTCCTGTCAATTTTTGTTTACATTATTGAGTTCATCGGGTTCTACCCCCAGACGATCCCCTGTTAGCACTGTTACCAGCGGGCCCGTTTCATTTAACTTCCCCAGTATCCTGTACATTTATGTATTCACGAATACTTGTATAATTGCATGACTGCAATTATGCAATGATAATAACTGGTATTAAATCTTTCTATGGTTCTACTTTAGAAGGATAGATAGGCGTAGCCTTACTTATTATATATTCAGGCGTTTCCAGTTTGAGAATAATTTTTCATCAGTAGATGACGCGGCTGCCATCATAATCGATGTAAGATTGGGTATTTTCCCGGCGCACGATTGCGTTGAAGTTTGGCGAGTTTTCCAACGGTTCTGGGTTTCGGGTGTCGACGTTACGATGGCTAACTCCGTCAACTCATCCTCCATCAACGCCCTGATGAAGATGATGGAGTTATCCATCGAAATGTCGGAAACGGAAACCCATATCCAGTGGAAAACCCACGAAGACCACCACCATCATCAAGTATTCGGAAGTAAATTACCGATTTAAAAATGCATTCTCTCTCAAAAGAGTAAAACCTAGAGCATCATAATCTCCCGTGGTTTACTGAGGTGGTTTACTTACGTGGTTTACTATTTGAACAAAATTTGCGCATATTGGGTCTTTGCCGACGGACTTAATGCCTCAAAGCTAAAGATGCATATGTATGGTGGTCGTAGGTTAATATTAGCCAATAACTACCAACAAGATCAATTGCAGAGACGAAGACTATGACAATTTTCCACTTAATGAAGATTTATTTCCGACTTGTTCCGATGCGCTACATGATTTTCACTGGAGGACACCGACCTCCCACTAACTACAACTGTGGGGTGAATCGACTCTCAGCATCCGGATGATCCCCAGCGAAAGAGACCAAAGGACCCGAGCCGACACCAAAGGACACCATCCTCCTTCGCTACAGACCGTGGGGAGACGGGACGATGGACGCCATAAGGAATTCTCATAAGAGGAAAAGACCATCTCATCACAACCAACTGGGCTCTTCGTATTCCTTCGTCTTTCCCTCTTCCTCTACAAATCCTCAACCTCTACTCCTTACATTTAGCTGTTTGTCTCACATTCCCAGAGCTTCGGTTTTTCCCACTCACCTAACCCCTCCCAGCACGTGGAGACCCTGGTTTCCCCATATCCTACATTTAATATACGAGCATATTGGACTCTGTGCATTGAGAGCTTCACTTGAAAATAATAAAGTGCGTCGAAACTAGTCGGGAATAAATCTTTATCAAGTGGAAAATTGTAATAGTCTTCGTCTCTGTTATTATGGAACAGTTACACCACATCACACCTGAATCTATAATTTGTATAAGATCATCAAGTTTGAGTCAAATATATATATCGTACAATTAATTCGGTAACAACGACAGTTCTATATCCCGAAGCTATAAGAGAGTCTTCAAATTATGAATTCCTTATCGCCGCAGAAATCATTTTCCAATTTTAGAAAACAATTACATGAGATGGGAAGGCAACCTTCACAGTTAGACGCCATTGATAAACGGAGTTTTAGAACTGCAGACCGAGTTGTGTATTAGTGTTTTTGGAACTTCGAGTTTGATTTTTTTGCCTGTCTTGAGTTCGTAGATATTTAAAAAAAACAGATTTAGCAGTTTTTCCATAATTTAAACGATTATTTTCCAAATGAGGGTTGACTGAGAAGTGCTGAGCAAGTCGTTTGAAGTGATCGATTTGTATATCAAGCGAAGACATTGTGCTAAATTTCACATCTAATTTTACAGAAGTAGTTATATTAATTGTTTGGAGTATCATATCAGCTGACTATCTCGTGATCACTTGCATGTGGGGCTCATCACACGCTATTGAATAGCCAACCCTCGTCAGCCATTTCCTCCTTTTGCCTAAGGACTTCCATTTATCAATTGTGTCCGGCGTGGCCTCGCGAAGTGAGCACATAAGTCTTTTCATGCGGAATGACACTTCTTGGAAAAGTCATTGAATGAATAAAAATGAATGTATTTGGCAGGAAGGAAGTAGGCAACTTCCCTAGAGAGGAATGATAAAATAGTCAACTTTCGAAAAATTGTATTTGTTAACATTTTTTTACAAAATCCATCACAAATTGTAATTATTGTGTGAAGTCAAATACTTAAACGCTCAAAGATTCTTCAAGTAGTAGGTTGTATGTTCGTAAAGCAGTCAATAGCATGGAAATAAAGAATTGCATTGGTTGACCGATTGCCATATCTCACTCAACCACCTAGAACGCAGGAAGCCGTCAAAAACCGAAGAGCGATCGATAATGTGGTATTCTTGAATAATTAACTCCTGAAACCACGTAATATTTTTAAATATTGTAATATTATAGGCCGCTTTATTTACAGGATGGGAAAATGATTCAATCAAACACGCTACACGCTACCTGAACATATCCTGGGATTCTGTTTCCAGAGTTGTACGTTCGAATCAGAGTTCATGTCTTAGAGGAGTAAATAAGACTCCTGCTACTCTTCCCGATTATACCGGTGTTTTAGTGTTATTTGGGGTTTCCTCCGCGATTTTACGCCATATTGATCCAGAATGTGGCTCAGTCTAAACAAACGCGAAACGAGTTGCGGTCAAAACAGTAAACTTACTCCATTCATCTCCCCTTCGACCGTATGAATGCTTCCCGGAAGTTAACACGACGAAAAATTAAAAAAAGCCCGAGGAATAGCCAGTGGGTAGCGACGGAGAGAATGAGGAGAGGTAAGAAGTAACTCCATTTTTTTCGCATCTCCTGGACCGATTTGTCCGCCATCAAAAAGCGTAAGAAGGAAAACAAATCAGTTTCGTACATGGTCGCCCGGATATAATTTTTTTTCAAAATATCGTAAATAAAAAACATCCCTTATTTGTTATCTCCCTCCCTTCCTTGAACTCCACTTTGGGAAAAAAATGTTCCTGTAGTGCAGTATACGGAGGGCCGCCGTCAGTCCTCGTGCGTCTCTTCCATCTCCGAAATTATTTACTTCATGATTTCACGCGAGGAGTGAATTTTTCCAGCGTAGGAGGTTCAGGGCGGGGTGGGATGGGAAGTGTTCGGCGGAGTAGTAGAAGGGGAGGGGTTCACAATCGGCCCCTTCAACAACTATCTCCCTCAAACACCACCAGATACCCCTTCCGCTGCCCCCCCATCCCCGCACGCCCTTTGCACCACACACCCACCCTCGCCCACCCTCACCCGCGCCCTCTTTTCGCCACCAACCACGGGAGTTGTTTATTTTTTCTACAACGCCTCCGATGCCCGAGCACCACCACTCTAACCAAGCAACAGAGCCTCCTCTCTCTCTTTCTCTCTCTCTCTCTCCCTCTGATGCCCCCACCCCCCTCCCCTTTCCTCCAAAACACTCCCCTCTCCACTCCCCCGCCCCGCTCTGGAGAGCACGGCCGCGTACACTCGAGGGGGTGTAAAGTGTGGCGGCATGTCGGGAGGGGGAGGGTTGAGAACGGGCAGGGGCGGGGGGGTTCCGGGGGAGGGGCGGGCGGGAGTGCGGAAGAGGGATGGAGACCGAAAATGAGGAGAAGCGGAGGGTGAGGAGGGGGGGAAAAAAAGAAGTCACGAAACTATTGGTGGCTTTGGCGCGCGCCGGGCTAGTTCCAAGCTCCGCCGCTTCGCGTCACTAGGGTTCCTGTGGTGAGTACTACACATACACACACACGCGCACTCAAGGAACAGTGTCCCCTCATCTCATCCCCCTGCTCTCCCCACCCCGACCCGCTTCTTCCTCAGAGGAGAGTTCCCATTGGCTGGTCGACCTCATCCCCCTGATTTGTACTCCCCCTCGGCACCCTTCCCCCTCCGACGGAGCGAGAGAGAAGGGACGGTAGCGCGGGCAGATACGAAGGCGGCTTTCGGTGGAGAGGTCCGAGGGAGTCTGTGTTGCCTGTGGAGCGTGAGCTTTGCTTTTCTGGTGATCGTTTTCGGCGCGCCGGTCCCCTTTCGGTGTTTTGGGCCAAGAGAGAGGGATAGAGTGCGACGATTTGGTGCCTTCATGTATCGGGAACGGACGGTTATCTTTCCTGCGCATATACATATATTCCTGTAGTTTCTCCGAGAGAAAAACTGTGCACATCATCATCCAGCGACAAGGGTTCTCCCCTCCTTCTCCTAAGTGGAGGAAATATTGTGCAAAAATCCTTTGATGTTGAGGTGGTGAACGTAAATACACACGTAGGGGAAAAAGAGAAGAAAAATAGACATCGCTCAAAACTACTTCATCTTTTCTGTTTCACGTCTCCCGAGTGATATTCTTCCTTAGCTACATCTCTTTATAACACGAGAGAGAGTTTTTTTACAGGGGAGAAAAAGGTTCGGGTTTGTTTACCCATTCGCCTGGTGAAGTTTCCAATAACGATTGATTCTTCGGTCTCTCGTGTCAGAATAGTAGGAGGGAGGAGTCAGGCGGACAGACTAGGGAGGGTCAAATTGATCAGCGGTGACACGTGTTTTTCTTTCTGCCCTCCTCTCACACCCCATCGTCGACGGCGCGGGAAGTGTTTTCTTAGTCGCCGGCGCCCATTCTCGCTCCCTCCCGCCAATTCAGAGGAGAACTGCCCGAGACTGTCCGATTCCCGTCGCCGCAGGTTTCCCGAGAAGAAGAGTGCACGCGCTTACCGGGCTCGAGAGCATCTCCCGCTTCCGACTCAACGTCTCTGTTCGAGGATGCTCTTCGGCGAAGGAGCGATCTCCTCGACCCCTTAAGAGGGTGAAATCCTTTGGGCGAAACGGACGTTCGCGCGGGATGAAATACTGTCCCTTTCGAGGACGCGAAACCTAGTGTCAACCGTCTGAGAAAAGAAAACGTTTGGTGAACCCCTGCCTTCGCGAATTTCACCCGCGTCTGAAGTCGTCTTCGGTGATAAGACTGTGGTGGAGTCCTGAAGGCGATCCAGCGAGGGATTTCCTCTTTTTTGACGGGGATTGGAGTGTCCCTTCTCTTTGATAGCCGAGGACGTAATCGTTTAGAGAGAACGTTTCTCCCTTGCGAGTGGTCTCAGTGATAAAGGAGAAGGAAGCCACCCTTCACGAAATAAACTTCGATTCCCTGACGTTCCGGAGTCTGGAGAGGAAGGACATCAGCTTCGATCTTCGGCAGCGGCGCGCGACTGGGCGTGGACGCCTGGAGACGCCCCAGGCACTCCGGTAGGTTAACACGCCTCTGAGACAAGGGATGCATCAAAGCGAACCGTCGTCTTTGCGGTGTAAATTTTCTCTTTTAAATCCAATTTGCCATTCCGAATTAGTGTTGCTCTTCTTCGCTGAAACAATAAATCCACTAAAGGGATACTAGATTATTTTCTGGATCGAGAATTTTCTAGCATAAAAGTTAAGATCAGAATTTTCTTATTTTCATCTTTCTTCATCAACTTCCTATCTAGTACTAAGTCATTTTTCTTTCAATTCAAAATGGTACACGAATTTTTACTACGGGGACCGTTTTCCATACGATTGTTTTAGCTTCTTAGTGTTTTCGCATGTTTAATAATGTTTCGTACTCTTTGGTTCTGATAAGATACAGATAAGAGAAAGGTGGTGGTAACGTTAGACTACGCATCATTACTTTAATGAATTACTACTTATTAAAACCGTTATAATATTAGAGTTTATTTCGTAGTCCTGAAAGCGATCCAGCGAGGGATTCCCTCTTTTTTTTGACGAGAAATGGAGTGTCCCTTCTCTTTGCAAAATCGTTGGAAATTAATATTATTTAATTTGCGACTATTTTGGTTCACAAGAATACTTTATGAGATTTTTGTACGTGGACGCAATTCAGCTCCTTCGTCCTCTAACTAAATTCTCCTCACTTATCAAGTGTGTAATAATTTTTTTATTGAAACGGAACAATATTAATGCTTTAAATTAGGACTTTCTTCGATATGTAACCATGACTCTATTACATAATTACTCTCCATCTTTACGGTTATTTAATGGTAGGGACGATGTATTGACCTTAAGTCAAGGAATTCTTGTCGAGTCCCATTATAAGCCCTCTACTTTTTTAAGTCCCTAAATTAGGCGTTACAGGTAGGTATATGAGACTTATTTGATATGCTAGGTTATAAACTCTCACCATTGTGACGGGAATGAGAAAAATTTAAGAACATGCAACTGAAACATTGTATTTCAATAAAGAAAAATCGAGGTTGATTGTCTAAACTGGCAGGGGAGTTCAGAAATTCCAGATTTAGATGCAGATCCGAAAAGAACGGCCTAATCGCTTTATTTTGCAAATTTAGCATCCAATGATTAGCATATTGTGTAGTCACATTATGTTTTATTTCTTTAGATTCCTCAATAAACGGCCTAAATGACCAGATAAAAGACTTAAATCGCTTCCACAATCTATCATCAGTAGCTTAGTTTCACAAAATTTATAGCATTTATTATGCATTTCCTTGATCTTAAATATTCTCACAGGAATGAATATTTCATGTATTTGAAAACTAAATGTTCATACGAATTTAAGTTTCTCCTGAATCTGAAATTTTTCACAAAATCGGAAAATCCTGCACTTTAACATATTCAAGAAAAAGTTATTTGAATTTCTTCAAAAAAGAAAACACCCTCAGCACAGAATTTTTTCGCAGATCCTCTAACCAGTTTCATTGAATGAAGACTTTCTCCAGCGGATGAAATTTAATTGCTATAATTATTTCGGTATTAATTTAGTGTAGAATTTGATTTTTTCTTTTTATAGTTTCGCACGTCGCATCATCTTAAAATCTGCGAGCCCATTAATCTTTGTGTTGATATTTCCTTCATGAAAACTCATCAGGAATTCTACTGAAAAACACGATATTGAATTTTTGATACTTCTTGTAAAAAATAAGAATGGTTAATTGACCATAAACAATTTAGCGGGAACTGTTTTAAGGGTAGCCAATAGTTTTGCGAAAGTGATCATTATCTTTCCTTAGAAGGTGAAAGACATAATTCATAATTATTTGAAATATAATTCATCATACCCATGACATTAGGAAGAGGATTTTCTTTTAATGATATTTTTTTAAAGATTTTGATGCATTTTTGAACTTAAGTAGAATCTAATTTTTAATTGAGACTCTAATATGAAATACTCCTGCTCAACACTTCATAGATAATTATTTGGCTGTTATATTTTAGAATAAAATATTTTTTATTGGCATTATTTTCAAAAATTGCAATACCATTACATAATTTGCCCGAATTAAACAAAACGCAGCACAATTCTACGGTTTCATATGTTCCTCATATTATGAAGCTAAACTTTCTTACGCATTTCCTAAATATAATCATTCTTTTTAGTTTCCCTTCTGGAATATAATTGAATGACATGCGGTAAATTTTCGAAGTCAAATTTCGTACCTGGATAAGTTTACGAATCGTACTGAATCCCGCGACTCTCTTTGTCATAAGCGGCTTACCGAGGGACGAAACAGCTCACTGGACCAGACGTCTAACTCCCATCCGTTTATTCTTCTTGGGATGGAGAGGGAGAGTGAGATAGGGAGATATCTCAGGCAGTGTCACACACGGCATAAGAAAGGTGTTCACCTTCCTCCTTCGCGTCTCCTGGCGAGACGTGGGCTCTTGGGACGCCGGATAGTAAAATCGCTCGTTTCATTGGTCCACAGGAAGATGATGTTTGGGAGCAGAAAGTGTTGGGGTGTCCCATCTTTGGCCTGAAACGATAGTGCGGGTCTTATCTTTTCAAAAGTCGAGGAAGAGATTTGCGTCTCCTTTTCGTAACTTTCCGATCCCAAAGCTAAGATCTCTTCCTGGGCGTGGCCAATGAATCCCATTTTATGGTTTCTTCTATTGTCATGGCTACAGGTTGTTCACCTCAATGGCGAGCGTAGTACATAGGATCGTTCTTTCTTTTGGATTTGTGTTTAACATTTACACCATTCCTCCATATCCGAAGAGAACTGAGAGGGACACATGACCATGAAGTTGCAACTGATAATTTTTGCGACCGTTGCTAGATTATTTTACGGTAGTAGAAACTGTTTGAAATGCTCGCACCATTGTGTAAACGAGTGGCTATTTCTAAGATATTCTGATATGATGGAAGAACGATGAAATATTTTTCACCGTTCACTGGCATTTAAAAAGGTATTTTGTTGCATATTATGAGACCTATACGACGATGTCATCTCAATACACAGTTTATTAAACCTTTGAACGGCAGGTTATAGTTGTATTTTAAGTAGCAGTGGTGGAGTCTGTCGGCTTCTTAATTTACGACCAACTTGGTAGCTTTTGTCCCTCAACCCTCTGAAAACTCGGGGCGTCATCCGAGAAAACCTCGGAGGAAAATCGAGCCTGAAGGGAACAGGAGGACCGGATGTTGTCGGAAGCCCCGAATTTGTGACGTTGCCAGTGGATAAAGAATGAGCATAAGGAAGCGTCAAGGTCAAATCCTGCGCATTAAAAATACATTATATAATGCAAATTATTTTTATGCAAGCGCCCTTAGTCTTCGTGCAATAAGGTGAAGGGTTTAAACAATTTGCGCGTTAGAATCTCCGAGCGTCCATCGACGCTCCCAATCCTGAAACAGGTTGCGATATATTTGCTATATTTATTCTCCATTTTCTAGTCTTGCAGAAATTAAATTATGTCATGAATCAGCGCAAAATTTAAATTTTCAAAAATACGTGAACATGTTTTTAATTTAGTCCACATTGGTGATGTGAAAGAATGGAAATAAAGTTTTGATATTGGCATATGATATTTCGTTGGAACAAATTTCAATGTAAATGCATTTTTGAAGTCATACTTCTGGTATCTTCATAGAATTTGAAAACATTAATTAAAATAAAATGAATGAAAGTAAAGCAAGTAAATTTCCTAGACACGGTGGCCATCATCTTTATTGAGTAAAAATTGAAACACAAATCCTAGATAAAGCGAAAATTCAGTTCGGTCAACCTATTTTTTGAGCAACCAACTGCATTGCATAACTCGCTTCCGTCTATTTTCCGTAATTCTCCGATAGCAAAGCCTATTCCTTCACCGCAGCAGTTGCTATACATAATTTCAAATTCCTTGGATAAATTTCATACCATCGTTCAAAAAGGAGTCGTTGCCATGATTTTTGGTATTTCGCAAGACCACAGTGGGACCAAAAACGATTTCGTCCAGTAATCATACAGGTCATAAAATACGGAAGATGACATAAAAATGAGTTTAATTTCTTTTGTGACCGATTAACGATGTACCATGTTAAAAAAACTTTTATTCGCGCCAAAATAATGAAAGTTTTCTTGAATCTGGTTTGTGATAATGCTGTTCTTAGTGAATATGGAATGTAATAGCAACTTTTCAAGGTCGGATTAGCGTCGTTCATTACTTTTTTCTTAATATCAACAACTACTAAGTTTTTGCAAACAATATTTAATTTTTTTATCTACCACTTTATTTTTTTCATCAAACGAGTACACATTATCTCTTAAATATCTTGTGATATTAAGATTTCTAATCTTGTAGTATAGTTACATTCATATTTTCAGCAGTAAAAGGTCATGATTAAATTCTCTTTCCTCTTTTATCTGACGTAGCAATTAGTACAGAAGACTTCGAAGAAAAATGAATTTTTTTTTAATTGTGTACCCCTTGCTTTTATGTCAGTTGCCGTGTTCGATGGAGGTTTTAATTTTATTTCCCCCACTTACGCTGTTAAAAATTACGTACTTCCTCAAGCCACTACTTTAGTCAACATAATAATTCTTTACAAGAGCTACGAATCGATGCTAGGACTGCATAAAAGAGGAAAAACCGGAAAAAATCGCCAAAATTATTAGCTGCATCGCCCAATCTTGAGGACCGAATTCCCGTCACCCCAAACAGCATCTGTTTAACTCGGTGCCTTTTCTTTCCCGTAACCCGTCCTCCTTTGACTCATAAATATGTAATAACGGATCTTTGTCACGTTTCCATCGCCCATCACACAGCAGAAACATCATTTAACAGTAGATATTTACATGTCAGTGGATACATCATCATGTTGAGCGAAGAGTATTTTGTTTCCTCGAGAAGATGATAATATCTCGATCAAGTCGCGATTTCTAATAGAATGAATGCATGCTATGATTTATGGAATCATATCGGATAAGGTGCCAGTATTCTCTTGTTTAATTTTCATAGGGTAGTAATTCTGACAGACTTTTGCTGTAGTTATATAACCAATAAGATCATAACCGTGCATTATTTAGGAAGATTCTACAAATTAAATGAACGCTCAAGAAGTCCCATAAATTACGTAGTAATTACGATTATACTAATTTTTTGCAGTGGTTATGTAACCAATAAGATTGAAATCATCAAATCATTCGGACGTGGAAACGCCGCTCTGCCACAATATTTGTCCCGCATGCCTCTAACTCTGTCTCTTTCCCTCGTCCCTAACGCCCTTCCAATCCTCCCATCGCACCCCACCCCTCTCCCGCCCCTATCCCGTAGGCGTCCCGCCGGAACCATTCATCTTCCCCCCCCCTTACTACAAACATCTCACACGCTATCATCCACGCCTCTTCTCACTTTCTCCCAATGTCTCTTCGGCTTCCCTATTTCTTTCATTGTACGTAATCCTGGTCCATCGTTTTTTTCTAAAAAAATTCGCTCTCGGCGCGCTCTTGCTCCTTCAATGTCTTTATTCTTCTCCAATTCCTTCCGTCCTCCTCACACTCCTCAGCCGGACAACCTCCCTCGTGTCAATGTCACCTCGATTTCTTGAGGTTCTCCTGGCAATATCTTTGTGTTCTATCAAAAATAAAATCCCGATGACTTTCTTATCAGCAAGCATAAAAATATTTGCACTAATGCAATGTGGCGATTGGCATTGTTTAAGCTGTAGGAAGCAGCTAGATGGTAGGTATTATGTCTTCTCTACTGTTGAAAGGATTCTTTATTGTAAAATAATCCTCTGTACTTAGCCCTTCTTACTCGTAGAAGCAAACTTAAATAAAGCTCCTGTCTGGCAATGAAAAAATTACGTTTAGGTTTCGATTAATATTGTTGCCGATTCTCTTATCTAAGACTGATTAGTTGAGGTAGTTTTATACAACTCTTTTTCCCGACTCAAGGCGAAATTTACAAACTCTCAATCCAATTAATTTTGTGATTTTAGCCGAATATGGTCTACGGCTTTTCGCTCAAGAAATCATCTGAAGCTCTACAGTGCTTGAAAACTGATTATATTGATTTAATGGATATTATTTAATCTCATGGCATGTGTTTTTAACTAAATTGCACTTTGCGCCATTTGGGTCGCAATTTAATTCGATACCTTCTTCCCACGCTTTCACAGGCATAGAGATCACTGCCCACAATCATTCGTTGACTGTCCACAGATACTGATAGTCATCAGTAAATGAATATAATTATAATAATACCAAAATAATTCAAAATAATTAGATTGATATTACGTAAGGGAGTGTTTACATTGCTTTCTTTGAAAAGCTATTCTTATTATATGGGCCAACTTTATCAATCGGAAAATTTTATGACTAAATATAACTAATTTTACCATGATATACTGTCGCTAATTATTTTCCGCCATTCAAACAAAAGACACTAGAAATTGCCCCTCTTTGTTGTGAGAGTAGAGATTCTGTTTGCATGGAGTAATGCTTTCGTGAGGCACTTTCTGAATGGGAGTAGTGAAGTAGCGGAAGACGGTGGAGATGGAGGGAAGACCTGCGCATTGGCGGCGGATGCTTTATTGTTCTTGTCTTCTCCCGCAGTGGAACGCTAGTTTAATTGGCTGTCGGCCCCTCTCTCTTTCTCTCTCTCTGTCCTTCGCTCATCCTTCCTCTCTCCGTTTCTCCTACCCCTCCCTCCCTTCCCCTTTCCATACATTTCCCGCCTCCCCACTATCTCTCTCCTTCTACCCCTCCCTCCTCCATTCCTCGGCTCCTTCCCTTCATATGCCATTCGCACTCGCACACTGACCTCGTACACGTCTCCTTCCCGTGAACAGATGCTCTCACTCCCGCCACGCGCGATTCCGCCGGTCCCCTCCCTACCTCCCTGCTTGCCGGCCTACTCTACCCGCCCGTCGCACAGCTGATCGCATCGTCCCAGCGGGTGTGCGGATCCGTCATCCCCCACCGACCAGTCTCCCCCTCCTCCTTACCGGGTCTCCTTCGCCTCCGTTCGTTCATCATCGTCATGCCCCTCCCTCGGTGCCTTGCAGGGGAAACTTGCAGACGCATTACTGCAGGTCTCGTCCTCACATTTCTTCTTAACTGCATCGATTGGATTCCGCCAGGGGTGTGGATGTTGATTCCGTTCGATCTCCGTAGCTAGACTGAAAGAGTTTGTCGACCCCGAGAGTGAACAACAGTAGGCCGATATCGAATTTGTTGCTTAAATATTGGTCTAATTATGATAATGCAAGTGAGGTAATGATGATGCTATTTGCATAGGGACTTTTTTCCATCTATTGAAATTACTTATTTAATCCCCGGTCCAGTTTCATCAACCATTGACAGCTCAGGTTTTTCTCTTTGAATGTCATGCCATGTAAACCGCGGGGTGGCGGGGGGGGGGGGAAGAATACTTGTCGAAATCTCTACTGCAGGCTTCTGAACACTATTTTGGTCTTTTTCATAGCTTTGAAAATATTGGTTACTCCTTCAGTTTATTTTTTTTAATGTGCTGCTATTTCTTGTTACTGCTACCAACCTCGGATTCAAACTTCCTCTTTAAAATAATCTTGATATAGATTGAGAAAATTTTAATTGAGAGATAAGCTAATTTAACTGTCCCCGTAAAGTGAATAAAATCGTGTTATCATCCAACCCTTTCATAAAATATTTCTTTTACTTTTCAAATTGAAAATGGAAGTATAGGCATCAAAGCGTCCTTCTGGTTATTGTTATGTGCTTTGAATTTGGTCAAGTATTACAAAAAATCCTTGAACTACAGCATTCATAAATGATATGTTACTTTGACGCGTATTTCAAATGACCAATTTACTTGATGCAATTGGCTGTAACATCAAAGAATAAAGAGACCATTTATATGTTCTTAGGATGATAGAAACAGGGTTTTTTTTGCCTCCTGGGAGTCTCCAACAACGGAATGAAATTTGTAGGGGCGTCGGGTACCTTAGCGCTAGCGCTATTTGGGATGTAGATAAGGTTGACCGCTTCTATTAGACCCGTTTGGCACCGCACAATAGATATGGGGAGATGGGCATCTATCCACCCCGCCGGGATCCTTTGTCAAGCACACCATCCCATTGAGTGAGCTTGAGCGTGTGAACTCAGTCGACATCTGCTCCCCTAATTGTGGCCATTATCCACTGTTCATTGTTGCATGATTCGCCCCGGGGTATTTTGATAAAGCACCGTGTCAACCACGCTGATGGCATGAGATATCGCACCTTTTTGTTTGAAGAATGATGAATTTTTGTCGTTTATTTGAATGAAGGTACCTTTTTCTCTCGGCTGGGATAGACGGGAAACTAACGGAGAACGACAGATCCAACTGTTTAGATTTTTCCCAAGCTCTGACATAAAAATAGGCTACCCTTCATTTTTGCGATCATTTTTCAATGCAAGAGAATTGCAATCTTAAGATATAATTCGAGGCATTATTCGGGAGTTAGGACTAAAAATTGAGTCATAGCAGAACCAATATACATTGCTAGGGAAAACACACACACACATACACATACAATTAGAAATACTATATATATATATATATATACATATATATATACACACACATATTTATATACACACATATATATATACACCCATATATATGTATGTATGAATGTGTGTGTATGTGTATGTGTGTATTCCCTGACAGGCAAAGGGTGTAGTAATACCTTTTTTCTTCCCTCTATTCAAAGTCAAAACGGAACAATCCACAATAGAAAGACAAAAACATTTTTTGTGTCTTTCCATTAAATTACTTTTGAAAAAAAATATGCATTTAAACTTTGAGATCGTCTTCAATTCCATAGTTACTTTGTTGACTCAAGCATTATGGATTAATGCTAAAGGTGTATGCATTATTCGGGTTAAGCAGTAACGAACTTCACGATGAGAAAGAAGACCTGAGATAAAAGCGGCACTTGTAAAATGATACTCGCACACTTCGGGATTGCCATTGCATTCTTACGTGAATTGCCCTTGGTCGGCTGAAAAGGTGAGAGGATGTGAATAGAGGGAGAAGGAAGGGAGGAAGTTTTGAAAAATGCGACGGTTTCTCATTTCCGCCGTGACGTCCTTGGCTTAAGAGCTAACTGACATAAAATCGTATGAAGGCTTAGACCCCGCCGGGAGAAGGAAGATTTTGAAAAAAATAAAAACAATGTTGAATCTTGTAAGACGAACTTGATACCTGAATGTCCATCGTTTGCATCATTTATCTGGCCACTTACCCGCTTGTTGTTTTACCGTCCCGTGCCAGATGTATTCCATTTTCACAGCCGACTCAAGTCGTTATTTAGGACAAAAATATCACCGTGTGCATTCGTATATACGTCTACATAAAGCGTCTTCGCTTGGGTGGAGGCGTTCTATGTCTGTACTTTTAATTTGTTAAATTCATGCTCCATAAAATCAAAGATATTTTCTCCACTCCCTTCATGCTTTCTGAAATGTACGTTTCTCTCCTCTATTGGTCATCCACTATTTCACAAAGGTTAATAAATTGGTCAATACTGTCGCTTGATACTAGGTTGAAATTCTCTAGTTAAACTGGCGTACCAGAAAGTCTTCAACATATATCTACCTCTCGCTTCATCGCGGAGTTTAAAGGGTGCAGAGGGCAATCGAAATGTTACCCTTTTACTTTGCCTTTGTATTCGTTCATCAGTCACTCTTTTAGAGAAATCAATTGCGCAGATATCGGCTGCTGCCCAAATATATGCAAGAATGCCAAGCCAAATAACGTGTAATAATTTAGTAATACTGGTCACCAAACCTCCATAATCAACTCGAGAGTTGATGTGATAGGTTAGGATAAAGGCTCACTTCCAAATCGTATGCCATGTGGAATCCATTCGGCAACGATTGGAGGTAAGTTCTTTTCTCTGTCTGGCGTCTGGGATTCCAGCTAAAGTGAGGTTGAGTGAGCATATAGGCGATTCCCGGCTTTAAACCACGGTCATCCTTTCAGTAACCCAACGATCTACCCACTATGCTTCCTAGGCGTATTTAATAATGGGTATTACGCCATAGTCAATAATGGTAATATCTTAGACAAATACAAAACATGCTCAGAAAATATAATATATATGTATATATATATACTTATTTATTTATATGTTTATATTTATATATATATATATATACTTATTTATTTATATGTTTATATTTATATATATATACTTATTTATTTATATGTTTATATTTTTATATATATATTTACATGTATATATTTTTTTCTGAGCATGTTTTGTATTTGTTTATTATATTACCATTATTGACTACATATATATATATATATATATATATATATATATATATATATATATATATGTATATATATGGATATACAGGTATACCTGTATATGTATAAATATGTATATATAATGTATATATATGCGTGTGTATATATATATATATATATATATATATATGTATGTATGTATATATATAAATTTTAAAGGCTCGACGGCACAATAGAACACAAAAATATTTCAATAGAAAACACGAGGTTTAAGCTTTGTGAAATATAAGTGTACTTCTACGCGTTTTCTATTTATATTTTGGTGCACAATTGTGCCGTCCAAATTTTATATTGCCCTCGTGAGTGATTCTACATTAGAGGTATTAGGTCTCCAGCCATTCTCCTTCCGCTCCATTACTTGGACTTATTTGCTTGGGCGTATTTTTTCCCTTCGTTCTTCCCGCGCCTTGCTCTTATCGCGCGGTAGATCGCCAGGAGATTTTCTGCCTTTTTAGTCTGACATCCACCCCTGGTGAACTAATCGGTCACTCAAGAGGGCCAAATGAGAATATTTTATTTTGCATTTCTTCTTGCCCTTACATATATTATAACCACTAAAAATATCTGATTTTCCGACCCGATTTGGAGGTGTGATAAATTTTTGTGTAGCGACGACAGGGTGGTTGACAGGAGAGCTGCGAGTGCAGGACTCTATGGATGATCTTTCAGGATGGAGAAGAGGTGGAGGAGCGTGGTGTGGTGAGGAGGCAGGGGGAGTGACGGTTTGGCTTAGCAGGAATTCTCGGAAGCACGTCTTTAGCTCCCCGCCCGCCCGACCTCTCTCTCTCTCTCTCTTCCGGCGTGGCGGACGTCATACTGCCCCCGCCGCATACTTTCATGGCCAGGGCATACTATTTTTTTATAGCCCACGTCTTGGTACATGAGCCAAACTATTTGTTTTTCGTTTATTTATGTATATGTGTCTGGCTGGACCTCAAGTATATAATGAATGAGGAGATTTGCTTGAGTGGATAGGTTTTTTTGTTAGCGGTCCGTTTGCATAGTTCCCGTGCCAATCTCGTGTATTGAAACCCCATTACGGATTCATTAATGTTCAATAAAGGTTTTTAAATATTACGGTTTTTCAAATATTTTCTTAATTCCTGACGTTTCCGGATATTACCTGGTCAAATTATTAAGGGACTCGGATATTCTACGATAACATTAGTGGTATTTTTTACTGCAAAGGAAAGTGTCCAGCAAGGGTTACGTCGTACACAACCTCAAGGATTCACGTTCAAAATCATTTGAAATTCTAATATTCCCGAATAAGAATGTGTTCAAAATCTCTCCAACGTATTTCTTGGATTAACGTTTATCAGTATTCATAAAGGTACTTCTTGGCTACTTAGCGTCTTGGCGATAAATCATGCTTTTTTCATTTTCATTGATTTAAAAAATCGTTTTTCTTAATGTAATCATACATTTTATTCAAAGGTAATCCAAGTTTAAAGCACGAGAATCTTTAAGGGGGTACACAGAGAATGTATACTTTCGTTTTTTTGGCATTATTTTGTAGTTACAAAAATTAGTAGCCTCCATCTTATGGATTTTCGACATGCCTATCGAAAAAGATGGGAAGACCCTGTAATAAGTTTTGCTAGGAATTTTTATGAATGCGAACTTCTATGAGACAAATTTGAATCAAATCTTCTTACGAGTGGAGGTGGAGGACGTCTTCGCGACCTCAGATTGCCACCATACCTATAAGGGACGAGTTAGTTGCGTCTGCATTAGGTCGTTAAATAGCAATTCTTTCCATTAAGAACCAACGCACGTCATGCCGGAATGAAACTCCTCGTTTTACCTTGCGGTCATTGTTTAATATCGCATTGCGCAAAAAGGAAATGTTTGTTAGAGGGCTTTAACTGAGATGTAATCTACCGACTTCCATTTCTCCTCTTCGTTCTTCCTCATAGCCCTATCCGTGTTTTCCACTCACACATTGACGTTCCATATTTATGGCAGCACTCGCCCTTCGAGTGTCATAGGTGTGTGTTTCTACAATCGTGGCGTGCATCTCGACAAATGGATTAGCAATGATAATCACCCCTAGCACCACTCCCCGCTTCCTACGCCATCTTCATCCTTACTCATCTTCTTTGTCCGCCCTTTATCCAACCCGAGAATAAATGATAATGTTTTACCCATTTACCCATCCTATTTACCAGTTTCACATTTTTTTGCAGATTTACCAACCCCAGAGACATGTTACCATGCTAGATACCTAGTTTGCTTCTATTAATGGTCTATATTGATTTGCTGGGAAAGTGCACAGCGCCAAATCACTGCGTTAATTCGTTCTACCGATTGATAATGAGATACATACGTGAGCATTTTAGAAACATTGCGTCTCTCTCTCTGTTAAAATGAGGAGTCTTTCCTCCGGCCAAGGGGTGAACGATCTCGTGATGAATCGCTTCCTTGTTACACGTGAATATTGAGACGTATCTTGTCAGGATTTTAAATGTAGAGCAATTCATTTTTCTCTCCCCCCGTCTCTTCTCGCGCAATTTCAATGCCGTACTTAAGTTTCTGAACTTCACGTCCGCCGTGGAAAATATATTAACCGGAATAAAATCCCTGTGAGCAGCTCCGCTACGCGCTCGTATATTTAAAGAAATATTTATAGCCGATTAAATCCTCATGGAAAAAAGTTAAAACTAGTGGTCGCTAGCCCGAGGCTCCTGCGAACATCTATTAGCCGTGGAGTTTGCGGAATATCTAAATACGCAGTGCAAGAAAAAGGTTGTCGACCCCCTTGATGAAGGTGCTACTGTTTCTCCCAAGCCGGCTCTGATACAGTTTTATTCCTTGCAACTCATCCAAACATTTTTCCCATTGTTACGAAAATCGTACATTATCCTGTGTGAAAGTCGAAATGAGGTAACTTCGTGGTGAAAAATTAGCATACGCATCATCGTTGTATTTTTTTGAACCAACGCCCACGAGAGGTTAAAAAAAACCTATACTTACCGTTTACAGCTACGAATTTTGTTCAGGTATGCGTGAGTTTTTGGTTGGTGAAGGTTTCAGTTTTTTTCACCATTATCCGTATTGGTATCCGAAGTTATTCTGGCATTCAAAGTGAGGTAAAATTTATCAAAATGCAACCTGATTATTTTTCGGGGCACAAAATTTGAAATAATCGAGGATACGAAAATGAAGGAGACGGAAGAATTAACTCGGGGAAACCACAAGTAGGAATCTGAAACGAAAGACCTTCACTGGATTTCGCGAATCGCCACGCTCTTTGCTTGCAAATGCACCACTGTGATGCAAATGATGGTGCTCTAAGACTAGTGTGAGTGGACCTCAGGGCCAAAGGGTGGACCCGAAGTACAACATCACCAAACCGATATTGCCTGAGGAAACGTATTTTTCTCGTAAGGGCATTGAACAACAAAGAGACGACGAAAGAAAACGTTCAAATTGATTAAAGCATAGGAAAGGGAAGTAACACGGAGGCAGTCAAAAAGGACTTGGATCAATGTCTCGGCCTTGATTCATCTGCCTCCTCAAACTGACTAAGCCTCGTGAAAGGCTCGTCATGTTTCAGGTTCATAAACTTACACTGATACAGCCAGACGAATAAAAAGATAATAATTTCGCAATCGTGCATCTTCGAACTTATAGCAACGGAAAATCAGTATCTATAGTTAAATGTCGTGACAAATCACAAATGGTTGAGTGAGAGATGACTCTTATCTTTCTATCAACCTTTATAATAAGAAAGAAATACATCTTGGAGTGTTTCATTCGGGACGGAGATAGGGTATATAGATATTCGATTTTTTTTCACCGTAAATGTAGGACATACTCCACCTTTTTCCCTTTCCTCTCAGAGATTCAATCATCCAAATTTCTCCCAGTCTCAACTGTTGTCCCTTTTATTTCCCGCTGCTGGAGCCGACCGTTTTTCATTTTTTTACTGAGTTTCACTTGGGAGGCGGCCAAAATGGATCCGTATCGTCTCGTTCAAACCCCCCACCTCTTACCCTATTTCTCTGTTTCCAATCTTCGTCTTCCTATCTTAGCCCTTTTCGTTCCTTCTCCTTCTCCCTCTTGATCCTCCTGCCTGGATCCACATTGCTCGTTAACGTTCCTCTTTAATTTCTCTTTTATTTTTAAATTTCTTTTCGACAGTATTCTCAGTCCATTCGCAGACTCCAGTCATTACTTATCTGCAGCGTTTTAATAATTTCACTGCGCATTTACTTATATCATTTCCTCTTACACGCATTCTGTCATGATCCTATCTATATTTTTTGCTGCATACCAGACCTTTTTATAAGGTGATGGTGACGAAAATAATAATTTATTTTATGCTTACAGGAAATATGCTTATTGCAGGCAGCTCAATAAGCATTTTAACATGAATTAACTATGCACACGTACAAAAGTACTCGAAGGCATACGTTTGTACATTATTTGAATTTACTCCTCTTCCTTCACAAAGAGTGACGTCAAGCTGATAGCACGAAGGGAAATGACGTAGGATCCCGGCGTAGCTATTTGTCTACTTGCAAAAGATAACGACCGACGGATCACATTTTGATGGCCTATCTGACGAATGCTGTACCCTGACACTTAATCATTCCTCAACTGTGACAACATTGCTTCTCTGATTCTGATACTGAACTTTCTTAGCCAATAAACCTTGTATCCTATGACGACGACTATGTTACTCATGAACCAAATGTACGTCGAAAATAAGCAGTCAAGTTTGTAGCTCGACCAATTAGCAGCCTCTTGTTGGGTTATTCTTAAATTCAAAAACGCTCTAATTTTATTCCCGTTGACTCGAAGTACTTTAATTTTTTAATTTAGAACAAAAATAAGCTCAAGTAATAATGTGAAATGGAAATCCACCAAAAACTATGACAAATATCACAATATTAACGTAATTTACCGATATTTAATTTCAATGTCAAGCAGAGAAAAATAATGAAAAGCAATATTTAATTTTGGGTCATGCATTTCTTTACTTGTGCTTATCCTCTTATCACTCTTATCTCTACATATGCAGGACGTATATGCATGCAAATATAAAACCAGCAACTAATGATAAGTTATTCCTATGAAATGCATGATAATCAATTATTATTTTATAATGGAAACTTAATTTATAGCCTTGATATAACTTTAATAACAGTGATTTGGTGCACAGGTTTAATCGTTGTTTTTAATAATAATTATCATTCTCTACCGTAGGCGTATTGCGTGTAAATACTTCATTTTTAGCATCAGCAAATGTGGTTAAGTAACAAGCAAAAAAATAAAACAGTTTTGCTGGAGTGTACGTTTTTTCCGGGCAATATGAAATCAAATGCTTTGTTCTCCTGAT
Organism: Hetaerina americana; assembly: GCF_022747635.1. Classification (NCBI taxonomy): domain Eukaryota; kingdom Metazoa; phylum Arthropoda; class Insecta; order Odonata; family Calopterygidae; genus Hetaerina; species Hetaerina americana. Next base: position 77,299,780 of record NW_027287095.1, on the reverse strand, counting down.
ATTGGCCATTGTCGATGTCTACTTACGGGCATTTAGTCCAAATAAGGTCACATAAACGCATACCTAGGTAATGCCGTTTGAAAGAACAGGAAGAGAACTGGTAGCGACATGAGTAGAGCAACAAGGCGCCTATGTATTCATGAATGAATTATAACATTGCGAAGCAAGTGATGATAAATGAGTGCATGAATAGACCCTTAATAACCGATTCGAGCTGTCTCGTCAATCTTAGTTAACTGCAGTCTTCAGTCGCCTGCTTCACACCAGGGTTTTACGCCCGTGAAAAGCCATAAAGCACCACTATTTTGGATATCCGATGTTGAACATTGGGGTTTTGATAGCCCCGTTATTACGCCCTTAAATCTCCATTGCGTTTGGCTCACTTGCTGGCTGCGTGTTTATCTTTGGATCCGTCAGTTACTCGTCGGGCATTTATTTTTTCATTCTTTTGTTGAGCTTTAAACTTCCTCTCGTTTTTTTTGTTTCCTTAAAAACGACATCCCCTCCTTTTAATTTTCTCGTTATAATCCCTTGAATTTTTGTTCATTCGTTTTTCAGTGGCACCGATTCCAGAATAAGACGTATACTCGAGCTGTCTTCTCACCTCGTTCGCTTCGTATGCCCTAAGGTCTGGAATTGAAAATTTCGTACTCCCTAAGTAGTATATTCTTTTAAATAAGGTTGGTAAAATGCACGTTCACTTTCCTTTAAAGGCTTTGTATACATTATTTAAACTAATTCACCAGAATTAAGTGAACACCGAAGCAAGATTTTCAAGCTGGAGAGAGATTTGAATTAAAAAAAAAAGCAGTCGGTGAACAGTCCCTCGGTTCGCAAGCAACTACTGTAAAACAACGCTGTGCAGTTCACTACCACGAAAAATTCAGGGATGTGAATCTTTGGTGTCTGGTGAAGACGTAATTCTACGTTGAATTGTTCTCCCCAAAATTTTCAAAGGGTGTTGTATATGGAGACTGGCCAATCTTTTACTATTTAGTACACACCAGCTCAAAGAAATGCTAGATATTTGGATTTGCGTTACGATGCTTGGCAAGTTTTATTGGTCCTCTGATCTTTATCCTGATTAGGATCTTGTGGGAGTCATCACGGAGAAAGAACTTGAAGAACGAGTCACTGCCAGTTTTTAGTGGCACAATAATCGACTGAAGGTCGGTTTTGATACGTGATGGTGACGCTCTCCTCCACTAAACAGCGTGTGAAATTCACACATTTTCAAGGAGGAGTCCAAATCCTTTCCCCGTGCCGCCTGCACGGTTTCCCAGAAAGATCCGATGCTTTGAGCATCACTTCACTGGGATTTTAGTAGTATGACGTTTTCATCTAGAGTGCTAGTTGTCATAGGTACATTTATAAAAAAGGTGTAAGGGAACCGTAGCCATTCCTTTTAAAAAAAACTCCTGAGCGTATTATGTTCATTTTTCGCGCAATACCCTCTCATTTTGTTCTTAAACAATCATATACTTTAGCACGACCAAATGCCACTTTTACTTGGCCTCCAGTTTTCATTCTCTGCCACTGAAATCGACATTCTTCTTTATAATTCTCTCTCCTAAAATAAAAAATAATTTCAACTAAATCATTCTACCACAATGTATAGTTGAAACACCGTGCAACGTTACTATTTTAAAGGATATAACAAGGATGACATTGATTTCTAATGACATTGTCATAGTCTCGCGTTAAAATATTTCTTTCAAATAGCCTGTCTCTGTTCTCTAATTAAAATTATAAATTGAAGACACATTGGCATGGTTTTAATAGTAGTTAATAGGAAGGACATGCTCGGACGAGGCAATCGATTCGTGCTTATAGTATCCGGGTAATCTTATTCAAAATTTCTGCCCCGCTCAAAAATACTCTTTCGTTCTTCACGCTGAGAAAAACCTCACTCTCTCCCCCTCGCCCCTCCCCTCTCTCGTGGTCTTTCTAAATATACTCCCGCCTCTCCTCCCCTTCCCTCCTTCCTCCTCTTCCCCGACTTATCCCTCGTCCCGCCACCAAACAACCCCAAACCCCTTTGCATCGGAGCCGCCACATCCCGAGCGATCCAGTTACCCTCCAGCAGCTTTATTGGCATCGATTTGATCTTTCACGAGCATTTTTCTCCGTCGCTTAAACTCAACGAGATTTCTGAGTCCCGAAATGTTATCCCGGCGATGATGCTCTGCCGATATTCGCCATTGGCCGGTTCCGCGACCTCGACTTGTGAGCTTGCAAAAACCAAGAGTCACGCGACAGCGTGAAACATGAAAACCATGGACGGACCTTGGTTCTGTTTTTCACTCCGCCTGCTTACGCTACTTAAGATACAATAGCTCTGGATCTGTGATAGTGAACGTAACATTGATCTCTGTACTGATCAGTAGTGATGACTATCTGTACCAATGGGTGGATTAAATTTTGCGCCATATTAATATGCTGTCATCGTGAAGTTTTGTTTCTTTCTTTTCGCATAAAATGTCGTGAAAGCAACAGAAGATACGTGGTCGATTTTACGGCGGTTATAATACTTGCGTCGTTCTGCTAGCATTGGAATAAGTGACAGATGAGTGAAATGAGCAGAAAATCAAACAATGTTTCTCCATTTCCAAAATATTTCCTATTCAATCGTTCAAATTTCATATTTACGGAATCGCATCATATCCATAATTTAGGAACGTTTGCTCATGTTCTGGGGCAACTATTACGACACCCTGTTATTGATTATAGACTACCTTTTCATTCCGCTGCATTTGGGTTCTCGATGCTTTTTAAGTTCCAACCTGTCAACGATGTTAAACTGAAAAAACCTTTCTCTAATATCAAAGGTATTTATTCTTTAAATAAACAGTTCCCATCCTCAAGAAAGAAAATAGGCTTTAAACAGAATAGCGAAATTCAAGAGTCGGATTTCTCGCATAAAAATTGTGAAATAAAATTCTTCCTTTTTTAAACCAATGTAATGTAGTTTCGTGTGTGGTTTCCTCAAGCCAAGAACTTACGTTACTGTCGCGATAAGGAATATTATGTCAAACAGCTTCAGCCTGGTTTAATCATTAACTGATATTTTGGTCGATGTGCTAGTTGCCAATATGTCATCTTCCAATGAGAAATTGGGGACTGAAGAACATTTTAGCCTAATCCGCCTTTGTCATAACTCTCTCGTCCGCAATAGTCTGTGGTATTTGGCAAGAAAAATATCATTTCTTTATTTGTTTAGGCCTCACTCATCGGAGGAATCGTTATCAAGAAAGAGAAATGGGTGTTGTCCTGGATTCGGCCTATCCGAACCCTAGAATGGTGTTGTTTCTTTCCCAATATATTTTCGTATTCGTCCCTTCTCCCAATCTCAGCTACGTCGGTGGGCTCAATGCTCTCGACCTCATGGCTCTACCATTCGCAGAATCCGATCGAATGTCTCACCGTTAAAATCCAATGTCATCATCTAAGGACCGCCACAAATTATTCCTCTTGATCGAGAGAAACCATTCCAATAAAAGAGTGACGATCGATAATCGACCTTCGTTTTAGTCGGCCAGACCGTTGCTCGCCGCACTAACGTGCTCGGCGCGGAATGTTATTCTTCGACGACAATGAGAGAATATTTCAGTTACAGCAATTACTTTGAATCTGTTTCATTGTCAGTTTGAGGTACTTAGCTGTAGTTTTTAAATGATTTTTTAGTATTTCCCGATACTTTCATATGTATTCAAGGTCATATTTAATTGCTTCATGGAAATTCATAAGTAGAAGTGCGTCTTAAGAACATGGCATCATTAAAGTGCTAGGCTTCACAGAAGAGTCGTGGGTTCATATTGGGCAAATAGATATGGACACTGTACAGCCAAGTCAAATTTCCTAATGAAGTTGTGAAGAAATACGTAACCTCAGCCGTCAGAGCACCTGAATCCCGAACACCTTAATCAAGGTTCGATTCGTTGGCATGTAACCTGATAGGATTAGATATCTACTTTAACTCTATATTGGACTGATGTTTAGAGAGTCACGACTTCTTCCGTCATTCAGCAAAAGAATTCACCATAGCTATGACCGGGGACCTTGATTCATCTATCTATCCGTTTTATCTGTTGTCGAATGCTGGAACGAACAGCATAGGGATTCAGATTCGTGATCTCAGATGACTTGCACATCGTTGAATGGTGGAATTCCTTTTCCCAAAGCAATATTGATGCGGTGGTCCACTTCGCACGAGCAGCAGCAGTAAGTCGCAGGATCGCAGACAGCCTTTACCTCTCTGTCCATTCTCCATCTAGTGGGTCCCCATCCGTCACTCTTTTCCCGAGCATCCACCTCCTCCCGTCCGTCGTCCCAACTCCCCGTCGCTCTTTAAGATCGAGGCGTACCATTTGCCTCCTCCTCCCCATTCCCCCACCCCATGCGGTTAAGTACGAAATATGCAGGGAGGGTGGCCGGAGGAGGAAGGGAAAGAGATTATGGGCCTATAACGCATTAGGAAAGGGAATCAATCGCCGAAAGGAGATGGCGGCAGTGAACCTCAATTGACCTCCTCTGTCAGATGAGTCCCTTCTCAACTCGCGGTCCTGAAAATACTGGGCGGCGAGGGGAGGGAGAGAGGGGAAGGGATTAAGGGAGAGGAGAGGAAAGCTCGCGAGAATCCATTCTCCTTACCCCCTCCTCTCTCCTTCGCTTCCTCCCCTTCGCCGTCCCCCGCCACACCCCACCGCCCGACCCCCCATTTCTGTCTGGATGCGATGCTCATTTGTTTGACTTTCGAGAGAGAGATGAAGATAGGAGAATGGAGCCTCGAAATACTGCTCCAGAAGCATTTCTGGGAGGGGGAGAGGGGTAGTTTGTGGATTTTTGGAGAGAAGGGATGGACTGCCTCTTCACTTGTTTTGACGCGAACTGATCAGTGGTTAATATGTGTGCCTCTGATGAACTCATCCAAAAATATTGGATATTTTTTTTGTTTTGATATCCCGCGAGATATTCCCCCCTCATTTCTGCTCATGCTGTGGGAGTATTTGGCGAGGGATTCTCTGGAAAGTGAATATTTTAAGTATTTGGTTACCGAAGATAGAAATGTTGTAGATACTTATCCTCAATGTCGACAATTATAGTTTTGCAAATGTGAATTCCGATCAATTCAACGCACAGGATATTTTTCGGATCCACAATTGCTTTGATCTAAAAATATTTTGTCCAATTTTTCTTGTGAATTAAAATCAGATATATTACCGAACACGCCAGGAGGCCAAAAGGTAAACGTTCTTGTATTTTTTTTATGAATTGTCGTATTTCCCAAAGTCAGTGTTAATGTTGGTTGAAATTCATAAATGGACATTGAAAATTCTTTGTGATAGAAACAAACTCTTGCCAAAGATAAAATTAGCTCATTTTGAATAAGATGTAAAGTAATCTCAAACGAAAGTAATTATTACCACCCAGCTCGTTTAACTGTTTTTTTGACAGCCGGAGAACTCCATCAATTTTCTCATCGCCTTCGTTTCATGGAAATAAACTGACTGCCCTAACGCGAATAGTAGAGGAGCTTTTTCTTTCTGAATACTCATAACATGTTCTTAATTAAATTTTTTTCATATTATTTCCAATGCACAGAGAATTTTATACAAGAGGTCAGATGACCAACACAGCAATAGATTTTTTATCGAGTTAAAAGGTAGATTCTCATTTGCGTTACTGCTACTGGTCCGCTATTTTTCCTTGCGCCCTAGAAGAGGTTCCGAGGGTCACATCGATTAAGCCACCGCCGCAACATTCCGTCGCACGGCCGGACGATAAGAAGACGACGGCAGGGAGGTCTTTAAGGAGCAACCATTTCCCTCTCTCTCCTTCATTACCCGTCGAAACGTTTCGATTGATTCCTCCGCCGTCACTTAATTCAATTGCTCGAAATTTCTGCTGCTGCGTGAGGGATGGAAGTAGAAGTTTACCTCCTCATCCCTCCCCCTCCACATAACCCCAATGTTCTTTCTGTTTCCCTACCTCCCACCTCCCCCTTTTCTCTCTCTCTGCACTATGAAGTTTTATGGTATCCCCATACCCTTTCATCCTTCTGAAGACGAGTTCTCCTTTCGTGTCGGGAGGCCTCAGAGAGAGAGAATGTTTCGCTGCCATGGCCAGACCCATTCCGAATCCTTCCACACTCTCCCGTCTTGCCTCGCCACCCAACGCACACATAGCACGCCCCCCCCCATAAATGTACCCTTCCCGCCCGCCCCCACCCACTCCCCTCCAATTGCGCGCATCTTCTCTTTATGCCGCCTCACCCTTTCCCATCGCCTTCCTCCTCCTCGTCTCCCCCGCCCCTGCTGCAGCTCCTCCCACGCCCAACTCCTCCTCCCACCCACCGTCGTCTCCTCCGCCCGCTTGAACCGTCGTCTTATTTGCCTTCCCTTCATTGAGGAGAGGGCAGAAGGCGGGAGCGTGGGATCTAAGGCGACGGAGAGAGGCTACACTGAGGGCAGAGTGGATGAGAATAGGGGGGATTACAGAAATAGCTTTATTGTCCTGAGACCAGATAGTCCACTCAAAAACATTTGCATATGTCCGGCAACTTTAAAAGTAGTAAAAGGCCACAGCCCTTTGCTAATACTACCCTTATTTTTGGCACGGACAAGCGAGCGATGGCAACTGGCAGTGATTTTTAAAATAAGTGAAATTCCAGGTGAACTTCAAATGGTTTGGGCTCGCTACAATAATGAGTTAGGTGGACGCAAAGTAATCCAAGGGCCATAGGTGCCGTGTTGTGTCTTACTGTTAAGGGTGATATTCATTAAGGATTGTTGTGGCACTATTTGACCTTACTTGTCTGAATATCTGAATCCCAAATACTATCGCTATTTTTCGTGAGCAACACTAAGTTAATAATAAAACGAATAGCAATTGGAGCTTTTATCCGTGTTTTGTGATAACATAGTGATGATTTGATAGATTCAACCTTTTTTCATGTAATGCGTGGCTCATGCTACGTAATTCATTTTCGGAGATAAACAAAAATATTTTTGATTACATCTAATAGCTACAACGAAACCTTGTCTCAAGAGCCCTAAAGTAATATTTATATAAAATTGTGAAATGTGATTGATATAATGGCCCTTAACTTCTTTGGGGTGGGAAGTGAGATTCGTCTTCCGTGATTTACCGGAATTCCCAATGTTCCATCACAATATTCTTATTGCTTCCCAGCAAACTGAATAAAACCGAATCAATAGGCAAACACTGGGTGGTGTGGGATGGTTTAGAATGAGGAATGCTAAAAGAGATTGATTTTAAGATAACGTAGAGCTTTAATAAGTGTGAGATGAAACTAAAAAACAGAAAATATTTCAAAGTTACATGTATATTAGCAGTGACCTAGTTCTATGTTCACTTGTGACTTGTCGAGAAAGCTGTGGTTTGACTATTATATAAAAGGCTTTTATTTCCAATCTAGAAAGACAACAAGCGGATCTCGCGTGAGAGTTGCATATTTTCAGCCGCACGGAAAATAGAACAATCGAAATGTAGAACGAAGATGTTTTACTGGTTTGAAGTTTTTAGAAAGTGGGAAGTGAACTTGTGGATTCTATACAGATAAACATATTATCTACGTCCTAGCGACTTTGTCTTTGGTCGATATTAGGTCACATGCCCTTAAATACCATTTCATTTTTATCCCAGAGGATTCTTACCAAAGCCACACCTACCACTTGCTTCCTGGGTTCGATTGTTCTAAAATGGTATAAACGAGTATTTCCCAGTTAAAATGTTGTTTGCTGAAGAATGCACAAGAGAAACCAACTCCCTGAAAATATATATATTATAAGATGGTACCGTTGGAGATTGACTATAGCTATTGCTGTTGAATTCGGATTCGGAAATTGTGTGTTTCAGTATAATCAATCAGTTGTGAGTTATTTTTTTTGAATGCCAGTATTATTTGTGAAAGCAGGCCGTGAACGTACTGATATCCATAAAAGTTCGAATAGTAGTCTGCTGAACTTCTTTATAAATAAAACCTGTTATTTATGAATAGCCACTTACGAAAATGACCTTATACCTACACTGCAACGAAAAAATTAATAATCCCTTCAGTTATTAGCTACTCTAGAAAAACAAAGAGAAAAAGAAAGAAAGATGAAAAAAGACAAGAGTATTCACATGCGTACATTTAATTTGAATCCATTTAACTATAGCTTATGGATGCATATTGATTGCAGTGGGTAACATACGAAACCAATATGAACCAAAACCAAATTTTGAAATATTATGTGATGACTAATTCAAGCCGATACACTCAAAGTCAGCGTCGTTTTGAGGAATGCCCCCTCCCAGGTTTTATCTTACGGGGAATCAAAACCGCTCCATCACCTCCAAGATCACGGCACACCCCCCGGCCTCCAAATGATTCACCTAACTACTGGCACTGAGAATGTGTGTAAGTCCCTTTTTTGTGCAAGGATTCGATCCGAAGGCGGTGGCTTGGATGAGCAGACGCTCCATCCACGACAGCCGTCCGGACTGAAAATCTGAAAAGGGAGAGTAAAAGCGACTTAATGGCGGGGCAGTCGCGGTCAGTCACTCGGAGGGATTATGCGGGAGACGGTAAGGGGATACGGAGTGGTGAGGGCGGTTCCCAAATGTGCCAAGCAAAGCAAATAAAAAACCGGGTTTGGGGAAGAGTTCGTTGCGTACTGGGATGGAGGGCATAATTACGACGGCGGAGAACGACTCGGGCATTCGCGTGCGGGGAAATGCCCGGCGTTGAGTCTGAAATCCCCCGAGTGTCGTCGCCGCCTCGATGAAGTGCTCTCACTGCGCCGTCCCCTTCACGTTTCCAGGAGACGAGGGAGGGGCGTAGGGGTTGGGGTGGATCAGAGGCTGGAGGGGAGTGGGCGCGCTCATTCTGCGCTCTTTTTCTCTCGCTCTCCCTGCCCTATGCGTCTAGGCGAGGGATATTTTTTGTGTCAGACGGAGGAGGAAATTCTCGAGGGTGTATATAAAAAGATGACGCGACTTATAAAAAGGGTTGCCTTGGTGACTTTTGTGGTTGCTCCCTCCTGTGCTGCGTGGTGACGGCCGACGTTCGGGAGATGGGTTTGGGACGGTTTCGAAGCAGTGGGGGACCATCATCACTTAATCCATCAAAAAAGTTCCATATTTAATTTGTGTACCGATCCTTAAGACCTCGTATTAGCTGCATAAAATCGTCATCATAACTATTTATCACCGGCATTTATGACTCCGCTGGTACATAACCTTTCCAATACAAAATCGGTGATCATAAGGCTGGAATAAGATGTTTAAAGGCATTATTCTCAATTCTAATTATATTCTCAATTCATCCATATCTTGTGCATTAGTGTTATGTCTGAGAAATTAAATGAACTGATATATTTTCAAATTTTAATTACAAAAAGCGATGGACCTTTTATTATAATAATATGTTATTAAACGGAGAGCTTCTTAACCTTCAGAAGAATATACAGGTATACAATTATTTTACGTATTCTGCGGAGTATTCCACACAAAACAGCGATTGGATTACGCTTATAACATTTTCTCCTATTTTTTTTAAATTCATCATTTGACGTTAAATTTCATTGCTAAATTAGAATTAATATTTACATCACTTTATGTAGTTTTACCTCTCGATTCATGGAGGACAAGGCGATCGACTGGGCATGTATAAGTGGCGCAAGGTATATTCCCTAAAAATAATTCGTGCGACTAAGCCAATGGTGTTTAGAAGCATTTATTCCCCATTTCGTGGGTTCGCGTCAAGACTACAACCTGTCTCAGTAAACATACTATAACCCCGCCCGAGTCACCTCGCTATATCCCGAGTGACTTACTGACTTCGTCTCAAAAGTGGGCAGACAAGCACTCGGCCATGTCTTCTCCCAATCCCCTTATCCCATCTTCTCGTTTTCCGTTGTCATTTTTTATCATTGCATCACTTTGTGTGTGTCTCACTTAAGCGTGGGTATTTGCACACGCGCGCGCCCACTCCTTCGCCTCCCTTCCTCTCCCAAAAAAGAGGGATGTGGGAAACGTGATATGGTCCATCGAGATCTGATGACGCGCGGGGATGGGGATGAGACGGACTGAATAAAAAAAAACGCGCACGCACAATCCGTAAAAAGAGAGGAGTGGACGCGCGGAGAGGAAGTCTGCACGAGCGAGGGGGAAAAGCGAGGGGGTGATGCCCGCGCGTGAGTGACGCGCACGGCCCCACCGCCGTCACCCCCTCCCCCCACACTCATCGGAATGGTGGGGGGAGGGAAGGAAATAAAAGGCGGGCGCGTATGTGAAAAGACACTGTTGGGCGGAGGGACTTGGGGGTGGGGGGCGGAAAGGGATCAGGGCGGGGGGGGGGGGTTGCGAGGGCGTCGTGGGAGGGGGGGGGGGTCCCAGACGGTTACGGCAGTCGGACGAGGTGCCCCCCTTATGAGGGAGACTCTTTGGCAAGTCTCGCATCGCGACAGGGTCAATGCTATAGAATTATAGAACTCTCGCCTCGGACAAGGGGGAGGGTGGGGGTGCAGGCGGGCCCTTAAAGGACGAGAAGAAAAAGAAGTGGCTCTCCTCAGCACAAGCGAGCCCTCTCACTCTCCCTTCGCATCCTCTCGCTTGTTGTTTTTCCGTCCAATCCATTTCTCCCCCACCCTCTTCATCCTCCTTATCCTCCTCTCGGTTTTTTCTCCTTCTCCCTTTTCCCTTTCGGAATACGTTACTTTTCCTCCCCCCCACCCTCTCTCTCTCTTTCACTCTCTGTCCTCCCAGTTTCCTTCTATTGGGTGGATATTTTGTCTCGACCGGTTGAACGAATAAGACAAGGTGCGCTTTCACGCCTTCAACTTTTTCGGCTTCTTAACGTCTTGACGTTTCTCCCTCCAAGTCCTGTTCTGTATCTTTCCCTCTGATATCCTCTCCCCACCCGCCACCCTCCCGCAGGGACCGACTATTCCCATCTCCTTATTTGCCATTACTTTTTTGTATTGGGTTGATTTGCTCCTTCCATGATTTTCGTTCCTCGCCTTTATATCCTTCGATCTTTTTTAGTCTTGTTACGTCCTTTGCGTGGCTCCTCCTTTCTTTCGGGCCCACCATTTCTCAACTTCTTTCCGTACCATTTCCTATCGTTTTTGGGTTTCATCTATGCCTTCATCTTTGCGTTGTGTCCGTCGTCTCTCGCTTATTTATGTTGGCTGATCGTTGGTGGGTGGCCTGGCGTGTGTAGCCATTTTAACAAATGAAATTGTGTTCTTCTTTGATAAAATAAATTTTTATCTATATTTTATCTTTTGTCTTGGAGCCAGCACTTAATGAAGGAACAAGCAACTACATGCATCTCAGGAGTCAACTTGGAGTTTTTCGGTATATTACTAAAACCAATTTAATACCTAATGTCGTATCTATTTCCTTTAAAGTTTCCGTAAGTGTTCAACAGTTTATCTATGGAGTCCAAAATTATATTTAAAATTCTGCATTAGTTGACGGAAAAAGGAAGCGCAAGTTATACGAGAAATATGGTTTCTTATACACACCACTGGGAATCATGTAAAATACCGATTCAACTTTAATGAAAAACCCGCACCTTGGGTATAGTACACGTCTAAATCGGAGTATTCTATTATTCGAGGTGCTTCTCCCACGTTATTATAATTTTTAAATTGTGTTGTGATAAAGTTTTCTTGAACTTCAGCTCTTTATTTTCTCGTTGGGATGCACTACTCGGTGATGAAGCGATTACAAACATGAGGTCGGTGTATCGATGTGCGGGATAAATGGCCGAGGATTCATTTAGTGGACGAAATTTTTAGATTAAATGCTGCTCCACCTGTTTTTCTCTCAAAGAAGCTTTCCTCTTCTCCCGGCACATTTATCACGCGTTTACCTTCTATTTCCATTCGCCCCTTTCCCCATCCCCTCCTGCCTCGCTTGCCCTCTTTTAGATGTCTTCCCCATTTTGGCTCCTTCATTATCTCCTCCCTTTATATAAAGCGAGGCCCCATCATGGTGGTGTAGGCGCGCGCCCTCCTCCCCCGAGACGCACCCTCCCCTCCCCAACCCCAACCCTCTGCGCCCGCGTCCCACGCACGTGCTCCGTCGAACCACGTGTCTCGTTAGGGTACACAACGATTAGCCGGTCGTGGGATCACCCTTAGCGCAAATGTTTTCGAACCTCCGGAGTATAAATTTGACAAATAAATAGTCTCTCTCTCAAGCGTGATGGCAGGTTGATTTCCCACATTATCGGCCAGCGGTCTGAACAACAAATGGAAATAAGAGAGGATCACAGACAATATTTCACCTCAGTTGAATGTCAAATCGAAAGAATTGGGAAAATGAAACGGTCTATTTCACGAATATGGCTCGCAATGCATTATTTCGTGTCAAATACTCACATTCAAAAACCTATTTACGTGCTATGACCACAGTTATCGACCCGAAAGTTTATATCGTATTTTTGAAATGAAGAAACGCTACTTACTGATATTTTTTCCACAGTTAGTCAATCTAATGTTCTCGGTGGAAAAAGTTAAGCAGCGTCGAATTCCTATAAACTGCGGGAGATGCCACCACAGTAACTTTTAACAGAGTCATCCGCTATATGTGCATCAAAATGCAACAATTTCAAAGATTAAAAATGATTCGCCTTGATCCCGGTTAAGGCGAATGATTTTTTTACTATCTGAAATTGTTGCATTTGTTAATCAATGTTTTTTCATCCCAAAAATTTGGAGAGTTTCCAAAATAATTTAGCCAGAATCATTCTTTAATCTGATTGGTGAGGATATATTTCATCTCGAGTGAAATTAACACATCAGGATAAGGGGGGGAGGCATTATATTTCCTTGAATGCCACCAGCGGTTCCTCAGAAAGACCTGATAACCGAAAAATTTCACAGCTGGCATGAAGAGGGTGTTCAGATTTGGACTTTAGCCCTCCAATCAGCAGCCGAGCGCTTTAGCCACAAATCTTCCACGACACTCCGTAAAGACGATTATTACGGAATGGAAGCGCTAAATATTATCTATATTGCTTGGTTTATTTTTATGATACCGAGATTTTTTGAATGGAATATAGCAAATGCAAAATTGACATCAAAGCTTCGTATTTACATCCCAACGCGAAAGTTTTGAATATCATGTAGGATTGAAACTTGAATGCTTTATCGCAAACACAAGTCGCGTTCGCAGTCAGTACCGAATAATAGGGGCTTGGAAAGAATGACTACGCCCTTGTTTCCCATCGCTTCATCAAATCTCCGACCAACATCATCCAAACTCCGGTCATTGCTTGTGATGCTCTGGCTAACACGTGTTGAGGCCCATCAGTCTCGGTGCAAAGGCTCCTCGCCATGCGATTCCAGGCGTGAGAAGGGCTTCCATGCTTAGATCAAGTATCCTTAAGTAACGTGAAGCCATAAAACGGCAACTTTTGACGCGTTACTCAGGAGACGAGAGTTGACCGTGAAAATTTGTAATATGTTCTTGCCAGTGAAAGAAGGGGATCAGAAATGGACTAGAAATCTAATTTTTGTTATGAACCTCATTTTTAGGCAAAAATATGAAGAGTTTAGTCCCAACAAAGACATGTAGATACTTGTCGTTTTCGGTGGATGCATCAAGCTCGTGGAATACATTTTTTATACTTATGATTTTCGTCTTTGGAGCATAAGAATAGGCAAATGATGATTTAAATTCCTTTAAATTTTCACTTAAATTGGGAATACTGTGAAAATTAGCTCGTTAAGTGATGCGATATGTAGTGTTTTGAAGGTTCTTTTGCTGTAATTTCTCAAATTTTGACCCTAATGTTAGTGGAAAGTTGTTTGATAAATCGGTTTTCATCTTCGTAGGCACGTTTAAACTGGGTCCTTAAAACGACATACCTGCTTATCGAGATGGAATGCTGGACTTGAAACTGAAGCTCGTCAGAAGATAAAAATTCGGCCAAAACCTAGGGTTTTTCCTTGTCATTCCTATGAAAGAACTCATGGTATTAAGCATCCGCTTACTGTCGAATTGAATGAAGTTTATGGGTCGAATGATCAAATAAAGAGGTTCTTTCAATAGTATGCGCTGTAAACCGCGAAGATCAAGGCCATGACCGAAAGGTGCACTCCTTCGAAGGTTGAGGTCAATCATTGCTTTATGGAATCGGATGGGTTTCGGTTTTCGAGAATCTGTTATGAAACCATACTCGCTAGGGTTGTGCTTTAATCAATTTAGAGACATGTCCCCCTTGCCAAAGGAATACGAAGTGACAAACTTACTTTCAGGAAACATATTTATTGAACATTTCTGATATCTGTTCCTCGGAGCACATCAAAACAAAGAGTATAACTTCCTAGCCTGTGCATCATACATTCATATACTGTATCTTAAGTTTAATAATGGGTTTCTGAACGTTTTAGGAAATTAAATGAGCTACTTCGGTAATTGTAAAGATTAAGTTCAATTTTGAAAACTGTTTGGAATTTCGTTTCACCAAAAGGGTTAATGCGATGTTATTTCTCCTCTTAGGATATTAACATGCAGGGAGAAAAGAAACCAAATATCTTGGAAAATGGATATTCATGATAGATTTAAAGCATAATATTTAATTATTACAAATTATGAACTGTGCTTGAATATCGCAAACTACATGCTTTCACACTTAAAAAGGATGTGGCAAGAAAGCATAAAATTCATTTAAAATTGTAATAAAGTAAACTGTGGGATTACACTGTAAATCTGCCCCTTTAATGTGAATAAATCAAGGGTTTTCCCTGGCTTCCAAAATGACATGAAAAATTTCAAGCACGGAGTATTTTTAAAGGACAGTTGCTTTGCGAGAAAATCTTACGGATGAGCTTTCTTCCCTTTCACCGACCAACTGTCCTCCTCCTCCTCTTTCCCCTCGGGCATTTTCATTTGCCTCCCTCGGGTGGCCAAGAGAAAACGTCCCCCCTAAACCAACCACCCTCCTCGACCAATGCACATGCCCCGTAGTGTAGGGGTGCAGTGACTTTCTTCCTCAGGGATGGGCGGAGGAAATCCCTTCGCTCCCCCCTCCACGCTCATTCTCCTAATGCACGTGTTGAACACGTGTGTCACCGGGAGATTCGGGTGTGCGAGCTGGGGCTTATAATCTTCCCCATTCACCCCTTCCCTTTGTAGTGTCGCCCCGCGCCTTCCGAGTCCTTTTCGCCGAAATCATTCTCGCCGTCGATCTCGCAGAAAAAGGTCGAACCACTCAACGGGTGGGTTTGGTTGGGGAAAAAAAATGAAAAGCGTTTTGCGCGAGGAACGTGCCCCTCTTTCCTCGAATGGAATTTCTCGGCAATGCAGTAGTAGTTCTTTCTTTTTTTCTTCCGACCTCGTTTATTCGTCGGAACCAACCCTTTCGGTTTGGGGGTCCAGGAAGAGAGGAAAGGGAGGTGGGTGGTAGTTTCAGGGGGAGGGGGGTGGGATTACGTCTCAGAACAGCTGAAAGGTGTCATTTTCCTTGATCGATTCGTCCCTTTTGAAGGCGCGAAAAAAAATTTGTTCAATCTGAGCAGGAAGCAGATGCAATCCCGTCGTGGGTGGGTGTTAAAACCCGTTCTCTTCTCGTTTCTCGTCCACTACGTCCTTCCTGTTTTCTTCCTCTGCCTTATCCCTCAATTTTAATGGAAACGGAATGTAGACCTTTTCATATTTCACGAAGAATTTTCGTTTTCATCGGACTCACCAATTGAAAGTCGGATTTTTGTTTTAGTAACAGAGACTCATATGCATGTAGTGCGTGAAATTCAGGACGATCACGCCTAGCCAGCCTTGCAATTAGAAGTGTAATGGAAACCCACTTCGGGGAAGGATCTTGTATTTGTTTTCCTTTGGGTATAACATAGGATGCACATCGTAATATTCTCCTTGACATTGAAGCACGTAAAACTGAGAGGTAATGTCTAAGAAATGCACGTTTTAATTTTGAATTGTTTGCCACTAAAATTCCATGGCGTGTTGGATTAGTCGCGCCAGTCCTGGCGAATCAACCAAAATCAAAAGTGACTTACAGATGGGTCATGGGTTCACTGGACGCCAAAAATGTCCGGGTCGCTAAACAATTCCATCGTGGACGTGAATTAGTTCACTGTGATCTAGTCCATGGATCTTCAGTCTTTTCTCTGTAATGTGTAATTAGTATAATTATTTCGATCACACTATACGCCTCCTGTTGGTATAGGCTAGATATCACGCCATAAATAAATCAATGACATGATGATAACGTTATATTTTATACCACCATAACTAGGAAGTAATTATCTTTTTAAGTTTTTAATGCATCGCTCTACAGAGCGAGTTGAATTTTGACTGTAGTCAGACATTCACGAAAGTAAGAAGTTTGGGTGGTCTCACGTCGCAACAAAGCGAAACTATTTTAATATATCGGCAACAAAGATCCGGCGCAGACTTTCCACCACGACGTACGTGACCTTTTGAATACTCCTTCCAGCCTCCCATTCCGATGACTTCCCAATTCTGCTACCCTTGCCTCTCTGGGTTGCTGCGCTTCCACCCATTTCGGACGAAGTGGCCCTGGCGGGAACCCCGAGGAAAGAGGAGAGCAAGAGAAGGGGTGGGCCGGGATAAGGGGAACCCCTCAACCAGGGGTTAGACCTCGGGACAACACGAGAACGTGGGCGTGAAGGAAGGCTGGCTGGTTTTTATGAACTTTTGGCGGTTGAGCTCGGAGGGAGCGGCATGGCATGGAGATGGTATGGAAAAAAAAGGCGTACCCTGGCGGCGGCAGAAGATGAGCCGTAGGGGAGAGGGAGGCTAGGGTGAGAGCAGGAGGAGAGCCCAAGTCCTCCTCCTCCTAATGTACGAGCTCATCGAGAAGAGCCTTCATGGCCCAGGGCACCCCTCCCTGGTGTCCCAGAGGCCATTACGATCCCTGCGACGGTAAGAAAGGAAGGAGGGGCATGAGGAGAAGAGTGAGGGAGGGAGGGGCGGACAGACGGATCCTTTCTCCACCTCACAGTCCTTCCCATCCCTCTCTTTCTCTCTCGCATCCCCCGAGGCCCGGGAGGGGAGGAGCTTGCAGTGCACATGCTACTACTTACACCGGCCCCCGATGGCACCGACCAAGGGGGGAGTGGGGGTGGCAGGGGGCACCGCACGTGTGTGCGTGGGCGCTGGCCCCTCGGGTACGGAGTCGACCACCGGTTGGCTGCCTGGGACGCACACATACATTTTCGGAGAGAGAGCCACCACGAGGCGAGAGAGTTTGAATAAACAAAATGCATTTCGTCCGTTTATTATCCTTCCCCCAATTCCTTGTCGTTCCGAATCTGTACTCTTCGGTTTAGTAAAGACGAAGTTCTACTTCTACCTTTCGCCTCACCATTCACCACGCACCGTTCCGAGGGTTGTAAGCCGTGAATGTTATGGCTGCATCCCAAAAACTATATGGCAGCCGAGAGATCAGTGCATTTGTCGGTGAAGAATCATTTTGCCATCGTGTTTCGGAATGAATCTAAAACGCGAGTGCAATTCGTCGCTGATTTTATTCTGTGTTCACCATAATTTATTGCCTTAATTTCCATGACATTGTATTCATTCCCGCTGCATACATATTATGACAACTGTATTATCAACTCTTCGAACCATTTCCCGAATAAAATTACCGTACAGGTACCCTTCAACTTGCTGCAACCCTGTCGTAATTTTACTGCGACGGCGGCGCTCTCTTCTTAAAAGCAAAAGTTTCTTATAGCACTCGGCTGCTGCTAATGGATGTGTATAATTTTGTCGGAAATCTTAATGGTTGCTTTATTGCCCTGCCTTGCATTGCGCTTCTTCTTTATTCCCGGGAAAGTATAGTTTAATATAAATAAATATGATCAATGAGGAGAATAATATTTCTTAGAGAAATAACGATTTAATTTGGGAAAGTAATCAGGGTAGAGTTCACTGCGGACATTATTCTATTTGGTCTCAGATGTCCGGTGCTATTTTAAATTTCTGCTGTAAAAATTTCACCATCGTCTTCGTTTTTTTCCGGCTTGTTTCTTTTGATGGAGAAGATGGGAAGTAGCGCCCCTTGACGTTCCTCGGTTTCTCGTAGGAGAGAGAGAGAGAGAGGGAGCTTGGGTCGCGGCGGCAGTGATCTTCACCAAGTCTCCCATGACCACTTTTTCTACTGTTTTTACCTCCGCGTCATCCTCCGGGTAGGGTTTACGCGCTATCTCAGCATGCCCATCGCCGGATTATTTCCGACCCTATGCACTTGTTCTGAGAGAAAACGAAGAATTCTCGGTTAAGAGTGGCTGAGATTTTTATCGGGCGGTGACGCCGATCTAGTCCAAGTACACTTTGGGATTTCCTGAATGATAAGCTGTTTTTTCTTGGTTTCCGTTTCCACACTTTAATGCTTTGCTTGTTTGATGACTCCAGGCGACGTCTGTTTTTGCCCCTCTGATAATTTAATTGTTAATAATTTGTACTAATTGTTTTTTTATCACACTGGTTACTGAGTCAGTCTCGCGATTAGCGAAATCCGCGAATTATCCGAAGAAAATTCGAAGCTTGAAGTATGTATTATTTTAATTTTTGTTTTTTTTTCTTTAATTTTACGGAGGAGGTTGGTCTAATCTGTCGAGGCAACCTAACATACTAATTACCGACATATACATATGTCCTACAGCTATGTGTATCCTCGCTTCATAATAATATTTAACTTGCATATTTCGTTTTTTGTTATTAATGGCCTTGACCGAATGGGTAAATAAAAACTTCATGTAGCATGTTTCTCGTATGTCATTGCGGTCACTTCATCTTCGGGACAAATAAGAGTAATAAATATAATCTGATCGTCATATCATCATTTTTAAACAGCCTTCTATATATGGAGCAACTGAGTTAATACTACCAGCGGAGAGTATTATACTGCGAAGTTTGCCACATTTGGAGTGAACAGATCTTTTACTTATTAGATAGCCGTTTTTTATATTTTTAAACATTCAACAAATTTCCCCTTTTTGCATAAATATCGGAACTAATTATTACTGTAAGCGGCCATGCTAGAGGAAAAAATTACTTCCTTTTTTCATTCTAAATAACCTAGTATTTTGAAATTATTTCATTTAAACTTAGTTTGCCTTCCTTCCCAGGAACAGCTCGTCTCTTATGTGAATAAAGTATATCATCCCTTGAAACTGTAGTTCATGCCCCTCTAGTTATCATTATCTAAATTTATTACACAGCTATTGTCGCTCAAAATTAAGAAAAACATAATTTTTCATGCTGTATGGATGGTGTTGAATCACCCCATGCCACGTGCCCCACATACAGGTTACGTTGTATATGTATACGATGTAGTATTACCAAAAATAACTAGCTTGTATGGCCGACGGTAGTATATAGTTTGTAATAATGGATTTAATGTTAATTCTTACAAAAAGATTAATTTACTTTAATGTGAGACACTAGGAGACTTCGTGTCTCTTTGCACTCTCGAATTTCTTTCAAATAGTCCGGCCAGCAGTGGCCTATTATCCGATATGTTATGCTATTAAAGCCAATCCCGTCACGGATTTCCTGAATCAGTTTACATATCGAGACGAGAGGTCTTTCTGGTCTTTTTCAGATGACGCGAGAATTGTGGGAAAGGGGAACGTTATGTCTCCTTCACAGTCCTTCTTAATGCTTAGCCTTTGGCGAGAGAAGCGGACAACAGAAGTCATTGTCGAGCAGTCTAAACTTCGTCTCCTTTTTTTGATACACAATTATGCCACATTTTGCGTCCGCCTGCTCCTAATTTGGCTCGCGAATGTTCAAACTCTACCATATCAACCGTAAAATTGAACAACTATCGATAGGTTAATTCAGCCTAAGTTGTGGTAATAATTCCATCACTAAAGAGCGATAGCTCATTGTGCTCTATGGGTATATATATATTCTGCTCTACAGGTGTGTATATATATATATATATATATATATATATATATATATATATATATATATATATATATATATACTACAAGCTACAGGTATACATCTATACCTGTAGCTAAGCTATATATACAACTAAGCTACAGGTATATATATATATACACCTGTAGCTTAGTTGATTTCTAAAATATATGGAGCAAAGTCATTGTTTTCTAATCAGCTGTCCATGAATTGAACGTGCGTTATTTTTCAACAAGAAAATTTGTCTCTAATAGTCGTGATAAAATCGTTCAAATATAGAGACACCTTCGGCCAAGAGTATTGTGGGCATTTCAAGGTAAAAATTGTGATAAATTTATTTTCACTCACTCATCTGTTACCTTGAGACAGAAAACTGTTTTATGCCATTGCATTACAAATTCATACCGTCACCGTGGGAAATGAAAACAGGCATGATTCTCATTAAACAGTCATCACATGACTGTCGATTGGTAACTTATTTTTCCAGGAAACATTATCAGAGAAGAGAAATTCAAATATTTCTTGAGCGGTCAGGCTGTTCAGTCGCTGCTGAAAGCAAATATGGTACGGTCATGAGAATAACGTGGTTTGTGAGCTCTTTGATACCATGACAGATATTTTTGTTTCACCATATCTAGTCTACATAATTTAGTTTAGTTTCATGGTTGGCGCCCTTCTTTTCACAAATTCCAGGAAAGTGAGGGAGATGTCGTGACTGTAACCTTTGATATGTCTTACAATGCAACGCTTAAATGCATTGCAATGCAAAAATTTCAGAGTTTAAAAATCATTTCCTTTGACTGGGATCCCCGGTCAAGGCGAATGATTTTTACACTCTGAAGTAGTTGCATTGTGACTCCCTTCTTTCGTTTTGATTGAAGTATTTCTCATAACACATCATTCTCAATGTAATTATGAATTCACTAAAGTATTTTCCCTTTTGAGAAATCTGGGCCTCCATTTTGGAGGAGGAAATATTATATATGATCGTTGAGATAAAAATTTTCTTTTAATTGCCTTAGGACGGATTGATACTTTTTCGAACTACTGTACTCTAATAGTGCCGTAACCATTCATTCTAGTTTATTCATTTCCTAGTATATTCTTTATGTTTAACTTAGGTATTTAAATAAGGTTAACACGTAAGGGAATCACCAGAGGATATTTTGGTGGAACATATCACGAGGATTTATACTGAACATATGTAATTACTATTACTATACGAGTATTATTTATTGTTAGTTGCACCGCCGGGTTCCCTTTCGTAAGGGGCAGGTTCATGATGTATATTGCTCTTTCGTTTCAATCGACTAGAAATATTAATATTTTTTATGCATTTCTTTTAATAAATAATTCTCGATTTAGTTATGAATATTCTAAAATTTTCTAAATATTTAGCTGCTGTCGATTTTTGGCAACGAGTAATTAATTTATATTCGAAATTCGATTCGACCCCCCCCCCCAAACAGTACTGCCTAAATGGCGCCATGTGGTACAAAATTGATTTTATTTCTTCCAAAAGAGTTATTATTGGAGCATTTATAAGCAAACAGAATGATTTCCGAAATCATGCTCGCAGAACGAGTTGTCTTCTAAAGCCTTTGACAGACTATCGAGTTACTGCTAGAAGTAAATGTATGCAAGACCTTAAAAAAAAAGATTGTCGACAAAGCTCCCTTTATGAGGGTCGTAATTGCTCTGCCCTGGGGTGTGGATGAATTAAATGGACCCGGAGAAGCCGCAAAAGGGAGCACGCGAGCGAAAGCGGCTGGGCGTGTTACATAATGAAATCCAGCGAGAAGAGGAAAGAGGATACGATGGTGCATGGATGGGTAATTCTCCCGGCTTGGCATTGCCACCCACGTCAATATGAGTAGCGTCATCACTTCTGTCCTCCCCCCTCTCCCACCATATTCATCGCATCCGGAAACCGTAAATATGCTACCCTCACTCTTGATGGCCTTGCTTCTTGGATACTGAGCGGTGGAGACGCAAGAGAGAACGGGAGTTCTTTAAAGAATCGTGAATATATGACGTTTGCTCAGGTCATTTCGCTTCAAAGTGGGCAATTTTGACTCTTATGAACTCCGTTTTGAAATTTAGCTCAGCTGTGAATCATATCAAATTTCCACCACCTCTCGTCTGGCAGAAGACTTAGGTGAATACAAGAATCCAACCGAAGCAGACCGTAGCGGTCAGGCTAATGATAATATTTATAAAATATCCCTTATTCCTCATTAAAAAATAACAGTAATCAGCACATTAAAGTATCTGTAAAATCTCTCAAAGGAGAAGACAATACGACGAGCTAAGAGCAAGACTTGATAAGCTTTATTTTATGTTCCTGAACGTGATAATTATCACTTCGAAATGGTTTTTTATAATTTTTTGATCTCCTGAACAATGCAACAGCGACCCATTCCAAAAAAATATTCCAAATCCCAGGTATTCATATTAATTTCTTTTCAATAAATAAGCAACGGCAACAGAAACTACTTATTTATTAATGGTAAAGATTGTATTCACATCATCCCAGAAGATTAGCCGGTGTTGGCGAGTTGCGCGAGTTGGCGTTGGCTGACCTAAATGCGGTCAATGGATCTACACGGACATTTGCGTGTGCACCAACATAAAAGGGTGTCAATGCACTCTGAGAAAAGGAAATGGATTGAGCAGTCGAAGGGATTTTTTCGAATGCTTTTTTCCGCTCTTTATGCGTTCAAACGCAACTTGCGAAGGCATTATGCGGAAATGAGGTAGAATAAAGGAGCCGCCTGATTCCGTCAACGGACTCAGGATTTTCCTGACCTCGATTAGATTCAGCGGTAATCACGAAAGGCTAAGATATGTCGTATTTACATAGCCAAACTATAACCATTGAAGAACGAGAGCAATGGTATTTTTTTTAAATTTAGCCAATTGTATTATTGATAGAAATGAGCTCTTCTAAAGATGCAATTCTAAAGCTAATTTCTTT
Source organism: Hetaerina americana (assembly GCF_022747635.1). Classification (NCBI taxonomy): domain Eukaryota; kingdom Metazoa; phylum Arthropoda; class Insecta; order Odonata; family Calopterygidae; genus Hetaerina; species Hetaerina americana. Next base: position 77,276,868 of record NW_027287095.1, on the reverse strand, counting down.
TGTACTTTGTTTAGAAAGGTTAACTGTTTACGGCTATTGGAGTTTTACATTCATTCAAAATTAGCCAATTGTATTGAGAGTTTCAGTTGTGGTGAAACGCTCGTAAACTTCGCAGTTAGTCAAAGTAACTATACGAGGCGTTAGACAGTGGAATATTACGTAACGACTTCGTAATAATTTCACCACTGTGAAGTAGTTGGTTAAGATCATATTATGGATGGCGTGGTTTTTACTGCCTCTGCTCGGTACAGAAACTGATAGAATGTAAAGTGAATTCGTAGCCTTGAGTTACATAGCTGGAAAGAAATTTGTAATAAAGAAAAACGTATTCGAACCTACAAAATAAAAAATTAAACAACGGGTACCCTTTTAACTATAACGAACGTCTGTGTTCAACCATTCACCAGTTAAGATTAAAATAATACCATTTTTGCTAGTGATAATTGTGTTTATCAAACTTATATAATAAATAAAGCAATAAACAAGATAAAAAATCAATCAAATAGTAATAGGACTTATCTAAATATAAAATGGAACTCAATATAATATAGGATATTTTCAGATATTGTGTCCGTATTTTGGAGAAATTAAATAATTTTATTAAGAGTAAATTTGTGCATTTCTCTTGAGTGTATACGTAAATGAATTTTAAATCCTCTCTTTGTTCAATAAACGCGTGCACTGATGACTTTTTCGGATTCGCATTCGCATCTCTGTGGGGAAAAATCGTTGCATGAATCTAAACTGTCATAGGATACAATGTTTACTTTGAAATTCGGAGCTCTGTGAGAGTAAAGCATAAATAAGCTTCGTTCGCACGAACTCATAGTAAGGCCTCACGTGGCCTTTGATCAAAAAGATGTTCTTGATCCCAGCCGATATAAGCGGAAATGGAGAGGATTCCGTTAATGTTCTGAGGCGTTGTATTAATCTAAGTACTTACCTCATTTAATTATAGCGCTACTTGGTTATAGTACTTCAACACGAGTGTGCAGATTTTATCAAGAGCTAATAATAATAGAATTATTTCTAGTGAAACACTCTACATAAGATAGGGTCTAGGGGCCAAGTAATTTGATAAATTACAGGTAAAACTGAAACAGTAGTTATATGCACACTCGAGCGATCTTTTCTTCTTCAATAATATCTACTTGACTGACCTTGTGAGAGCGGAATTATATTATTATCCAGCCTATAATATGTCTCCGTGGTCATACTCAAGCGCTTCCTGATATTACGCAATTCTAAAGCTTTAGTCCGTCCAGAAACCCTTTACCGCATCAGATGCGTCATCAAATTCCACAGTGCGGTCGGCAGAAAGCTCGGATTTCCAGCTTAATGATCCGAGATGCCACTCGGCATCAGTGGTCAGCTGACCTGTTCCACCGTTCTGTCTCACGACCCTCGCTTGACCCCTCGCCTCATCATCACCGAGCGTTTCCTTCCTTCCTTCCTCACTACGCCCAAGCCCTATTTCCCCTAAGGTTCCTTCCTCGCCATCCATCACACCATCTCATCCTGCCTTCCCTTCCTTCCAATCCCCCGTGCACCACCCCTCTGTTTGCCCCTCCTACAGTTTTCAAATGCTTTCGGGCAGCACTAGCCTTGTAGAATGCCTGGTTCTCTTTCTTGTGCTCATCGAAGCCCTCCATGCGAGGACTCCTCACCCCGTAGAACCATCACCACTGCTTACTCTCATGGGGCAGTTTCTGGGTTGACATTTGGGGAAGTTTTTCCCCAGGCCCTGAATTTTGAGCGAGATGGGGAGAGTGGGAGAGGAGACGGAAGTCAGTAAGCAATAAGACAGTTTTGTTAAAATCAGATGTATCCGGTTTTAGAGCTCCTGCCAAATTGAAAAAAATTATCTAATTGGAATATAAGACGTATCACATCTTTTAAAAAGTTTTGGGAGGGTGGGGTATGCCTTTCCCTATTTGTTGTTTAGGCCTATTTGTTGTTTGGATTCTTTCAGGAATACTTAATTCTATCAAATAAATTCAATCAAGAGAAATATACTTAAAATGTTTTATGCTGTCTATTGTTCGATTTCCATTAATTCAATTATCCTAAATGCCTATGGCTTTCATTTATGACTACATTGTTCAACTCTCTGCCGCAGACAAATTGCCCTGTCGCATTGTTTTCCTCATGTTGGTTAATAATGCTGGTTTGGTTAGGGATGAAATCGTTGCTGAGTAAAATTCGAAATCTTTGGGTTATCGTGTTTCCACCCAAGGCCTTAGGAGTTAGGTCTGCATGTGACACGCTTCCAAAAGTTAACTAATTCACTGCCATTGCGTCATCATTCATCTGAATAAAATAAATTAGAGATTTCTTCTCCAATCAGTTTTTATCGTGGCTCACTTCGTGACTAATTGTAGTAACTATTCGCCCTTTCTAAGTTAAGCAGGATAATTCTTGGTCTGCGAGAAAATTTTGGTTAGAATTGTATGTGCATGCTCCGTTCTCTGTTTCTCTCGTGCCGGGAGAGAATTTGAGAGTCCCTGAACGGATAGTCAGGCCATGGGACCAACACGTTTAAAGTGTGAAATGGGTCAAACGAGGAAATTTCGTGCCTGAGAGTCACACATCTGCGTCCTGGGGTAGGAAAGACATGCATCATAACAAGGATGCCCACAGAAGCACGCAGTTGACTGGAGAGGCTTAATAGGGGAGAGATGGGAGTGGAAAGGGCGGGGAGAGAGGTTGCAGAGGTCGGAAAGGGTTAAGGAAGGGCGTAGCCAAGAGAGAAGAATGGTCACTCGAGGGAGGTGGACAGCTAAGAAATGCCAGAGTTCGGTAGAGGGTTGGTTGGGGGGAGAGGGAAGCGGCAAGGCGTAGCGAGGAGGCAGGAAGGGAGGATGGCGTCAGTGGCGTGGACGAGGGTGTTTTGGGGTCTTAACACACATCCCTCTCTCTCCCGTATCTTGCACCGAAAGAGTTTATAAAATGCGTGGAGTACATTAAAAATTCCTGTGTCCTAATCAAAGATTCCTCACCCTTCTAATAATATTAACTTTTGCATCATCCGCCAGATGGCGAAAAACAACGTGAAAACTTGGCAGTGTGTGGTTGGGGTGGGAGTCAAGAATCCTGGTGGTATTCGGTAAGTGGAGAGAGTGCAGAGCGGGAATTTCTATCGGCTATCCCCCCGTGCGCTTTTGTGGCTGCAGGGTAAAGTATTGTCGTTTTCATGGAAGCGTATGTCTAGCGTGCCAGTTGATTTTCGAGAAACGCCATTCTGTTTGGGAAAGAGTATTTAAACCTTTGAATAGCTCACGCGAAGACATGAATTTTCCTTGCCAACATTTAGAGTGATGACTCATTCTGAGAGATTTTAGAATGGTTCATGCATTCCGAAAGACCCTTTTTCCATTGGCACACGCGGATTATTTTATAGTTCAGTGTCGTGATTCATATTTAATGAAGGTTGTCTTCTGTTGAAAATCAATAAAATTGAATGCGTGAAAACTGGAGTAGGTTAATTAAATTCTAGGAATAATTTTAAGATTAATTTTTTCAAGAGTAATTTGCAGAGCAATTTAAAGAGAAATTTAAAGATTAATTCAAAGAGTAAATTTAAAGGTTAATTTTAAGAGTAATTTTAAAGAGTAAATTTCAGAGTAATTTTTAAGATTTGCGTAGCACGAGTTTTCTAAACTTTCCCACGAGTAGAGTGAGATGTGAAAACCCCATTTTCACGTGTTTGGTTCCTTAGTCAGAGTGTCCTTCAAATTTCTCGACGTTTCTCGAGTGGCAGTTAGAAGCCATCCGTCCACTCCTAAAACCCAAGAATTCGCTTGCCCCAACCGTATTGTTTCAGGGTTAATGGTTTTTCGGAAGGGCCAGCTGAGAATGGTCCCTCTCTTGGCCACGTGTTTACTGCACTGACACTAAACGCCATCAGAGAACGACCGATAGTTGACTTTTTTGGAAGAGGAGAAGGAAGATGAGAATGAGGGAAAAGAATCTTGTAGACAAAAACAAGTTGTTTGGTTAAAGCAGTGATACCTCTTTCAAAAGTCAAAAGTTTCAACTATTTGGGTCTTTCGAAAGAAAAAAATCAGACACAGGAGGTCATTTATGTTCCCAGAGAAAGGATATTCCTGGTGGTCCTAAAACCCAGGATTAAAATTGTATCGATTAGATTTTTATGAAATACGCCGTTTGAACCATAGTCTTAAAAAGATATACCAGTAGACTACTGATTATGTAACTGTACTTCCGAGGTCAATCTACGTATACATCAACATAATACCCCGCAAGCCGTCGCAAGGGCGTGTGGCGGGGGGTGTTAGGTCACCACCGGTAAAAGAGCATACAGCCACATGCAAAATCAGCATATTCATTCTAACCCACAGCCATAATGGCGCGTAAATTCATGCAAAAACCTTATTTACATACAGACATACAAATACATACATATATACTATCAAATCACAAGCTTATGCACCTTAGAGTGTAGTAAAAATTTATCCAATAACGTGCACGCTAGAATATGAAAAGTAAGGAGGCGAAATTCCACTACCACACGGGCATGCTACGTACAATGGTCTCCGCTCCCAAGGACACAGGAGATTTACAGGAGCCTTTATGTAACTGAAGGGCACTGAAAATATTCCATTCAACTCATTTCGATAAAATATTTTTTGTTAAGATAGAAAAATCAATAAAGCCAATGAATCAAGGTTTACGTTCATCACAATCACTAACCATTAAGAAATTAAACTGCATAGGTCATCACGTAACTAGTCGTTTACACTTTAGGTTTCCTGTGTGTAAAGTAAAGGCTACAAAGGACGCATTTAAAATTTATATCTTTCTCCCCATAGAAGTTGATATCTTTTACATGCAAGACTTCTATAACGCAATATCCGAAACCTATGGATGAAAGATTTAAACTCCTCGTAACTCTGGGCCTGGTGTTCGAATCGACAGCAGAGCCGGGGGCGAATGTTTTCCTCATCACCATCCTATTTGGTATTCAATCGAACACAAGACTAGCAGGAGGCCATGGCTCATGAGGTAGCACAGAAAAGCCATCGAAGACGTTATTAGTCAAGCGTTGTCCGTAAAAACAGGCAGGGTGGCTCAAAAAGACCGGAAAGGCTTCCTCCTCCTCCTTCATCTCCCGTCTCCTCGTTAATTAATTGACCGCTCGCTGACCGCACGGCCGGTCGTATGTCTTTGCCGGTCTCATGTGAAAAACCTCCTTTAATTGTCCGGCTCCCCTCCCACGTTCTCTTGCGTCATCGCAGTGTCCGCCGAGGTGTTTCGTGCTGGTGGTCCATCGGAATATCAATCGACCCCGAGATGCCGCTGTAAACAACGACGGGGATCCGTGTTCCACTTGCTGGCGCTCCGCTCGTCTTCTGTTTCTGGACCGAAAAGTAGGATAAGGGTGCTAATGATGTCACGCAGTATCCGGCCCCTTTCCTCGCTTCCTTTCCCTCTTCATTCGACTCGGTTTCCTGTCGATGTCTCGGCCAAGATGGGAGGCCTGCGATGGCGACGGTGCGTGATCGTGCCCATCAGGTGGACACCACCCACCCAACCCCACCTCCCCCTGTCGCACCCATACGCGTCCCCTCTCGTGTTATATAAATGCTACTGCGAGGGGATGTAGGGAGTCTGATGGTGCCCAGGAGATATGGTGCTATTTGGGTCTCCTTATAGGAACATTTTCGAGGAAAAGGAAAGGCCTGCCGTCCTCCTCAGCTGTTGTCCATGTTGAGCCGTTCGTTACACAAATTTCTAAGTAATGTCCCCTTCCCCGAGTCACTAGCTGCGGGCGCATTTCCTTAACGACGCTTTTGTCATCTAGCATCAATAGGAAAATGGAAATGGGGGTTGTTGTTATCTATTTAACTTATAAACCCATCGTTCTTAAATGGATTCGTTGAATTAAACCTACGAATAGATGGAAGGTACCGCCTTGCTTTGCGCAGTGTGTTTATCATGACGTAACAATGCAAGTCGTGAGGGTAACCCAAGTACTTGTCAAACATCCCTGAGACGACTGAAAAGTTCTTTCTTATCCCACTGTTTGCAAGCAACAAGTTTATATTGATACGTTGCCTTAATAATACTATGCATCTAGAGAGTTTTCTTCAATTGAGAAATGAATAATTAGCACATTAGTCAGAGCATCTTTGCATAACATTCAAGTGAATTTGTTCAATCCAAAAGTATTTGACTGTCTGTTTAATCGGATTCCCAATGGAGCATCAGGTGCTCTTCCTCCCTAAAGTTTCATTAGTTTCCGTGGATGTAGATTGAGATGAAAATAGCAAGTTCGGTGTGGTGGTGTACCAAGTGGAGTCAGAACGGGCCGATTGTGAGCTCATTAGAGGCCAGTGGATCTTAAGAGACACCTCTCTCTACCTCTGGGCGAGGCCGATGAGGACGGAGAAGAAGGGGAACATATACATTGGAGGAGGCGAAGGGGAATCGGTGGATTCGTGGGTGGAGGGATGGGGAGGGCATGGTGAGGAATTTTACGAGGTGGGCGCACGAGGGCGTGTGGAAACGGTCTGGCGGCAAGGGAGTGTATGCATGGAAGTCTTTCGCATGGAAAAAGATTTTCTTCCCATTCCTTTTTACGATGGCCATCTGCCATCGAGGTGCCAGAAACGTTGTTGTGGGTCTTCGTCAGGAGGTGCTATAGCGGCGGGGAAAGGGGGTTCATTGCTCTTCTTCCTCTATGCTAGCTCTATTAGTTCGAAACTATATTTTCAATTCATAGCAATTCTTTTCAATTCATGCACCAAAAAAATTAACTGAAAAATCCAGAAATTCGCTCTCGATCTGCAAAGTTGCATATTTTTAGAGTGTTAAAGGCCTTTTTTCGCAATTATTTAATGGGATCAGTAGTAATACCTAAAAAACTGGATGCAATAATAATTTTGATATTTTATTATTTTAATGTAACTGTTTAATAGATATTCTGGAATTGCTATAAGAGTAAGAGAATATTTGATTTTTATGGTAGTTAAGTACTAAATACACTGAATATATACAGTATATTAGATATTTTTTTATTATTCATTTAATTCTTAAATCTTAAAATTAACGATGCTTTGCTTTCCTGTCAGAGGTATTAATAATCTACTGGAAGATCATTTTCCTACATGACTTCCTAAATTTGATATCTGAGGTCAGTTTCTGTATTTCAGTCACTTAATCTTCTGTTCACTATTATTCATGGTTATATTCAAGAAAATTTCAGGTATGCCTGATGCAAATAAATTCGCTTTCATGATTCTTTTATTTTACAAATGACACTTAACGCTTTGTCTGATTGGAAATGTCCTTTCTTTTTCTCAGGGAGAATACTCCGCTGCAATCATCCATTTATTCAGTCACTGAATGGTGAGTATTTTTTTCCTTTTCATTTTATGCACCTAAAGTGTTTTTTTCAGACGGATAGATGAACCTGCATGTGGGCGGATGGTACGCCTGGGAGTATGCTTGCAGGTCAACCATTTCAAAGGTTTTGGAGCCAAAGCCAAAGGCTTTGGAGCTTCATGGTTTTCAAGCCATGAAAATATGATTAGTTTTCATGAGCCTTCCATTTTAGCGAATTTTGGGATCCATTGCGGAATTCAAAAAGGAGGATATTTGAAGGGCACCCAAAGAAAATTGCCTCCATTCAAACGAAAAAGGTGTGAATTTTTTCCTTAGAAATCTTCCTTCTTTCGACACCAATTTTTTTCTTCAAAATAGGGCGTGAGAGTTTTTTAAAGGATGCTTCTCAGTACGCGAAAGTAGGTTAGCTTGTCGCAGGGTTACACCTTGAATGCTGTCAGGTGTGGATGTTTTTTTCACCTGCCAACTATTTCATGCGAATGTCTGTGAAAAACCATGCTGGTGAGTTATACCTACTGAACCTATGCGTTAACAATGAAACAAGTATTAGCTTGCGCCCTTCATTATACATAGACACACACACATATATATATATATATATATATTATTTATATGTATATATATACATATGTGTATATATTTATATGTATATATATATATATATATATATATATATATATATATATATATATATATATATGTGTGTTCTTTATATGTGTTCCTATCCCTTTTCCTTATATCTGTTTCTGTATATATGAGTATTTATTCGCCGTTTGGCGGTATTTCGTGTTTGAATGTGTATATATATATATATATATATATATATATATACACATACGTATATAATGAAGAAACATTTTTATTCTTGTATTTTCCTTGCTACAGGTATTTCACACTTTATTTTAGCTTTGAAAACAAGATATTCTCCGTATATCGTAGTTGGGACATAGGAGAATGAACAAATAAAGCACTACAAATAAGAGGATATTTATATCAGGTACGCCTAGTAAAGACTTAAAGAAAGGATTAGTTCAGACTTGAGCATAAATGTGTCGCTGAGAGAGTGTTAGTAGCGGAGAAGAGTAAAGAAGCGAACAGGCTTAATGGACGTCATGAAGAATACTAGAAAGTAGCGTGAGGCATTAAACTAAATTTTCTGTCATTGGTTACGTATCGACAAAAGATCGGTATCAATCATCTAACTAATTTCTGCATTGTAATTTCCAAATGTCAGTGTATTTCACTAGCAAAGGTTTTAAATTTTAGTGGAAATTTCAGTAAAATTTTCCGTTGATGGCGGGCACCGTTCTCTAAAATATATGCATTTGCACTTTAGCAACCACTTCTCTCACAGCACTTATTTTTTTCGTTTCTTGGAATGAAAAGGGCAGAAAAAGGTTTTTTTAATTCTGTTAGTTCCTTCACATCCCGAATTCACTCCTCTTGCATGGGCTTTACGATGTGAGGAGAGGGTATTAGTGGAAGACCAACCATAGGAAATAGTAATCGTAAACATTCCCAAAGATTCGTCGAAGAACCTTTTTTTTCTCGTTGTGCCGTGTTGAAAAAAACTGCGTTTTCTTGTCCAACCGTTGGGAGGAGCCACGACTATTCTCATTGAAATTGGCTGTGATTATTCGTAATCCATTTTTTTGTGTGGAAAGGAAAGGGTTTTGTGCTATAGGAGCCACAGAGTTGAATCTTGGCGAATCACTTAATTGAAACTCTAGACCGTGACAAAGCCATCAAGTACAAAATAAAAAATGGTCGCAAGTGTTTTTCGCTCTCCATGATTTATTTCTTTGAAGCTATAAAAGTTCTTTATTTTCGACCTCAAGCTTCTCTCGTACGGCTTCTTTCTCAAGTTTTACGTCTTAACACTTTCAAAATGGCACTGATGGGATCTACAAAAGCTCAAAGACCGAGCTGAATTTTCTTATTAGTGATCCATTCATTTTTAAAGGTTTCCAGTCTCATTTAAAAGAAGCCATTTCTGTATTGTAATTGAATTAATCTGATTCCATCGAATTGCTACTTCTTATTGAGTCAGACTAAAAACGATAAATTCATTGCGATGGAACTTCGACGCAGCTTCTTGGTGACGTTAATCAAGGAATTGGAAGTCAACAAAAATAACTGTCATTGAAAGCAGTTAAGATAGATATGTCAGGTGATCAATAATTCTGATGTTTATTTCACTTGTTGCCAGTGGAAGGGAAATTTAACTTTTAAAAAATGCTGAATTCAACATCAATATTTTCTAAGATGTACTATGTATTGAGGCTTGAGCACAGCTTACCTCCCATCGCGAGCGTAAAATGCCACAGGGGCCAGATTATTTCTCTAACCCCACCTAGGGTTTCCCGTGGAGTATTGGTATGCATTAAATTACATAGCTTTGGTTCTAGTGGATTTTTCCGATTTTGTACCCCGTACTCTCCAGTTGGTGGTCTTACGCTCTTTCCACTGAACTGGAGCCACTTTGAGAGTACCAAGTTATTGTTGATATATTTTCTCTCCCTAAGAAATTGACTAATGGCCGATGTGGTACAATTCAGAAAACTGGAGAACGGGTACTTGGCCTCAGCTGCAGGCCGACTCGAGTCCTGCACCGTACAGCCTGCCGCCACACATTTTTGTCTTCTGGTAAAAGGAGCAAGCTCTGGTATATGGAGCAAGTGGGGGCCGTAAAAGAACGAACGGGGGGGTGAGGGGACGAAGGTGGTGGAGTGAAAGAGGTCGTGCGGGGCGAGGGGTGCGTGGGAGGGTTGTATGCGTGGAGTCTTTTCGCAGGTTATGGCCGGCGGGATGGGTGGTTGGAAAAAAGGCAGACGGGAGGTTTTTGGGAGTGGGTCGCCCGTCCCGCTTTGTCTCTCTCTCTCCCGGTCCTGCCCCCTCGTACACCCTTGCACCTCACTCGTCGCTGCTCCTCCCTTCCTTCCGAGGTCACCGTGTCGGGCGAGTCACGAAAAAGTCACGTACGGTCCTCTCAAGAGACCCTCGACAGCAACGGTGGTATTCAAATGTGTTCCTTCCTCCCGTAGTCTTCGCGCCGACATGACTGATGGTCCACGAGCTTCTCAAGACAAGGACTTCTTTCCATTGCGGAATAAAGGTGATTTCACCAATTTTGACTTTGTGGAAGGTTATGTTTTGGCCAAAAAAAGTTCAAATAACGATCCAAATTTTCAATACCATAGGCGTTCCCTCTTTGATTTGGCTCCGTCGTTTTACTCGAATCCCACCACAAGTGGGCGACAAAACATTATAAAGATAATAATTTCAGACGTGAAGCGATAAGGGGCTAAGGATGGAGTTAGACAAGATAGCTTTTGTATTTCTTTGCGTGGGGTAGGTAATGTATCACAGGTTATCTGATGTGTCGATATTTTTTCTTATAAATCTTATACGAATATCCTAGAAATTGTGTTGGGCGTTCTTTTTAGTAGCATCTACTACATTAAGGTTTTTACTCTAGTGGCCTGAGGATTCTTTCTATTTCATGCTAGTAGGTGAAAGTCTTTGTCCTGTAATTACATCTCCTCTTTGTTGTAACGAGAGCTTCCACCGTGATGTACAAAAGACACCAGGGCTTTCGAGTTGCTCCCGAGTTTTTCTATCTCGCAGAAGACAGTGCCTCTGGTGTTACAGCCAACATTTTCAGGTCCGAAGAGTTCGGACCTGTAGGTCATATCTTTTGGATATTCTCGTCACGTAATAAGTTGGCAGTTGCTATATTAACCCTAAAATAAAATACACGATTTTTAGTCTAAAATATCATTACGTTTTTGAAAGACAAATTTTTTATGAGAGAAATGCTTACACAACTCATCGACGTCAAAACTGGGAGAAAAATAAATACTTACGTAGTCAAACGTCACATCCTGCTCCCAGCACAACCAGCATGCATTCTGTGTACCTATGTACCGAGTGATACGTAGTATATACCAATTCCTCCCCTTCCAATCCTCTCCACCGCCTTTCTAGGCTTCGCATCCGCCTGTCCCTGGAGTCTCTTCCTTTCCCCTGCCTTCCTCCATGGCACTAACCTCCCGCCGTCTTCTCCACGGGGTTCTGGATTTGTGAGATACGTCCGTCCGACCCGTATTTCCTCCGCCCCCTCTCCTCGCCACCTCCCCGCACTCCCACCCTCCCGTCCTTTCCACACCCGAAAAACTTCTTCGCCGTTCCCACCCACCCTCGTCCCTCCTCTGGCTTCCTTCCTCCCGTTTTTCCCTTCGAACCAACTCCTCTTCCTCGCTCTTCCATCCACGATTCCCATGGGCCGGCCCCCGGCGGCAGAAAAGGGGAAAAAAAAGAGCCGTCGAGAGAATAATATCGGCGACTTCTGTCTGCTCCTCTCATTCGCCTCGTGCTTGACAGTTTCGAGTTCATCCTCGGAAATCACGTCATCCTGAATCTAAAAAATGTTGCCCTCTTGTCTTTTTTGTCGGTTAAAAGCATTGGTATCACCTATTGCTAATCCTCGTCCGGGCTCAATTTGCGGGGACAGTTATATTAAAAGGCAAGTTATTATGCCAACATGGATGATTTCAATTGCGTCGAGTGTTTCGGAGCAGATCGCATGGGCATAGTATCAATAGTGGAAAGAGAAAAAGTCGGACGTACAATCGTGTCACAACCAAATGACATAAATTGAAATGTGGAAAATGTTACATGGAGAGTTGATGATTGAAGGTTCATGTGTTCCTCCGGTTGAAGCATTTGATTTTTTTTACCAACTAAGAGAACAAGGACTTCATTGTCACAAGGAAGAAAATCCTATAGCCAATAAAAATAATGAAGAAGAACTTCAATACCGGTATTTCGGTCACCAGGTGACCATCTACGGGGAGAGAATCGAATGGGAACTTGAATTTGGAAGAAGACTATGCACCAGGCACTGTCCAAAGTCAAGTGGGTGTTCAGGTCGGGGCGTGAGGTATATATACCTGGAGGGGCAAGGGGGGAGGGGTTAGTGACGGTCGGTAGGTGGGGGGGAGTTTGTTGAGGTCACGTGGGAAGGAGGACTTCATTATTTTATAATGTTAAATCGCATCCAGCCATGAATCAATCGGTCATTAGTGTGCAGTGGCGTTTTGTAACTAAATTTTAGATTTGACAATTTCATTCAGCTGGGGAAAATGGTCCCACTTGATGATTAATTAACAAATTTTTACTTTCATCATAATTCGCAGATTCAGCTTCTTCAATATAAATGGCTTAATATATCGGAGCTGACTCGATTCTTAAGTGTTATCCTTAATTCTTCGATAAAATCGTTAACAGTTAATATTTTTGCCTATATTTCAACACTGTTTTCTTAATAGTCCAATATTGGAACGTTTATGCTCTTAAAAGTTTTGTCCTGTATTATCCCGAAAATTGAGCAATATATCAACTTCTTTAACGATAGTATTGAATAGCAATAACATGAGGTTACATGGAAAGTTAATCAGCCAATATTGTCATAATTAAGCGAGAAATGAGAATGACGATGGTGGTACTGCATGCGACATAAAAGAAGTCATAATTTTCAAGTGAAAGGTATATCCTTTGAGCATACCCGTAGAAGACATCTGAAAGTCATGCGGAAAGAAAGGCGAGAGGACGTTGAAGGACTTTTTATGGTTGTCCATGAATTGGAGACCTCATCCTGGTCTCTTCTCTCATATTTCTAGGAAGTAGAGGAAAATGCCTTAAATCATAATTTACGAGGGACATTTTGGTTTTTCTTTCAAATTTTATTGTGAAGCTGTATAGTTAAAGAGCAAAGTGTGAAGAAATCCCGAAGCAGCCACATCATTTCAGCTCGCAGAATCTCTGAAGTGTATTATTTCACGTTTAAAAGCTCCGATATCCATCGCAATAACTACCGCCATTATCCGTGACGTCAGGTACAACAATAATCAATGCTGTCGTACTTTTCTGCGGCTGTTATGGATTAGTAAATTTTGGTAATAATACTTGTGTTAAATTCAACGTAAGTAGTATTTCTCTAATGAAGTATCTGAGTACATTCTTGCATTGACTAACGTTTCGATAATTTTATGCACCTCTTCTTATTAAAGGTTACAATTACATGCATTATTTACAAGTTTTCCCAATATTTTTCACGTATTTTTACGTACTGTGATCATCAGACTACAGTTATTAGTTTAATAGTATGGTTATATATGGTTATGGTCATACTCTTACTTCAGATATTACCAATACTTTGAGATGAAGGATATGAATGATTTTAATGTGGAGGAAGATCTTGTGAACTAAAATATGTGTTTATTGGGTTTCCTTGAAATTTCTTTGGAAAATATCATGAAATAGCACAAAGAAAAACAATATTTTGCATTTTTTATGTGCCCATCGTTTAATTGTGTGACGTTCTCTGCCTCTGGGACAGTTTTTGTCGGGACCGAAAGATATTTACTGCCATCATTAAGAATATCAACTCCAAAATATTGTTTGATTTCCAAAATCATACGCCTAAGTTTCTCATCATTTGAAAAAATCAGGAATAGAATCACTAGAAAGTTACAAATGTAAATGTTGTAGAAAAATAGCTAAGAGATGTAGTGTAATTTGCCACCCTTCTTTTAGACCCTTAGGGTATATCCATAGCCAACCCATAGTACCGTGTCGTCATTGTCCGCATACTATAACTTTAGGAACTTAACTTTAAATAAATTCCTTTGTTAAAACTTCTATCCTATCAAGATCAAAAATGCATGTCGATTGTACACTACTCATACTAATTTTACGAAACAAATATATCAGTAATAATAATTTTGAGCACTATGCCAATCTCATTTCTCGAATTTGAACCTAATTTACGATTCTCGAAGAGCAGCTTTCGGCCATTGCTGGGTCCCATTTCATTCCGGACAACCCGAACACCTAGGAAGGTCTGCTGCGGAGTCCAGTAGATCACTGTTGCGACACCATTCCATTTTTCGGACTAGCTACCCCATCAGGGAGGCGGCAGTAGGCGAGAGGTGTGGAAGGATAGCCGTCGTCCACTCTCCGCTTACTCCGGAGCAGACATGCGATGATGGTGACCCTCGACCGGGCGGGAAAGGGTCATAAAATCGTGGAATGCGGCGGTCGCGGGGCCCAAAATCTTGGGAGCACGGGACGAAGGCGGGCGTGGCAAAGGGGGGAGCGAGGGGATGCGAGGGTGGGCGGGAGGGGCAGCGAAGGAAGAGGGCTCAAAGGAGGGAAGACAGCTGAAGGGGGCGGTACGCGTCTTCCAGGGAAACGGGGAAGAGGGGGCGGATTAGCAACTGCGGAGGAGGAAGAGGCCAATCTAAGCAAGCGAGCTCATTTCAGGAGCAGCGGTTGAGAATTCAATTTCAAGCGGTCGCGAGGGATAATCCCGCTCTCGCGATTTTAAGACCTAACCGTGAGGAAAGAGGAAGTCCATTTCCTATTTTCTTTGAAAATTCAGTCGTCATCATGATATCAAACATCTAATCTGACGATGTCACGTCTAAGGTTAAAAAGATCTTGACTTCACGCCTGGTATTCAGTGTATTATTTTTCGCGAATTCACCGAATTAGAGGAGAAAAATACATCATTATTAATTGTCGAGACGAAATTTACATCCCTCTAAAGTAATTATTTTTATTTGTCGGCCAGAGAGGTGATTCTGTATATGTTTTGAAGTTGAACTGAATTTTATTAGTTTATTTTAAATTTATAGTTTTCGAAATTTATTTCACGTTACTTCGCAATGTTAGTATTTATTGCTATTCCATACCATTTTCATATGCAGGTTCCTTTTTCAGGTTTTACAGGTTCTACTTTCCTGTACATTGGTACTTATAATCTCCATTTCTAGCAATTGATTATTCAATCGAGTTCTAATGTGGAAAAATTGAGCGCACGAAGACATCGTTGGTTGACTTTAAGCAAATATTCATCTATGCTTGTATAATGAATCTTTCATTTCGCTAAAAATTTGCAGGACTCATTAATGACCACTTTTTTGTATTTTGTGTCCCTGGTTGTTGGAACGCATTCCTGCGGATTCAAAACCAACCGATACGACGATTTATTTAGCTCTACAGTACTCAACTTCTTTCCTGAGTTACGTATCAATTGTTAGTTGGTTTAGTGGTGCACTTATGATCTGGGAGATCACTTCGCTATGTTGGAACGGCAAGCTCGAAGGAATGATTGATGTTTGAGGAAACGTGAAGTATTTCCTCCGCTGAGATATGACTTGAACTACTACTTACTCCTCCCAAGCTGTAGCTGATGTCCCGATTTTTTTTAAATTTTCTTTGCACACTATCTCGGCAGGCTGAATTCTTAGTGGTTAAATCAGTGTAACATAAATATCTAACACTCATTCTGGTCCGATACAGTTTCACAGTTTTCAAAAATTCATTCGTATTAGACGTGGCAAACGTCTCATTCGAACGAGATTTAAGCGAGAACGGCGATCCCAGAATCTATTTCACTTCCGCCTCGCCTGAAATGTGGAATTCATATCGCGTGTGCTGCGCGCATGACTAGTGGTCCTGGAAACCGGGTCGCCTGGATACGTGCCCGTTTCGAGATCAGTGAGAAGGGAACTCGGGGAGGCACGCAGACTGGCGCTGCTTAAGGAGGCAATTGGTGTTCGGAGTAGTAGAATCGCTGCTTCTCTTTGTCCCGCACTGCTGGACGTACCCGCGGGAGTACCAAAGAGTAGGTCACACAGTCAATGCTGCTTGATACATATTTAATTTGAAAGTAAAGAGGAATCAGCCTTATCCAAGGCCTTCCTCTTGTAATGCCTCCAGCATGTTCCATTGATGATTATTTTAATTATTTCGGTCTAGTTCTTCAATCTTCCATTTTTTTTTCTCGTGGGCAATACAATTTGTGTTGTCATCGTAAAATAAATCACCGATTCAAAGGGAATGGACTAAGAGTAATTTTAGAATGTAATTACCGAATGAAAATAAATAACCATAAGTTCCTGCATAAACTGTACTGAAATTGATGAGTTTCTCTGGGGCAGTATTCATATTTATAACGTTTTTACATTTTTACGATAAACGGCCGAATTTAATATTAACGTGATTGGGATAATTAATTTACTTAAATTCAGAAAATATTTATAGTGTGCGAATCGGTCTTACGCTTATATTTTTATTTTTACGTTATTCGTCTTTATGAAATTGTTTTAATCACTTAGACTGATCAATGATTTTTCATTTAATCGACTTAGCCAACCGCTACAATCAACTACTTAGCTAAAATTCGAAATCGAATTTTCACATTTGAAAAACTGCCAAGTTCAGAAGCGTATGTGCTGCTGAAAATATAAGCAGACGTTAATAAAAAAAAGCTCGAGTCAAAAAGAAAAAAAGAGGACGCTATTACGGATGGAGTGAGTATATAAATCTCCTCGTTTTGGATAGCCGGGCAAAGGGAAAGAGAGAAAGAGAGCAGGTGTCAGGTGCGGGATCAATCTGCGCGATGTAAGGGAAGAGATCGCGGGAGAGGGAAAAAATTGTCGGGAGCGTAAGGGGAGATTTGGGCAAGGTCCCCGAGGAAAAAGGTGAGCTCGCTCGAGGAAATCGACTTGCTCCGAGTTCTCACCTTATCATCAAAGGGAAGAGATCTTCCCTTGAAGCGCGGGGCCGTCCAAAGATAGAACAAAGTGTACCGCCACCCATGCTCCACAGGCTCCCTCGCGCGCCCGCCTTTAAAACCTCCTTCATCTTCAAGGAAATCCCTCCTTTTCCTCCCTGCCGCCGCACTGTAGTTACACCGCCTTCGAGTGTTATTGCCCACAGACTCCGATTGACGACTCAGCTCCAGCCGTATATTTTTTTACGCTGCGAGCACATTGGCTCATTTTTTACACCCTAACGAACCTCGTCTTAGAACTCAACTCGTTGGGCATTCACCTTGGGATCCTTAGGCCGAGTTTAGAACTTCGGTTTACGTTTGATTCCGTTCCAGAAAATGGAGTGCTCCCATTACTTCCACGTTCTTTATTAATCAGCCTCTTTCCAAATGTTTGTAGCTTCCTCGCACTGGAAACAATTGGGTAATTCCTCCGATCGCTCTGTTTCCGCTGAAATTACTAAAAAATGACCCATCCTAGCTATAGAAATAATAATAATGCAAAATTATTTAAAATAGCCATTGTGGTGAAGGAAAAGATGGGTATTTAACTTGTGGAAGCTGGTGATTTTATCGGTTATATAAGGGTCCATGCAAGTGTACGCTCCATTGTCAGAAAATAACACCTGCAACCAAAAAAAAACAAAAAGCTTATTCAATATTTGCACGTTGGCGTAAAGCGTTACCTCTTGGAAGATTATCAGTAATACTCATGCCCTTAAAAAATAGACAAATGACATGTTATACATCGTATACATTAAAATAGCCTTTTGCAATTAAGAGTACATTTTATCATAGGGATTATGTATGTATCTTTAAAATATAGAGAATTAAATGTAATATTTGTTAATTTCTACGTTTTTTAAAGACTCTGTCATGATTTTCATATGAATTGCCAAAGAGATTGTAATACCACTACCCATTGCCACTGAGGATATTTTATAAGTATAATACATACACAAGCAAGTATTTATTCGAATTTTATTTATCGGTCGCATTTGAATGGATTTTATCACTATAGGTCATGATCCATTAAGAAATACACGATCAATAAGATAATTAATGTCGAGGAATATGATATTTCTCTTTACAGTGTAATAGCATACCTTTCTAGAAGGCACCAATGAATAGTATTCTCATCTGTTTAATTTTATTGGCGGAAAGACCGTGACCCTTTTACTTACTTAGCCATTGCTGTAACCTCGGTCAGCCGCCGATCACCGTATCGCAACACTCCGCATGACCCCACTATGCAGTTAATGCGCATCTTTCCTCGTGGATTCAGGATTACATAGGATTTACAAATAACTTTGTTTCAGAAATATACCCCCAGTGCTAATTCAAATTGTGCCTTCGCGAAAGTCGGATCGTAAATACGAAGCGATTTTAGTTTTAGCACTGAGAGACTCTGCGGATTTCCTCATGCTTTGTTCTGATGCCATCTCAACTTGAAAAATAAATCATGATCAGAGCCATGATGAAGGATACAAAAAATAGTAGATTGCGCAGAGTCTAAGAGTGAGGCAATCTTTTAAAAAATGCTTGCCAACAACCCCGCAATACCCATCACGTTCCCCCAAGAATGTCTATAGCGCGGCCCGCAGATATAAACGGTCACGCTCGGAACGCAAGTCGTTTTGTCGTGCAAGAATGAGGCCCCCACCGCATGTACGATCAATCGACCGAAACCCGCCCGAGAATTTCCAGGATCTACTCCTGAAGCGCTTATGGATCCCCAGAAGCGGAAGTAAGTATATACGAGCATATGTGTTTATATATATATATATATATATATATATATATATATATATATATATATATATATATATATATATATATATATATATATATATATATATATATAATATGTATATATACACACACACACACATATGTACTTTTTTTATTTAAGTGCCGATTTCAAGTCCGCAGTTATAATGAGAATCCGCCAATAGAAGAACCTTGTTGTTCCACCCCCTTATCCTCCGGTAGCTCATTCGCTCGTTCCAGGAATCCCCCGAGAGAGCACGTCCCATCCAAATCCCGGCTTCCAGGGTATGGAGCAGCAGAAGCAGTAGCCTTTGAGCTCGGCGTCACCGGATCCCCCGCGACTTCAACCGAGAAGGACAAGGGGAGGGGGAAGCCTGGGATCGGAAAGCGAGTTGGGAGGGGGAGGAGGGGGTTGGGAGTCTGGTCCTCTGGACCACACGCGGGGGTGTGCGGTTTCCACGTGAGCGTGCCCGCCTTCTGGACGGCGGTGCGCAACAGACCTCCACCTCCTCCTCGTTTTTTTCCTCGCCGCCTGCCCCGGGTGCTGCGCGCTCGGGTGCACATACTTGTGTGTGTGTGTGTTTAGTGGGCGGGGGCGTGCGAGGAGGTGAGGGTGGGAGAGGGTGAACTGGGAGGCAGCGCGTAAACGCAGATGACTCCCTCTCTCTCTCTCTCACTCCCGTGCCGGCGGGTAAATAAATAAAGAGAGGAGGCTCGGGCCCGTGGCCAAGAAGAGGAGTTGGGGAGAGGTGGAGGTGGGGGGCGGTGGGGAGTGTGGCGGGGGCGCAAAGGCGTGGAGGTGGAATGGAAGCGAAACGGTGAGCGGCGGCCCTGAGGTAGGGGGCTGTGCGATATCCCATTTCCAATCCTCGATTTAAAAATTATAAATAGGAGAGTGTGACAGGGCAGGTTTATCATTTTCGCGGCGATGCAAAGTGGGTATACGCAGCGCTTATGCCTACCACAAATCTACGTCGGAGATGTCGTCATCGTGGCATATTGTCGATCATGATGACGAAAGCGATATAGTCGAAATCAAAGGGGTTGTGCAGTTCACTTTTGTCTTTCCCTTTCACTTATAAAGGTGCTTTCCAGAGCATGATAATACATTTCCAGAGCACGATATATACATAAACAGGGAAGCGAGATAGCGGTAGAGAACAAAAACACAGAGGAACACGTGTAAATGAAACTCACACGTAATCCGAATTTTCTATGACCAAACCACATTCCTCTGGAGGAGGAAGGAACTCAGTTTTAGTTCCTTTGTATGTGTTTCTCAGTTATATGTTCGCAAGCGTAAATAAAAATGTGTATTCATTTCATTCCCGATATAGCGCTCACCTAATATAATCTTTATCGGCCCTGACGACCTCAATCAAAATTCGATATTATTAGTATTGATATTGTGCAGAAGAATTATAAAGGAATACATTACGAGAATCAGGTAATGGAAAATGTCGGTGGAGGAAGCTACGAGAGAGTAAAGAGGTTGACAGGGAACAGGACTGTTTGGAGAATTGATAAAAACCAATCCTAGGATTGATAACATCACTCAAGATGATGATGTTAGATATTTTTCCCCGATTAACTTGGAGGTAAAAGGCGGAAAATATATGTAGGCGTTAAAAATCTGGTGGTAGTATCTGGGAGGAGGGCCAACAGAAGAGATTTTGCCCGCCACTAGCGGTAGATGGGTAATGAGAGCATTTACAGACTGGATGAAGGATGGAGAGATACCCTGAATGGGGATTACGTCACTTTCAGCGAAAGGTGACGAGGGATTCACATTTTTACGTCCCATTTGATGGAAGAAGTGCTTCACCTCTCTAGAGATAGCTCACGGTTTGTTATTCCGCCGACAATTTCGACTCCATCGATATCTGAACGGGGAATCTCAGTGTAGGAAGTCAATGAGTATACTCGTACTAGTCACTGTTCTGATCCGATCTAGTAGGTCAGCGTGAAGGGTCGTTGGGAATACCTATTTTATGCAATAACAGAAAGACTAGATTGTGGACACTCAATGTGATCAACCTGGCGTTGGCAACTAATATACTCCTCCCAGAGATGAGGTCCTTGGCTTCGCTTCCCGTAAATTTGAGATGTTTCTTTCCTATTAATCCGGTTCTTCCTGTGATTCTCACATAAAAATGGTTTGCTATTCTTTAAATGAAAAATGAAACCTCTTGGGCGATTTAATATCGATATAGGACTCATCATCATCTTCTTAAGGTAGACCCTTGTCTTTGCAGTCACTGGTCTCTCCCCATTGCCGTTCTTTTCAGTTCATTGTAGGTTGTTACTCTCATAGTACTTTTTATATCAGCTATAAATTTCTTTCTTGGCCTTCCTATTCCTTTTTTCCTATTATTTTCTCCTCCATTATATTTTCAAGTGAGTTGTTATGCCAGAGAACATGTCCAACAAATTTAATTTTCCTTTTCTCCATATCTTTTATTAAATTGCTTTCCTCTTTAATTTCTCTCCATACTACAATGTTACTTTTCTTGTCCGTCCATATTGTTTTTGTTATTCTTCTTCAAATCCACATTTCCATTGCTTCCAACCGAGCCTTTTCCCTCTTTCCCAAATTTCAAGTTTCAAATCCATATAATAATGTACTCCAAATAAAAGTTTTTGCATAAAGGATTTTCTACTTTCCAATTTCATATGTTTGTTATGACCGATCCCAATTATGAATTTTTCGCTGAACATTGAAGAAAAGTATAGAATTATTATGAAGATTGGATTTGATTTTTCGCTTCACGCTGGAGAGTGAAATGTGGAGAGGAAATGGCGATACGGAAAAGGATGAGAGAGTAATAGTAGAATCGATTCTTTGGTTGTAAAAATGGGCATCGTAGTATTACTTCCCAGGATAGGCGGAAATGAATCCGATGAAATGAAGGGGGGATGGGAACGCTGCCTTAGAGGCAACTGGGAAAACTAAAACATTTAAGCCCACGTTGGAGCCCGTTTGTTCCCCCGCCTGAGACATTAGAAGCCGGGTAATACCTGTGGCTGGCAGTCGAGGCGGAGGCGGACTATTTTTTCAATGGTGAGCTTCACCTTGGAGACGTTGAAATAAAGAGAGGGGATGTGATCTCACCTGCATCCGTTTTCCATAAGGATACTATACGAATGCACCTGAGAAGCGCTTAATTATTCAAATGAAAGATTATGAAATATTTGCCATTAATTATTAATTTATATCTTCGTGTTGGTGATTAAACTAACACGTATACGTTTAATGCATGCGGTAGGTAGGCCAAGAGCCAGGAAGAGTACTATACAAGTGCCGGAATACTGACTGAGAGCCTTTTGAGGTCAGGGTACTGTATCTAACAACGCCGGAAACGAAATGCTAAATAATAAATCCATCTAAATTTAGAGAACTGATTCTCATGAGATTAAATTCTTTGGGATAAATGGAAATAGCGTGGCAGTTCCTGATATCAAAGAAATATAGGAAGAAATATCTTCAATAATCAACAATAATAGCATGGGATTTAATGCCTATCAGGGCTGCATATTTAATGTATGTGTAATATATTGAATGCAATTGAACTCAGCGGAAACCTTGCTTTTATTATCAATTAAGCACAAAAGCGAATTTAAGAGTGAGGAGATTGATTTGAAGCATTTGTATTCAAATCATTTCTCTCTTTAAAATTCCGAAGTAAAATCCGAGATGTTGGATGTTTTTGGTTCAGTAGTTTATGTAATCATTGTTTTCAATACTTAACAGCAGGTAGGTATCAGTGCCCCAGGAGAAAATTTTTTTCCCGCGAGCAGTTATTAAGTAAATTTACTGCGTAAGACGAGATCAAGTCAAAGGTTGAATATTGAATGGCAGGGTAGAGGAGCAGTGATCAAGGTGTTTTTACTCACCTTTTACAAGGCAGTGGTTTTCGTGAAATCTGAGAAGGCGGCACTCTCCTTCAGTAGGTGGATTCACCTTTAATCACCTTCCGAAGAGTCTCTTGTTACTCAGCGGGTAACTGGAGAATTCCACGAGAGGGGATAAGGAGAGCGGAGTTCCTGGTTGCGGTCTGCAACACATGAAAAGGGCGGTAGGAAAATAAAGGAGATCTTAGCGGAATAAACTTTGCCTCTAAAAATTAATTCAAATGTTCTCGTGCTTTGCGGGTACACATTATAATCATCAAACAATCGTTCTCTTGTTAATGCGTGTATACAGTCTCTAGAATAGGTTTTATGAAGTGAGTTGACCATTATGCCATACATTTTTCTAAAATGAGGTGCTTCATTCTCCGTCATTTGACTTTCACTTGACCTTTCCTGCCTAGTAGCCTAGTACTTTCTGACGGAATGGAGTGTTCTAAATGCTTCGGCTTTAACTTACGTCGTGGCACGTTGAGTAAATGATCAAACCTAAGTCAATACCGGTGAACCGACGCTTTGGCGAGCGAAGATGTGTAAAATATCTTACAAAAGCTACGGGCAATTGTAGAGATTTGAATAGTGACACTTGACACCTAATTGGTTTTACTTTTTTCTTAAGTGTTGAATTTCCATCACCACACATTTCCTAAATCAGAAAATATTCCTGAATGCCTGTAGATCACCGGAGTATTGAATTATAAAATAAATAAAATTGCCAATTAGACGTGACTTCATTGATTTTTTTGATCAATATTAATATATATATATATATATATATATATATATATATATATATATATATATATATATATATATGTGTGTATATATATATTTATTTATTTATTTATGTGAGAAACATTTAATAAGTTGAACGTTTAAGTCTATTCATCGTCATCGCCACACCCATAGTCATTTTGGTCTTCCGCTTACACCTGCATTCTGTGTGTGTTTGCGTAATGACCTTGTAGAACGCGTCCATTGAATTTAACGAATGAGTAAATTACATTTGTGCGTAAGAGACAGACCTCTCCTCCACTTTTCAGATAAGTAAGCTCTGCCACTTTTTCATTCTAAATATGCTTCTTTTTCCTCCACTATTACTTTTTTAAGTTGAAATAGTCATGCCCGTCATCCACCTTCATGATGGTGTATGTTACGCTCTAGTGCTTTCCTTCTTATTCCTCGGAATTTTTCACGGATTTCAAGCAGTTTGAAGACCGATATTCTATCCATTGGAAAATTTATGGAAAGATTATATTCCCCAAGTGGTAATACATTACCTCAAAATTGAGCTTCTTATTTCTGGGCGTCTTCTTAACAGAAACGTTCGAAATGGCTTAAGTTATTTAGTTTCTCCCCAATAAGGCAAGGGAAAAATTCCTTGAACAACAACCCCGTCCGATTGGTGTTACTCTTGAGGAAGAGTCAAATATAATCAGATATGGATAAACACTCCTGTTATTAACGTCTTTCTCGAGATCTAAGTCGCATATTTGTAGGATTGGGTTTGAGCGAGGGCTCGCCCTGTCACATTTGAGACGCCACTTTGTTTTCCCTGTCTTATATATTTCAATCCAGCAGACACGCTTAGACAGACAGTGGGAGATCAGTAGCTCTGTCTGAGCCCCGGACGGAGGGCTCGAATAAAAATTCCTCGAAACGCAACTAGCCGTCGAAGGAGGCACGAAGCCTCCCGACCGTCCCACGGACTGCCATCGCCTGCTGCCCCTTGAGGCGGTGATCCGCTCCGTAAAAAATGCATATGACATGGTTGAGCATAGGAATCTTGGTTTATACCGCATTCATTTACGCGCATTACGCCTTTTTTCCGCCGTAATGAAGCGGACAAACGACCTGGGGCTCCCGCCGTCTCCTTCTCTACCCTCGGTCTCTTCTAGCGCCTTCCCCTCGACTCTGTTTTTTCCATTCAAGGAGAGAGGCACGGAGAAGGAGTTTTCAGATGTCGACATTCGAGGATTTAGTGTGTGTGTGGGGGGGGGGGGGGTGAGAGAGATGGAAGGGTGGGTTGGTGGGTGGTTGGGCTATGTTCCTCCGCGTCCACACGCAGCGCGTCCCTGTGTTGTTTCTTAAAAAAATCCCCTACCGAGTCTCGTCGGACGAGCTTCAGGGTGCCTCGTTCCATCACCGCCGTGCCATCGTCTTTTTTCTACCCTTCTTTCCCCGTCCGTGGTTAGGGAGCGGAATAATATTAGAGGAATGGTGATGAAGGGGCCCGGGGAGGTTATGATGGTGTCCCTGCTGCGTTAAAGGACGACAGTGGTGGTTGGTGGTATAAGGGGTCCGCTGCATCGAATTTAAAAAACAAATTACGGGAAAAAAGTTTTGGAGTCTTCGGCCTTCGGCTATTTGACGGGTATTTTCTTACTTAGTACGCCTATTTGTTTTGCCCGTGAGGAAAAATGGAAGGTCTAAAAAGGCACTCTGAACGCTCTTTGACTGTCAGATTCTTTGTCGTGTTCTTTTTATTTCGAGTCGTGTCCGTGCGTGCGGGCGTTTTTTTTGTGACCATAGTTCAGTAAGCGTGATTACGATGAAAGGTGGATGATTCAGATGTATTTTCTCGTCTCCTTTCCACCACATCTGTGCTCCTCTTCTTCTTATGTCGGGATTATTTGTAAGCACTTTTTTATTGAATTTAATGTGGCTTCGCCGGAGCAATAAGAACAGTTCAGGTTTCCCCATCGTTTTAATTTGTCCCTGCGTGTCGAGGCCAGAGCAGCTATATTTATTTATTCGTGTTTACTCCGCTAGCTACTTCCTTTTGCAGATAACATTACTCTGTACGCTATGAAACGACAATTTTCCCCTGTAATTTCACGCTTGAGTTACTTTTTTTTTAAATTATATCCAATCCATTATTCCCGTTTGTCATGTCGACCCGAGTCGCAGTTTTTCTTTTATCTTACAATTAGCTTCAGTTAAAGAATACATTGCTTTTTCTGTAATATTCCCCACTCTTATTTGCTACTGATCTTGTATCTCCCTATTCGCGCAAGCAATTTGTTCACCTGCGCCCCCATTCCGTCAGCAAAGCGGGCAATTGTGCAAAGAATACCAGGGTGCGTATCAAGAAAGTGATTACGCTTGCTGAGTATTTGAGTCGTAGGAGGAATTGGTAGGTCTTTTCTTGGCATTTTTTCCAGGAATCCGCGTGCGCGCGCAAGAGATACTAGTCTCCCTTCTTTAATTTTGTCCATCCCTTATTCCAGGATCGTCCGGCGTCCCTATCTGGCGACGTCGATCTTAATCTTCACCGGACAATTCGGCATCGAAATTTTATTTTTCAAGGGAGTCTGTGGTTGCCAAGGAATCGATAAGAATGAAACGGAGAGAAGAGAGAGAGAGAGGTCAGCGATGGAATTTCGATGGTGCAGTGTCGAGCACCGGAAGTGGGGAGGAGGGAAGGGGGATAGCGGAAGGAGGAGCGGCGACCGCGGAGGTGCGTGTGCGCGCGAAGGGATCCCTTATTCGACGGTTGAACACGCGATTGGCAAGGGCCGAGAGGGACGGGGGTCGCCTGCAGAGGCATGCCAGTAAGCCACGACAAATGGACACCGAGGAAATGGACATCCTTTACCTAATGAAAGAATGATGGATTTTACTGGGTAATTCCCAAACTTGATTTATTTTGTTGAGGTGCTCAAACGAAGGCTACGCTGCCTTCTCTAGCCAATCTACTTACGTGAGGGCCTGCCTACCATTTTCTCCGGAGATATATCCAATGGACGTCCTCGGAGCGGTGGTCTACCTGTCGTAAAACATCATGTCCCATTGCTCGGTTAAATATAAACAAAAGAGTTAAATGTCTAAAACTTGAGCTGTGGTGGTATGATGTGCAGAATGATGGGTGATGTGGGACGTGATAGTCCATCAGGTAGAGGCTTAGACTGCTGGCCGGAGGGCCCGGGTTCGATTATCGGGGACGCCTCTTGGCACCCTTAGCTTCGCCTAATTTTCGAGTACCAGCTCTTCCTGGGAAACCACAGGCAGCACAGAAGGAGGAACTAGCCCCCCTAACCTAATGTGTGAATTTCATACGTTGGGCTTAGTACTACGGAGATCAGCTCTACCCTCACCTATCAAATCAACCTTTGGATTGATAACTGTGGGTTGGTAGAGAACGGCAAAGGCTGTAACATCATCACGAGTAAATTGCTGTGTGTCATGAAGGAAACATGTAAGAATCAAGAAAGGCGCCGAGATACCTTGAAAATAAAAGATGATTTCTGGAAAAAACTATTTGACTCTTGACATAAATGTTGAAAGTAGAAATTCTTTATATTCTTTAACTTCATATGCACCGCTAACGGATTGGAATTCTTATATCATGCCAACCGATAGGCGGCACAGGAAACCGTCATGCAATTGGAGACTGGAACTGGAAGGACGCGTCTCTTGTCGTCGGTAGGTAAAAAGTTCTCTCTCTCTCCCTTTCCCCGTTCGAAAACAAATTAAGAGCAACGTGTTGAACTTACTTAAACTTTTGTCGAACCTTACCATAACATGTAAACACCTTAAGCATCAGCATATTCAAACATCACTTCCAGTTAAGTTTGTCTTGGAAGGAAGGGTAATGGAAGGAACTTATGTATTCTCTTCGATAAGCGTGCTTGTCAATTAACTTGCAATAAGCACTTTTTGCAACGTCTTTCCTTGAAATTTCGGCACGCGAGCTGTTGTTGTAAGAGGTTACTCGCCAGCGGTCGGCGAACGTCTCAAGTGTAGGCAGGGTAAGAGAGGACGCGCGCATGAGAGTGTGCTGGGGTGTATGAGAGGAGGAGGTAGGGGGACGGGCGGGAGGCAGTGGGGAAGGGAGTGGAGGGAAGGAGGTCCACGGGTGATGTAGAGGGAGCGGAAGAGGTGAGATATTAGCAGTCCCGTCGGTGAGCAGGAAGGAATGGGAGGCGGTGGCGGCGGAGGAGGGTGGTGTGTGTAGGGCGAGAGGATGAGGAGAGGGGGGTGGGGAGGGCGTGTGGAATGACAATGAGGGGCCCCTTGAGGGACGATGGAGAACGATGAGGGGAGTTGCGTCGGGGCTTTTGGGAGAGGTTCTCCTTTCGGATGGCGCGCCGAAGCTCTCTGGGGTGAGGGAGGCGGTTTGGTGTGAATAAAGGCGTGGAATATTAGGCGCGCAGAAGACTCCGAAGAAGGCAGTCATGAAAATGTTGGCAACGTCCATTTTCGCGCCTTGAATTATCTCTTTTACGCTTAGTTCAGATCATTTTACAGTTCTCCGTTAAGTGTTCACCACGTTTATCAAACGCTGCTACGAGTATTTCCATAAGTCGGCGTTGTTATCTGACCAATTTCATTGGAAATAAATTAGAACGGGCTTACTAGCCCACCTGCTGGCATCTTTGAGTTAATTTTCATTCGTGAAAATAGAAAAATGCTTCCAAATCAAAATGAGAAATCTCAAATTTCTCTTCAATTAATCGATGTACCCAATTGAAACGGAATTGGAATAATTGGAACTGTTTTTAGAGTGTAAAAAATTCAAGTGAGTAACTTTTGTTATTATGTACCTTATTTTGGGATTTTCCCAGGATAATAACATTCCCGCCGTCTTTTTTGCCGTACCTATGGTAATACGAGGTTTTTTAAACAAAGAATGGTCAAGGACGAAAATAAGTGGTCATGGGATACATTTTTTTTTTTTGAGTTTGCCGTTCCACGTCATGTCCCAAACTGATAAACGTTTTAAGTTTCCTTGATTGATATTTGATATAATATTTTCAAGCATTAAGGCACCCAAAATCTTAAGGATGGCAGTATCAGCTAATTGGTGATCTCATTGACACAAGCACATGATATATATTACAATATTGGTAATCGCAGATATAGTTGGACGATTTTTTTCTTTGTTTACGGATCCCTGCTGTGAAGCCATCATATATTTTCTTTCTTGTCGTGATTGCGTGATAAATCCTTTGATTTAGAGATATTAATCCTCATCCGATGAAACCGTAGGAGTGGCTGGTTCTTTGACTACATCCGTTCCGAGGTGTCTCTACCTGGTGGTCCCAAGGTTAGCCGAGGGCTCCCAACTTCCTGGCCCTTCGCAATCCTAGCAATCCCCCAACGCCTTCGCATTAGCAAGCCATGGAGCCCAAAATGGAAAGAGGGAGAGAGAGAGAGAGAGAGTGGAGGGTAGGACGGGGTCACGACGGTGGTATCTTTTAAATATTATCCCAATGTGGGAGGATCATGAGCCTTAATGTTATTCTACTCCAGATATTTCGGGAGGGCCCAATTAGATGCTTTGCTTATTCAATTAATCACCTTTGCTTATTCAATGTTCGAGATTTAGCACCTATAATTACTGTGGAACTTGAGTTTTAGCAGAGGGCGGGTAAGTTAACTATTCAAATTAATGTTCAGATTAAGTTGGTATAAATTTGAATTGCAGAAAAGGCGAATAAAAGGTTCACTGGAAGAAATGAAATCTATGATAAAAATAAAAATTTGTTGTGGAAAGGTAATGGCAATTTTGGGGAGCATTTTGATTGCACGTATAATTTTAGGTTTTACATAGCATGGATTTTATCCAACATCAGTACACAATTTAATGAAAATCCTGTGATACTACCATTTAGAGTTTTCAGTGATGGTTTTACGATTGGTTGGGTGGCGGTTTTGGTTACCAAGTTAGTTCAACTAAGGTATTTTTAAGGTAGCTCAACGACTAAGATCATTTCCTGACTTTTTGGCTCATTTGAAAGCCAATATTGAGTTTTGTTTGCAGACAGTTCGCATTAATTTCAAAATACCTTCCGTGACAATCATATAGTATCAATATATTCCTTCCTCTTGCACAGATTAATGATCAATTTCCAGCACTTTGTTTTCAAGTCATTTAAATTATGTGTATATATATATAAACCATAAACACTGTAATCAACCCTAAGGTCGGTTTGATAGATGATGGTATAGTTCACCCAGTACTAAGCCCAACGGCGTGTGAAATTTACACATCAGGATAGGGGGGCCAGTTCCTTTCCCTGTGCCGGTTATGGTTTCCCAGGAAGATCTGATACCCAAGAAATCACATAGCTGGAGCTGCAGGTACCCAGAGTGCCTTGCCCGGGAATCGAACCCCGGCCTCCGGGCAACAGTCCAACGCTCTGCCCCCTGGACTACCACGAGTCACTATATATATGTATATATGTACGTATATATATATATATATATATATATATATATACATGTATGTATGTGTGTATGATAAGTTTTTCATCTTTATGAATAATTGCTTGTACATTTGGCGCCAGGGATATCAAAATTTGCCAACCATAGGAATGCGCGTACAATCGGAGGAACTTCATCCAATCCCTCTGCCTATGCATGCAGAACGCGAATGCGGTATGTGACAAAACTCCTTGAGCAGTGTTCCAATGCATCATCGGCAATTTCTAGAAGACGAGAAGAGGAGTCATAAGCGTGAGAGCATCGGTCACGAAGGGGACAGAGATACTCCTTGGTGAGATGGGATAGAGATTTTGGGAGGTTATTAACTTAAAATTCGGAATGTGTTCGGTTCCAGCATTCAACTAAACCGACAGAGTGGACCTGGACTTCCCTCTGCATTATAATATCTTGCTTATTGTTTTCTCGGGGGTTATGCAGCTTTCTAAATATATTATTCGATAAGTTAATTTTTTCCATTTTTCTTAAGTGGTGGCAGGTCATTGTTCATTTGGTTTCCCATGCATATAAATTAAAATCCATAGGCTGCATGTAGGTATTTTTTTCTTCTTGCTTTTTGCTCTGAGGATATTTATGTGTGTGTATATATATGTATATATTTCTATTATATTTCGATCTAATCGATAATATAGTATGTATGTATACATACATACATTCAAACACGAAAACCCGTCATATGGCGAACAAATATTCATTCGCATGGAAATAGATACAAGGGAAAGGGATAGGAATACATACTATATATAGGACAAACACAGGAGGATAGGTGGGGAAGGCAGAATCGAGTAGATCACAAGAGTAAAAATATTTCCTTGACCGGGACTTGAACCACGGATCGATTCTGCCTTCCCCACCTCTCCTGTGCTCGTCCTTTACATGTGTTCGTGTCCCTTAACTTATATATATTTCCTTTTGAATGAATATATATATACATATATATATATATATATATATATATATATATATATATATATATATATATATATATATATATAACAGCAAGGTGTATGTATAAATGGATTTAATAGAACGGGAGAAGATCAATGTGTGGCGCTAGAGGTTTAGAGCGGCGAAGAAACTTTATTCCGGAGCGTAGACGAATGGCTGAGCCTCTCTGGTTAGGAATTCGAGAAGACTAGGGGAGGTTGAAGGACGTGAAAGGGGATCAGGGATTTGTGGAAGGGAAAAAAGAAGGCTCGTCGACATGGAATATATTGGTGGCCGATAAAATATCTCGACTCCCTTCGTTCTTAAGTCTTTGAGGTTTTTCCTGTAAACACACAACCCTATAAATACCGAAGGAAATTATTTTTCCCCGGAACAGGACGCTTGATGTAGGATAACAGTTTGGTAAGAAACGGTCAGTGGCCTTTGGAGAATGTTGGAATGCATAATAGATACACGAAAGAATGTTTTGGGCTAGAAAAATATGGAATTAATTAATTTTTTTGATCAAAAGATTTTGTTTTTTTAACACTATGAAATTCATAAGTGAATGAGAAAGCGTTAATTCTATTGTGGCTCGGAACTAATTTCTCTTTCAATTGCCTATACATCACCTTCTTTTATATTTTTCCATGACAATCCCATTTATTTTAACTATTATTACCATACTGTAACGAGAATACTTATTCTTAGTTTGTTCCTTTTCCAATTGTATGCTTTTAAACTTGAAAATTCATTGTCTATTAAGGCTTTACTAATACAATTCAGCTGAAATACCAGATGATCATCACACGTGAGCCGAAGTAAGTTTAAAGGGGAAGCATTGTGAGGTATGTTATTTACCTTCAAAGAAGGTGTGCTAGGGTACTGGAACCATTCTTTTCATTGTTGCAGATTATTACAGATACAAATTGATCAGCCTTTGGGAGTGGCCGAGAGGATGGAAATAATCCAGCAACATACACATAAATTGGCTATCGTTTGATTTCGTGTTATATTCGCCGACCCCGGTGGCGGCGGGGTAACGTTCTCGTTTGCCATTTCAAGGGTCGCGGGTTCGATTCCCGCCTGGGTGAGTTTTCCTCCACCTAGGGCTTGGGTGTTTCTGAATGTAACCATTGTTATCGTTGTTAATAGGTCGATGTAAAGGCCAAAATGTGCTGTTTTCGGACTAATACTGAATAAATAAATAGATAAATAAATAATTAAGATAATAAAGGTACATGGAATTAATTGTTTCTGTTAACAAAACTGTTAATGGTTTAGAGAAAGAAAATTGGATATTTTAATAAATATATTGGGTTTCTCTTAATTAAAAAATATGTAAACAACTTGGACTAACTACTGCCATGGCTATCGGAATTTTCCTGTATTTTGTGCCTGCTTGAAAGCAACGGGAAATGAATATTAGTACGTCACTAATAGCTGAATTTTGCGTTTATTTCATGCAGAATTTTAAATGTAATCTATCATAACTTAAAAAGGTCGAATTGTCTTAGGAGATGCAATTATGTTATGCATTGCATTTCTATAATTGCAAACTAGGTAAAATAAAATACCTATATAAATCTAAACAAATTGTTGACTAAATTAATGTAAAGCCTAAAAGTGAACCTTAAATGAAAATGCTGGAAAGTAATTTACTTCAATTAAATCGGTGTTAATATTGTTAACGTGTATATTTCGTCCTTTAGACCTGAATCTTTAGTATCCTTCGCCCCGCATCCTTAGTAACCATTCTTTTAAATCTTCTCGAAAACCTATTGCGTTTGTTTCTACAAACTTCTCGTGTGTCTTGCTTTTACGCTCCCTTCTTTCAGTCTCCTCATGTTTCCATCTATCAACGGACACTTGAAAGGCGCGAAGGAAATGCTGGCAAGATAAGCGACGCCTTACAAGGGACGATAGCAGTGAGTCATTTGTCTGTACTCGAAAGTCCGAAAAAATGTCTCGTCCGTCATCAAATTAAATAATCCAGCGTAATTAAATTCCTTGGTAAAATCACGGCGGACGTTTATTTAACTTTAGGTCGTATGAACTCTAATGTAGTGTACAAATGAAAAAAAATGTCAGCCGGCTACATAATCAATTTTTTCATTGGAAACTTTATCAACAAAACAAATTAGTTTTCCTAAATTAGATAATTAATTCAGCATTAAGTGAACTATTGAACGAATTAATTTTTAATTCAGAAAAAGAAATTCGGAGTAGGGTCGAGCTCAGTTTAAAGTTATATCGCAGAGGTTATTCATTCTATCCAAGATTACTTTTTCTCCTTCCTCATTTGACACCCATTTTGATTCATACTATATATATATGTATATCTAACGCTTAATGCGTTATATCTTGTCTCGTAGTACCCTCGTAATTAAGCTGTCTTCTTCTGCTTTAAACCCCTACGTCTTAGGATATGTTCGCCTTTTACTTCTTGGGACAGCCGAGAGTTTTGACTACTTGAGCCCGACAAAACGTCGTCATTCATTACTCAACGAGCTTTCCGCCCCGCCCTCTCCTTCGCCCTTGCCCGTTTTTTTTCCTGTAGAAGTAAATGACATGCATTCTCCCGAAGTGGCCACATCCCTTCCTC
The DNA here is from genome assembly GCF_022747635.1 of Hetaerina americana. Classification (NCBI taxonomy): domain Eukaryota; kingdom Metazoa; phylum Arthropoda; class Insecta; order Odonata; family Calopterygidae; genus Hetaerina; species Hetaerina americana. The sequence goes on along the minus strand of NW_027287095.1, from coordinate 77,243,440 downwards.
TCTCCTCTCCACTCCCGTTTCTCATTGTTCTATTTCCATTCCATTTCGACCTATTTTCCCCATCCCAGCGCGTTAGTCACTCGTTATCTTCAGTGCTCCTTCGTAACGGAACTTAGCTGTGATTTGAAATAATGACTCCACTTTTTTCCTGTAGCTGTAATGGTAGCATAGGTGGAAAAAGAAAACATGACGCAGTTGTGACTAATTGCTTGCAGGCGATGGCCTCGGGAAGGTTGGGAGAGCCAAGTGATGTGGATTCACTTATTTTTCCATGGTAAACGTTTTTCACCCAGGTTATCAAATATAAATTGCCTTCGTTTTCTCATCTACACGTACTGAAAGCATGAATTTAATATATTATAATAGTTGCCAGTCCAATGACAATAATAATCACGTTTAAAGTCTTTAATTTATGGATTTTTCAATTTGGTTTGGGAAGTTTCTTCTCAGGGATATTTTTTAATCTTCCAATATTTTACACAAGACTGATGCTTAATCACATTCATACTTCGGAAATATTTTATGATCTCATTCTAACCTATGTATTGTTTGGAATGGTGACTTTTTTTATAACCCCTTATTATACAATAGAAAAATACGTAAGAAAGAGAAAAAAGTACTCCAGCGTAGAACAATAAAACAAGAAGCAAATAAAAGATCCAAATCCGAAAATCAAAAATAATATTTTGTGACCCACTCAGTTTGGAATGCCCCACAAAGGGTAGGTGCGAGCTTTGTGACATTTTGAGAGCTCCATTTTTGGAAGTATTACTTCTTATGTACATGCGTGCTGGAATCCGAAACCAGATTCTTCGGGAAACCTGTTTTCTGCCGCGCCAATTTTTTTTCTGCTTTGAGAGGGAACCAGTAAATTCGCACGCCAATCACGCGGTAATCGGAAATAGGGTGACAAAAGGTTTTCACTTAATGATCAATTTCATGCTTATCCAATCGCAGTAATAAGAGTAGTATCATCTACTCTACAGGTATAACATTTAGGCATAGTATTATTCTGGAATTTAAATCTTTGTGCAAATAGTCGACCATTTATCATGAAAATTATCCGTTGTCTTAAGTTCCCACTGATATTCCCATCGAGAGAAATAAAAATATAATAAATTGTTTTTTCAGCTCATCCTTGAAGACGTATTTCTTATGTTTGTTTTGCCGTTATTAATAACATTGATATAATTGGTGTACGTTCACCTAACATGCCAGTCAGAAACGGATTCATATGTGAAATATTCACGTCCGATAGGAGCTTTGAAGCAAACTTGGTTGTGGAAGAAAAATAGCTCGGTTTTTCAATTATTTTATCTAAAAAGAAAGCTAAAATTTTAGTTTCGGTGAAGCACTACTTGAAATTCATATAGAGGTTGATAGCCAAGTCCATTACTTTGTATTGAATCACTTTCCTCAATAGACATGGATGTGTTTGAAATTATAAGGATTTTTTCAAGCCCCCTTAGATGCTCTAGGAAAAAAAACCTAAGGATTGGCATTAAAATTTAAAATATCTATGATTGGTCAACTTTTCTATTATGTATTCCTCTGGCTTCAATGATAACTCTCCATTTGGCAGATCATATTACATCAGCAAACATTCTCTTGGTCATCTGAAATTTATTTTCAATTGTGATTTTTGTTTTATTTTCTCTGTGATTAATATATGTTGAGTATTGCCATCGTTTATAAATTATAGTTCAATATCTCAGAGAAATATACGTTCTGTTCGCTCCGCTGGACAAGCTTAAACCCTGTTATCAGTTGTCTTTCTCCCTCTCTCTCTCTCTCCGTATATGTATTAAATCGGGACTTTTAAGGCAAGAAAACTAACGTATTTTCAATTGGCTGGAAAGATTTTGCTATGTTGAATTTGACCTCTCTATACTTCCAGAAACTTTTCCAGGAACGCACATTGCTATGTGTATTTACTTCCCTACATAAGGATTCTGCTCTCTTTGCTGTATATTTATTTTGAGGGAGCCTAATGGATTGAGCGCGCGCACGCCGGTTGGCAGTAGACGTGGGATTCTATTATATTGATATGAGAGAACACGTTTTGAGTTTAGAGGAGGAAGACAACGGTGGGGAGGAGGGGGCCTGTGGTACTGCACTCCCTCTCCAGTCTCCGCGACGTCGGGAAACAAATGACGGATTTAACTATGCCCCACCTCTCGTGCCATTCCTTCCACCTACCCCTCCCCCTCTCCCACCGCCGTCTCGCCCAAAGAAAGCTGGCATTTCTCTTCCCCTTATCTCTTGCTATAACCTTAGTGGAGCTTTCGAATATTTCCGGCATTCCTCCCGTTTTTAAATGTGTTTGTCTCCTTCAGGGAATAATTTCGTCTGTCATTGGGGAGATTACGAAGATGTGAGCTCAGAGCTCACATCTTCGTAAAACCTCAGCAATCGCTTTCACATGTGACACTGTTTCCATCAGCAGCTCAGCTTTCATTTCAAAAATATGCATGTAGATATTTTATTGTTTCATGAACTATTTATTGAATTTGTTCTTGAAATGATTAATGAATAAATGTTAAATGATTAATCTCCCAAGGTGTTTAAAAAATACATACTGCTCTCCTTAAAAGTTTATCAATGAAGAATAGCGGCGTTCCCCAAGAAGGTCAAGGTGAAATGGCATTGATACTCCTTAGGTGAATGCTCCTACAAGAGGCAATAAATTCTCAAATAAAGGGGTTATTTATAGCTTTGGGCTCTCTCAGATTTGCCATTTTTTTAAGATTCAACCCCCCGCGCACATAAAATCAGCATGACCTTAGAAAGGAATGCCAGTCTGCATTTGTGAAAAACTAAACAGGTTGTCGAAATCTCCAATGAATATTCAAGAAATTACTGTGACTACAGATGAGGGTACTTTAACACTTCTGAGACATGAAAACTGTTTTATAGCCCTTCCTCCTAATTTGTATACTCTCCAAATTATCTCCACTTAGTGAAAGCTCGCTGGTGATGCAGGAACATCAAGAGACCCCAAAGCCGGTGGCGTTTACCCATTGCGTCTTGTGGGTGACCACGTGCGTAAACCGGCTTCCGTTGACCCCATCCAGGGGCAAAAAAAGAAGTCCAACGAAGAGAAAGAAATAAAAACGGTCATCACAACCGAAATATTTTATTTCTTTAATCGCCATGGTCGAAATCATGATAGCGCCAACTAATGCTCTTGAGTTAAAAAAGATTTTAAGCAATTTTCAGAGAGTGATTAGTAATTAAACTGAGGTCGACAGTTTAAAAGTGAGCACAAAACAGCAAAGTTAAGAAGGGTGATAGATAACGAAAACCAATTTATATTACTACAGTTATTCTGGTAGTTAAAGATCCCACCTTTTGACATGATTTCGCACTATTTGTTTAGAGAATTGTACGCAGATAAAGATACATCGTACGAAACTTTACACTATTTGTTTGGAAAAATCGTACGAAAGTCCAAACTCTGACTAGGCCATGTAAATGCAACAGTTTCAGAGTGTAAAAATCATTCGCCTTGACTGGGATTCGAACCCAGATCCCTCAATATCCGGTCGAGTGCTTTAGCCACTTAAGCTACCGAGGCGTCCTCTTAAACTCTGAAATTTTGGGGCTTTTAAAGGAACAAGGGGTTCGAAGGGGTTCAACAACGGTTTCGAATCCCAGTCAAGGCGAATGATTTTTACACTCTGAAACTGTTGCATTGAAATGCACATTAGCGGATGACTCCGTTAAAAGTTACTGTTGCGGCATCTCCCGCAGTTTCTTTGGAATAGGCCATGTAAGTTTAATGCCATTCAACTATACCACACATATTCCTGAGGTCTTCTAATGGATACCGCCGTGAAATGTGAGATTAAAAAGGGGTTGGTTAATGGCCATTAATGGTGACGTGGTGAGAGACGAAGAGTGATATTAGAGAAAAAAGGTGCTTAAAAAGAGAAATGGTTACTCACGCAGCTCGATCGCTCCCTGGAGGGCGCCGGCAGGACCAGCTTGATGTTGATAGCACTCTCACTTATATTTGAGCGGCACGAGATAATGGGTAGAGAACGAGCTATGGTTGTGGTGTAGATGAGGATAGAGGGAAGTTGTTTGAGGGACCAAAGGTTTATAAGGAATAGGATGCGATGGAAGGACGGGAGAGAACGTCTCTCCAATGTTTCGACGTCAAAGCAATCTTCATCAGGCAAGGTATGATCATGATTTTTGATGAGAATCATAAATCGAGATGAAATAAAATAATTATTTAATTTTGGATTAATAACGCCTTAGAATTGAAAAGACTTCAAGAGTCATCATAATTATCTATTTTATTCGGTTCACTTAAAACTTAATTTAGTCGTTTTCCAAGAGAACTAGCCGCAGAATGAAATTCTTAGCAATACTCTTGAAGAGACTACCTGTATTATACGAAACTCTGTGCTATAAAAAAAAATTAAACATAACGGTATGGACTTTATTCAATATTTTTGCGACTGTTTGTATGTTTTCCACATTTTATTTTCAAAACTAAATGAGCCAAATTAATTTTTCACACCCTCCAGGAGTATTTTAAAATGTTCTATTTTTTGCTTGCCCGTTAAAGAACGCCACTTCTTTCTGTCTTTGGTTCTTTTTTCGTTTGCATAATAATCCGCCCAACCGCTTCCAGATGAATAGTTCTTATCTTTGATCGAGTATAGACCAGTAGACGGATTAATAGGACTGATAACACAAAGGGACTGGGAAGACCGTGAAGAGAGATGTCGACACGAAGAAGTGGGCAATAAATAGGTAATTGGATGTAACATTAGACAATAGAACGAAGCTGTTGTTAAAGCCACACGGAAGGGATAAGCTGTAATGCAATAATGAGAATGTAAGGTGAACCAAGGTATCAGTGTATCCCCGGAGCCATCTTCATCGTAGTACGTATGTGTGGGTGGTCGACAGTGTCGTCGTTGGAGGGGACGGAAGTAGAGGAAATTCTCAATGGGCGGGAATGTCAGCGAGACGAATGTGGAGAAAGCAAAGTTTACCTTTGGAACCCGCCTAGTTACAGGCTTTTTTTATTCTATTTGGAGAGAAAAAACTGTGCCACTGTCTAGTTCCCCTCTACCTCTCTCTCTCCGTCCTTCTCTCCCTCTCTCTCCTTCACTTAACGGTGACTCCCGGGGTAGACGACATGCAATGCTGATTCTCGGTGATTAAGAAGGGATTAGCTTGGACCCAGGAGAATTTATTTCACCTCTGGTCTCTATCCCTGTAACGTGGGCACACCGCAGACTGCATATCAATATCTTTTTCCAGCGCTGTAAAGCAAATGGGGATTAAATTATTAATTTTTCCAAGCGTATTGTGTGAATGTTCTAAAGAGTCCTAAAACATCCTTTATACCTTTTTAATCTGTGGCAAATAATCTCAGCCTACCGACCGCTGCTGTATTTTTTTCAACGATTACAGCCATCGAATCAACGATTAGAAGAAATGAAAATTCAAATACTTATGGGAAAAAATAGTTTCCTAATTTCTAAAAAGATGCTTTTCTTCTGCCATTTTTGCAACGTAATTATCAAAGTCAATTGTTTCTCGAAATATTTGGCAGGCATATTTTCAACAAACGTTTCGGAATGTAAATGCTACAGAGAAAGGCTCACGGGAAATCTAATTAAAAGGGGCAGCGATCAAGGAGTTTGTTCACTTCGAATGTGGCATCCTGTTTTCTCCGAAATTTTTATCGCAGGAACAATTCGTTTTTAATGCAGACAAATTTGGTGAGCGTGAATTGAAAACAAGGAGAGCCTCTCTGCTCTTGCCTGGGTTAATGAATTAGAGACATCATATGACTTAAGCGTTCCCACGGAATGATTCCCCCTCACTAGTTCATTAGCAGACGAGGACGAGACCACGGAGAGCAGTCAATGGAAATTGAATTCTAGGAAATTGAACAGTGGGTCGCGGTAGTCCAGGGTGTAGAGCGTTGAACTACTTACTGGTTCGATTTCCGGGCAAGCAACTCTGGGCAACTGCAGCGCCACCCAAGCTATTTGATTTTTCAGTTATCAGATCCTCCTGGGAAACCATAATATATATGTAGGCCTAAAGTTAAACCTACTATTCAACCTATATCAAAAAGCCGGGCGTTGTTTGGTGCAATCTCTACGCCAGTTAAAAGAAACTTTGAACATTTTAAAATTGGTTAAATTCCACGAAACTTTGTTAAGAGCACAGAAAGCCTATGCAGTTCGCGCACTATACATCATGGTCCCTAACCGGGTGAAACCCGTGGCATGACATCATTGGAAGAAGTTTTGTTGATTTTCACAAAAGGTAATCCTTTTTACCATTTACCCTTCAGTCCACCCAGTGCTTAATGAAGATATTTTTTCAGCAACTCGACCAAAATTTTGAAACTGAGTACATGAACGGGTGCTGTGTTTGAGGCAACGGTGAAATAAACAATTATTTGGAAGGGAAGCCGACCAACTAACTTCTTTAGGGTCCAAAAAATGCATCAGTCCATTCAGGCTACCCCTTCGATGGCCACTTTTCCTCCGGTCAAAGTGGACCGAGGAGAAAGAGAGAGGGAGTTAGTGGTGACCGTCCATCGAGAGCGTCTGCTTGGCCTTGTGGTGCTTCCCCCCCCCCCTCCCTCCTCCCGCTTTATGAATGGGTCCATTGGCTCCAGTGGGGGAGTGTACATGGATAGGATTGAGTTAGAAGAGGATGAAAGGCCGTGGAGTAGATTGGGAATCTAGGGCCCCGTTGGGGGGGATAGGGGGGGGGAGTGGCAGCAGAGGCGGTGGTCCGTGTAATTGCGCCTGATAAATGAGACGCTCAGTTCGGAAGATTTTCGTTTCTCTTTTATTTCGGACTCTCTAGCTCAAGACCTCTTTTTGTGAGGTGCTTAAAAGGATCCTTAAAGGGAATACGCCCGGATGGAGACGGAAAACTTTCGGTAGCGGGCACTGAATCATCCGTGGGAGGAGATGCAAGATTTTTCTGTTGGGGGAGGGGGGAAAGGGATGAGGGAAAGAAAGAAACGGAATGGGATGGGGGAGATGGGTGAAAAAAGTGAAAAATGATGGGTCAATGAAAAATCATCGGTCTCATTTGGGAAAAAATCGGAGAGAGAGAGGAGATATGGAGCCTCGTGGTAACGGGAGACCGACTCTTTAACTGTTCGTGTCCGAGGGCAAGGAAGGAAGATTATCTCGAGGTCTCAAGGGTTGCATTATGAGGCATAGAGCTCGAGAGAACGCACGGAAAATTCGACTTTCTCAGCAGTAGCATTCTTTCTGCTCCCGTAACTCAGAACCAGAATTATACTGAGGTGACTCATAGCCGATCACTGCATGAATGAAATTTCTCTAGATATTGCTACTAAATCTGACATGGGTAAGAAAACCATAATTATATCAGTCGGTATTATCGTAAATGGTTTTAAAGATATTTGAACTATAAATTGGCATATTAGAGATTACGGTTTTTGTTTGTGGTTTTTGAACTTATTCATTGTTATGTAAGATTTATTAGCATTATCTTGTCAAAATTTGAAAATAATCCTGCTTTGTACGTAATTTTTAATGCTTTGTATTTAATAGAGGCGAAAACGTTAAGGAACATATCAGTGAATACCAATGAGCACAATATCTAACGTAAAGAAGATTCATCGAAATATATGAATAGAAATAAGTGACCGAATGCGGTCATGCTCAGGACAAAGTTGTTTCAATTCTCCCAATTTTAACGATTCACTTGTTTTCCCCAATTTACTCTCTTGCTTTCCCCAAATGAATCAAAGCTGGATTACAATTGCTCGACATGATTTGTTGAACGTCGGAACTTCATTTCAATGCCCTGTGTGAGGTTGAAGTAGGCTGGCTAATGACACCACGTAAACTTGTATTTCGTGTCAGTTGCATGAATGATATTTCTAGTTTCGTTATTGGTTTAAACTCTCATTTTTAGAGAATCAATCCAATAAATCTAATTAAAATACCCAATTAAAACTTACGAAAGGCGAGTCAACGAGTCAAATAAACAAGAGGAGAAAATATCATTAGATATGGCTTTAAATACCTTAGAGTTTTAAACGTTAACCAGATTACTGATTACTAATGGACAAAAACCTGATTTAGATCACTCGAGCTTATCGGAGTCCAAAGGATTTGCGCAAATTTAAGCTCTATGAATCAAAGAATCCTCTGCATATTAGGTTTTCATCAAAATGAGCGACAATTCAACAATTAAATATGACATTTTTGTGACGTAAGACATTATAGCATTAGAAAAAGTTTCTTAATAGTAACGCATGTCATTCTCTTCTTACTTATTCGATAAATTGTCTGAAACATTGTTTTATATACCGTAGGGTGCCTCTGGTTTCGCAAAACACAGCAGGGGGTATCGAAAGGTTCCACGCATTCAAAAAGCCCTCCAAGTGCTGGGTAGGCCTCGCTGCAAGACATCGATATGCAGATTAAATTATTAGTTTTAGTAGATTGATTTAGAATAGTCGTAGCAGCGACAGTATATATGGTTGTGACTGGTGAAGGGGAGGAGTGAGCCATCCTAAGTAAAGTGGATTCTGAGTGGGCCGCGGGCGAGAAATGAGAATCTTCTCTAATGGCCATCTGGCCAACGTTAATGGGGACCTGGAGACGTGACCAAATTTTAAATGTTAACTTGAAAACTATTGGCGCCAGGAACGTTCATTAGCGTATTTTTTCATCATCTTTAAGGATCATGAACGGTTGGAGTTCTCGCTCACCGCACGCGCACGATCTGCTGAGATCAGTTTGGACTTCCGTACACACTTTTGCGCCTATAGACATTTAAGATAAATCAGATTGACGGGTGGAGTAACGGGGGGGGGGGGAGGTAACCATTCTTCTTTGATACCTACTATTGTAATCATCACTTAAGTTTGCCCACCCGTGCCCGGAAATGTAGTGTCTCCGAATCCGTTGGCGCGGAAAAATTAAGAATGTCGGTACTAATTGAAGAGGCAATAAAAACATTAATTTTAGTACAAATAATGCTATAAGTAACTTCGGGCAAGGATCGAGTAATATTTTTTAAAAACGAAATAACTTTCATTATGATGGTCCAACAATCCCACTTGCAGTTATTGAGTTAAAAGTAATTACATGAAAAAAATCAAGATTACTCTTATTTATCTGCGAATATTGGAGGCGTCGCGTATCTTTGAGGGTTCCTCTTTATTTACGCTATAAAGTATAGTTACCAAACGTAAGAAGACATTACTTCGCAAACTTGCCGAGAAGGCGGAGAAGCCTATATGTATTCCTTCATTTAAAATTTAAATATGCACAAATCGAGAGATTCTCTGTATGCTGGGGTTTTAATGAACAACTGAGACGTATTTGACAAGGATTTTTATGAATGATTTTATTTCTGTTTTAGAGAAGCCCTCAAACTAAATTGTTTCCATTTCATCGTTCAACAAACCTGTTGAATTTAATAACGTGTTGAGGTTTTTTCCCGCTTTTTTCTCCCAAACTGCTCAAGTCGAGAGGGCCGAAAAAAATTGGAAAGGGAATGAAATTTTTATTTAAATACTTATAAATGCATAAAACTTATATATGCACAAGGTAGATGACGCGGAAACAGGTCTCCATCCTTTGCCAGGGGCTTGGCCTCTTCCGGAAGAAAAGAGAGTTACATTTTTTTACACCGAATTCACGCCGCATAGGACGATGACCTAGGCTGGTCTTCGGAATAATTTGGTCTGAGTATGCACGCACGTAAGAGAAAACACCACGTTCCGTTTTCCTTTGAAGCCCAAGACGGCTCATCCGCTCGAGTCCGTCCGGTCTCTCGTGTCCCAACGGGACACGTCCCATCCCACAGCGCAGAAAATGTTTCCACGAGCTTATGCGGTTGGTGCGAAGAAATGTCCGAGGGATTATGTAATGGTTATAGTAGTCCCGAGTTAGAAAAGGCGGCTTACTTATTTTTGTACATTGGCGAATAAGAAAATCTCTTTCGTTTTTACCAAGAGGTTTTTCCAGAATTTCCACGCGGTAATGACCTCCCTCCTGCATAATGTCAAGTCAAATTCTAACCTTCGAGAAAATTATATGCCACACGCTCTGGGCCTCCCCAATGGGCGGGTCCGCTGCTTTTTAGATATTTAATAACATCGGAATTGATGAGATTAATAGATTATAATGAGACCCGGTTATTGAATCTACATAACGCGTCTTAAATCAATTGACGCCTCCCGTGTGGTTTTTCACCATCACCCGCTATCTCCCTCCTACCCATTTGCAATCAAAAGTGGATGGGAGATGGGAACCGCCTCCTTCCCAATGGATCTAATCAGTGAGTGATACGCCGCTTCGTTCCCTTCAGAGACTGATGAACGATCAGTTAACGCTGCGAGATGGCGAACCTTTTGTGTCTTCCAGGCAACGTAAAGCGTACTTCAGTTTTCGACGGCATTAATCGCTGGACGCGGAACTTAAAACTGAATATCATTCTGCTATTTCTCTCTCACTGTCATTTTTTCTGTTTTTTCTTCTATTGATTCATGTGTTTCTCTTCCTTTATTAGGTTTTTTTTGAATCTGATAAAGTGTTTCATTCCCATGATAGAATCAAATCATTTAATTTTTATTCTACTTGATATTCGTGTTTGATTACTAGTGCATATCGTTTTTATTTTTATTAAGAGAATTTAAGTTATAAAATTTGGCTGTTGACTAATAATTTCTAATTCTGACCCTAAATCATTCTTCGGTAGGAGACCTTATTTAATAATGAAGCGATTAAATTGGTTATACTAACCTGAATTGTGGGCATGACTTTACTAATTTGTTTCATTCCTCCCGCCGTTCTACGTTTCCGAAAGCATTAAGCTCGAAGAAGGACTTGCAAATTTCGCATTCTATCATGTAAAAAGGTTTTGGAAGATCTACAGTATATTCTAGATCTTTTTTGTAATTTGACTTGTACTTCATCAGCTCGTATTCAATCAGCTCGTGAATCAACTTGACTATATATATTGACGAACTTATCTTCCATAGGAACTTGTATATCGTAATTTAAATAATGGCGATTTAATTTGGTTATCGTTTTCGAATAAAAAACATCATGGTCATGCACGTGCCACTTCATGAGATCAGTTTTTCATATTTCGTGGAGTATGACTAGTCCCAAATGCCCAGGACCAGTGGTCCCAGTGGTCGCCGTTGTGGCCGTGATCGTCAATTACCCAGTGGGTTAAACGGTCAGAGAGACCATTTGGTTTATAAAAACGCCCGCACTAGACTAAATCTTTTGTCCGCCTGTCTTTCCATTTCACTCACCCCACCCGTCCCCGCCTTTATTCTTCCATTTTTATCATCCCTTCTCTCGCATCTCCACTCCCCCGACCATATATTCACTTTTCCGCCCCACGGAAAAAAACTGTTTTTCTCAAATGCAGCCCGCACTTATACACAAACCCGCCCGTATCAGTGCCGGTCTCCAGTTTCCCTTTTCGACGACTGCGATTCGAGTCGGTTTTGCTTTTCCATGCTCATTTTAAACGCCTAATCCTCCCTTCAAGAATGAGTCTCTCTTTCTATGGAATAGGAGAGCGGGCGGCACGGCGTGTTCTTTCGGCATTTTTTTTTGTTAGAGATGCCAGTATGCAGTTGGAGTTGGTGGCGGCGTTAGGGTGTGCAATGTTAGCGAGTGTATTAAAAAACTCCACCGTTCTTATGTGATGGCTTCTGTGCTGTATTCGTAGAATATCCAGTGCTGGGAATCTCCGTCTCTCGCCTGATATCGGTATTTCCCCTTCCTCATGAATCCTTATGATTGAAACTATTTCGTGGGAATCCGGTCCCTATTTGGGTGTAACTAGTCGGTGCTAAATTTGCAGCTCTTCGTCCATCCGATGAAACGTCATCAAACTGTGATCCATGGGAGCTTCACGTTTGGGTTAGGACAATCCAGACGCTCGATTGACCCTTCCCCTGTTCCAAAAAACCCAGCCTATTCTTAAATGATCTAGTGGACGCAAATAATACTATCTCTTGAGAGTTTATTCTAAAAACTACAACTACACTCAGCACAAGTCACCATTCACTCGTATATACCATATTTACCGCGCCGCCGAGGGAGGTCTTAAAATTCTTAAAATGGATGAAGGACTGAATTCTGCTCGATTTAATAGTAATTCCTTCGATTAGTCATGCCTATATATTTGGTAGTTATAATTCATTTCTCTGGAATCTCAACATTCACACTGATTGGCCGGCATGCATGAAAGTAGATAAAATTCCCCATTCTCTATTTCATAATGTTCATTGAAAGATGTATATTCTATTCTATGTTTATGCTGTTTTGTCACTACTTTCAGTATGCTATTTTTCTGCACTGCTTGCCATTGGCGATTTATGTGCATGACCAAACAAGTGTATATTATTGTGTTGCGCATTTTATTTTTGAAAGTTAATAAGATTACTACATTGTGTAATTGTTATTACTCTTGACATTTATGTGATGAGAGATTTTATCGGGTTTGTAATGTTCCCTCGTTAGGCGTGCAAGAAAGTTAATAATATTATCTGTCTTCTTTCTTCCTAATCGGCATTTGTTCTCTTAATTGGCTAAATCAAAAGCAAAATATCATGCACTACATTTTTATTTATTTTAAAGATGTTATAAAGCGTGTTGTTTCCTAGGATCCCACACCCATGTATGATCCAGTATTGTTTACTTACAATACCTAGTTACTGTTCTTTGAGCTCTTGATATTTTGTTTACAGAATCTTTCAAGGAAATTTATTTCACGAATTCTTTCAATAGAGTTTGTCCTTCAGAGAGTATTGTCCCGAGCGTGGGAAGCGAAGTCAGTTAAATGTTTTTTTAACCATTTTATCGAAGGAAAAAAATACAAACATTCGTTGAAAATTCTCTCGAAAATCGTTTTCCGGCCGCGGTTTAAAAAAAATTCTCACGTATATCCCCTGCAACACAGAAAAAAGGGAGCGTCCGTCCATTTCCATCCGCAGCTTCCCGTCCAGCACCTTCCCCTCCCCCTCACTCTGGCTCCCTTTGGAGAGGGAGAACTCCCCAAACTCCCCCAAACCCCAAGGCTCGGACCGCACACTGCCCATCCCTCCTTCCCTCCCTCCCTCCACTTGGTCCCCAGTGACGACCACTCCCTCCCCTCCTCACCCATAAGAACAGACCCGCGAGAGGACTTCGGTTGCGAGCATCTCTGCTTTCACTCCGTTTTCGGCAAAAACTTCGGAAGTTCCGCAGGATTCGGCTGCGAAGAGATGAGATGGTGGGAGAATGGCGGGCGCAAAAAATAGTCTCCGTGTGGTGATCGGTTGCCACGGTTACCGGGAACCAATGGGTGCGGGGGAAGGGGAGGATAAGGGCTGAGTGGGTAGTGGACCGCCTTCCCCTGGTCCTGGGGAAGTCGGTCCCCAGGGAGCATCGGCGCATGCGCTTCGGCACGGTTTTTTTTAATGCTCCTCTCCGCGTCAGGCAGCCTCAACCGCGTGGCAATATGGTTGGCCACAGCCATCATTAGCATTATCACACTGTGATGTCGTTTTTCTCTTTTTTTTGTCATGAGAATTCCGAATGCTTGAATCGTACTTAAATGCCTTCCTCCTTGTATTATTTTTTCAAGAGTCTCACTCACCCTCTCTCGCCTTCTTCGCCCGTAAACTTTTTGCTGGATTTCCATCGCGCGTTGCCCCGATGAATTTGAAATATGGAAGGAGGCTGCGTTGCGTCCGAGCGAGGGAAGAGGGACTGTTGTGCCGTACTCCGAGAGGCACAAGGTCAGATGGGGCGTCTCCATCCGTGGGAGGATCCGCGTAATTTTTTTCCTACCCCGCAAGGATACGCGAACTTCATTATCTTCATTGTGTCCTCTTGCACGCCATGAAATGTGCTAATGACATTTGCATGGCTTGCAGTACTTTATCTGCTTCGATAAAAAATGTTGATTGAGATGTGATATTCAAATCCTCAGCTGTTATCATAATTACAATGTTAGTTACTGGGATGCATAGAATTGAAGTGTCTTTTCCGTCAAAAATTTCTGATATGAGAGGGGAGTACTTGAAACTCTTGTTACCTTCCAATTGATCGACTAATTGTACATCCGCCTTTTTAATAGCCTTTTCAAAATAATCCTGACTACGCCGCCATTCAATTTACAACCCATTACGGTCAGGCTAAAGAGTGCTTTCGTCTCGAGATATATTTTCGCCACGCCAAGTTCCCTGGTCCCTTCCAATTCTCCTTATTCGCCTCCTATTTCGCCTTCACATAAAATTCCTCCAAAAACGATTCGTCTCATGCCCCTCGTTAGATATTGGTCCAAATGTAATATCTGTCGTCAGCAGTGGGTTTATTTAGCCTTACCATATGAATCAGTCATGAAAAAATAGCGGGAGAATAATTTGCAAGGGAAATAATATAATGTAACTCCACGTTTTTATTACTTCCCCGTTGTGTTTATATGATTTGATTCCTTTTGTAATTAACAATTATGAATCCTTAAAGTTTACAGCTTTTAAATTGCTGGTAATGAGAGGTTTCTGTTGGTCAGCTTGCAGTTTGAAATTTAATATTAACTTGCGCAAACATATCAATCAGAATTTAAAAGGTCAGAACTCCATTTATACTGATATTTGGCTTGTTAGATTTTTTTTCAGTCTCTCTATCGCTCACAAGATTTTAAATATTTAACTGGAAATTTATCCTCCATGATTTATTATAATTCTCAGTGATTCCGACCATCCTGCCATTGAGTGACTTCGACCACATTAGGCCACATTCAGCTATAGCGTGAGAAGATGGTTTTCATCCCCTACATTTCCCATATTATGTTAATTCCTCACTCTTTCTCCCTATTCTCGCACGTGTTTACACGATAGGGCTATTCCCTACCTTGGCCGTCGCCGCCGGAAGACAAGACTTTTCTATCCTCCCTTAACTCTATTTTCTTATTTTCCACCGTCTCGGAAGCATCTCCTGCTTGCTTCCTGAAGCATAACCAAATGCATGCTTACCAGAAGTCATTCATCGGCTTAACGAAGAGTAATTAGCGGATCTCACGTCACTCAGTATTGTGTTTATCTGTTGTTTTTCCTGTTCCTCTTGCTGTTGTCCGCCCGTTCTAATTTCCACCTCGTCCTTTCGGTTCGTTATCTCATTCGGCGATGTATGTTTTCTTGTCCTGCGGGAACTTGAGTCACGTTGTGATGTTATGTCTGTGAAGTGTTGAAGTAAACGAACGAATTCCATGCTAAATCGAAAATGTTCTCATCAGTCGCATGGGAAGCCGTGTGGTATTGTGAAATTGTTTCTGAGTTTGTCACGACTCACACACACACACATATTTATGTTATTTAGATTAAGTTGGACGCGGAAGAAAGATGAATTTGGATAAGTATAGACAAACGGATGGGCGCGATAAACCTAAAAACTCCATACTCTACTTTCTGAAATCCGATTGTGGAAACTTATCTTCGAAACTGCATAGCATTTCTTAAAAATAATTAGAGATCACATTTGAGCGTGCGGAGTGGCATCATGTCGCGGATGCCACCGTCTTTACCGTGATAGTCGTATCGGAAACGGTCTAGGTGATGCCATTCCCTTCGAGGAAAAATTTTGAAAAAAAATTAATGAAATGGCATTTGGAAAGCCTATCACCTGCTTTCGAGGGAATGAAAAACTTCCGTGCCCCGCAGTGTCGAAGAAGTGGGCTTCGTGTGTAACGCTTGCACGCAAAGGAGGAGGGCTTCAAACTCCAGAACCTCCCTGCCCCTCCCCTCTCCCGCCTTTTTCCCAAAAGAGGAAGTACCCGCCCACCACCACCTTCAGACCTCTTCTTGTCTTTTCCTTGTCTCTCACTTTTTTCCTTTCTCCCTCCCCCCCTCCTTGTTCCTCTCCTCCCACAGGGCAGCCCAGGAATTTTTTTCCCTTGCCCGTGTGTGTGGGTGAGTGTGTGTTTAGGGTTTGGACCTCGGTCAAGGATGATGGGGATGGGAGGGTGGAAGATGGGTCGAGGGTGTCGGGTGAGGAAGGATGGGGGTGGAGCAGCAGTGGGACATGGAAGTCTCACCTGCGTCTGTGTGTGTGTTTGCGGGTGTGGGAAAATAAAGAGGCCCTCCTTTGAGCAAAGGCATCGCGACTGGAAGTCCGTTTGTGGAGTCTATTAAGAGAATGAGGGAAAATGGGAAGGTTAAGGACCTCTCGAGGTATACATGGACGCGTGTGCGTATCTTTACATTCCTCTAGTACCATGTACAGCCACTTGAGAGGTGGACGAAGGGATGGCTAGGCTCTCCCTCTCTTTCTCTCCTCTCCTTTTCGGTTTGCCCCCTCTGGCGGGAAATTAGCCTCCCTCGGTTATATGGAGGTTGCCAAAAAAACTGGAGGGATTAGGGTGGCCAGAGGCAGGTAGTTGCGGTCAATTTTGGGATGGGGCCACGCACCAGAGTTAAGAGCGGTCATTTGATCTTCGGGATACTCATGGAGGTTGTTTTGTTTTCTTTCTGTGACCTGCGAGAATTTTTCGGTTGTCGTCATTTTCGATCGAGGACAAAACAACAACCCCGCGCGCTCCAGCTCTGCTTTTCCACCGCGTTATGAACCCAGAGGAATGGTGTGGGATGGGGAGGTGTAGGGAAGAATTCGGCATTGAGAAGATGACCCTGGAAATTGGTTTTGTTTACCTTTCTCGCACAATGATGGTAGGTTGAAGCGGGTGGGAAACTTATCCAATTACGTTTGCGTCTCCTAAATAACTTCTCTAGGCTCTATTGATTATTATGTTGTCGGCGAGGAGCTATTAAAGAATGAAAATTGGAATTCAATTCTCCCAGTGAAGATTTGTAGGTACTCTCTTGTTTGTGGAATTCGATTTGGTAAACGCCGCACAGAAGTCTATGAAATCCAGTCATTTTTACTATAATGAAAACGAAATGTTAGCAATTTTCGCCGAGTATGTAATCTAATTTCATCACTGTCAGTGAGGAGGATTAAAATAGTGGACAAAACATGTTCGGCGTAAAATGTCGGATTAATAATAGTCTTCCAAAAGTCAATAAACAGGAAAGTCAGTTTTCAATCTCTGTTTCAATCATTTACCATTGAATTTCTATGCGTATTTTAGGTGAGGAGATGTATTGATTTGAGGAAGATGCCATTTGTGATATTAGAAGGAGCTCCAGATGTAAACCAGAAAAATGGTGGATGGCGTGGGCAAGCTGCAGAGTGAGTTGTGAGCGAGTAGGAAGTGATGTTTACGAGGGAGAATGTGAAACCGCCGAAAGGAGATAGTAAGGATCAGATTAAGGGGGAAACTAGGTTAAAGAAAGGAAATTTCCCGGCTTGAAGACAGTGAAAAAAATCTAAGGTGTGGAAAGCAAAAGTGAAATAGTAGGAGGCGAAGTAGTTCGAAAAAACGCGAAAGGGGCGCGCGTAGTGAAGGGTGCCCCTCTTTTATGATTCAAGGGAAATCTTTTCTCCCACAGGTGGGAGGATGCGAACAATGCTTGAGGTATATGCAGCAGGTGGGGATCTTCCGATGCACATCCAAAAACCAAGATTTGCAAAAGGAAGAGGAAATAGTTAAAAAAAATAGGAGCAAAATGACGGCTAGGGATGGAGGGTATAAAGTGTACACCCTTAGGACTTATGTTAGAATCTCACATGGGTATAGCACTCTATTCCAATTCCAAGATTTAAGTTCAGTGCGGAACGATGTTAGCGATCGGAAATTTTCAGCCGTCTATGTGTTAAAAATGAGAGTATCACCTGCCGCTTTCCTTTTGGCCATTCCTATTTGTTTTTTGCTTTCGCTTCTTTTTTGTGATCAACTCTACAAGATGAAAATTAGCCTAGAGGTCCGAGAGAACAAAAACTATACAATTTAAATTTTATGCAGCATTTTTGAGTAATTGTTTTCATTGTAAGGGAAATATTCAATGTTGATTATAGCCAAGAAGGGTGTATGTGTGTGTGTCTATACGTATTCCTGTATAAACGCATGTGTGCGTGTTTGCATGTTAGCGTTGGAATTGACACGTACATGCGATTAACAGCTTTAGCTAGACAAATCTTCATCTCTTACTTTAAAAAAAATTAATTGGCAAAATGAAATCGCTGCCAACATCTCTTAATAAAACTAATGCCCAACAAGTTTTTATGTTTATTTTATCACCTCGTTCTCGTTTCTTTTTCTTTACATCTATGGAAAATGTCTCCTGTTTTACGGTTTGATTTTCTCCTCAACAAACCGATTAAAATTTACCGTTTTGGACGAATACTATGAACTGACCTCCGCACCTGGTATCTATGGCATGCCTTTGCCACGAAAGCTAGAGGGTGGCTAAAGTTGTTTTGGGGGGCGAGAGAAGCCGGCAAGATGATGAAGTGTCGGCCGGAGAGATAGTTTTGGCGGTAGATCGGTGGCTGCTCTCTGTTTGTCCCGTGGTGTTGCTTGGTAGTCCTGGGGCTAATGATGAACAGCCCAACCCCTCAAAGGGTTTCCTTGGTGGTGGGTTCTCCCGAAGGGTTCGGGATTTTTATGTATGGAGGATAGAATAAAGCAATGCTATTCTTCACCTCCTGCTAACGTGGAGAGACCTCTAAATCTTTTAAAATATGCGGTAAATTTTTAAACTGATCACAAGTCATTTTAAATTATTTCACGAACTAAATTCATTATAAATTTATGCAACGAAGGTGGTTCAAGCGCTGCTTTAGGTGTGCTATCCCGTTACTTATATTCTCGTTGTTGATTGGTGAAGTTCTGTGCATCTGTTTAATTTTATCCATATTTCAGCGTTAAATGAAAAGGATATTTTGAACGATGTCTGTGTGATAGTACTTTTTGAGCAGCTACAAATTCTCCTTCGAAGATGAAGGCTTGAAAAAACTATATAAAGCGTGTACTAAGTATGCTCAATTATGGAAAGTTATTATAACTGTAATGCTATTGAAATAACTTAAAAGTTTTCGTCGTAGCTCCTAATTTTCGACAAATCCATGACAGTCGATATGAACTCCTCAATGTTGTTTTTTCGTTGAACCTAAACAAATCAATGTCAAATCTCTCTACTTTTTTAGTATTTAGGTTTTACGGAGTCAATTCAGCCCTAAAGAAATAGGTCTTGAGGAGAGATTATGACGTAAAATTCGATGGAGCGCTAAACAAGTTATTAATTGTTAAGAGGGGAGATTTTCATGAGTATTATTCATCTTTAAAAATAATCTTCCAGGTAATCCATAATAAAGCGAAAAGTTTATTTTTTATTATTTACCAGAGTAGTTTGCATATGAACACTAAGCAGTACATGAAGAAGAGAATGGAGTGGGTTAGGTGAATAATGTAATACGGCCCGACTGTTCATCTACATCTACATCTACATAATACCCCGCAAGCCGCCGCAAGGGCGTGTGGCGGGGGGTGATAGGTCACCAACCGTGAAAAGGAAAAATACCACATTCAAAAAAACAACACGGAACTCCTTCTTCCCACGGACAATACGGGATAGCAACTGCAGGGTTATAGATAGCAAAAATTCCACTTGCCACCCTCAGCGTCTAAAAAATAATTAGTTGTATTGAAATGCATACTCTTCCACTAACCTTATATGTTTTGTTATAACAACCCATTCCTTCCGAATGACCTCATTCGTATTCCGTTCATCTGTTTTTAAGTTTACTTTTAAACTAATCTTTGGCTGCAAACAAAGCTACGAGGAAGGTCGCTCTTCTCCCTTCCATATTTTCTCTTGGTGAGCGTCCTCAGTCCTGAGACAGGGCACGCGCGATCAGTAGATAAGAGAAAGAAAGCCTGGAGGATGTTCTTAAGACTGGCTTCACAGGCACCCTGTGTCTTATCGACGCAAAGAGACAAGGACCGTGGGTTGCCATATCGGTATATTGACTCTTATGAGACAAGAGAGGCCTCCAAGACAGAATCGCCGTGGCGATGAGGTAAAGCGGGGAGGGTAGGGAGGGCGGTGATTATGTTCATCGCTTTCGAGAGAGCCACTAAAAGCTTGCGCGTATCAGAGGGGATTCGGGGAAAGGTTAAGGAGTTTCGGATGGGGTCTTCGGCATTTGTTGAGGTTGCCCACGGGTGTATCCGACAAGGGATCATGCTGCGTGAGAAGTGGAAGCGTGTGCGGTGGCGTGTGGTGTTGAACGGCTGCGTGAGCTCACTCGTGAGTGGACGCGAGGTTCAAGTGCCTCCCATCTCTTGACGTTTTTTTATTCGCAGAAGATTCCGTGCGTGGACGGCGAGGTGACCCATGACGAAGGGAGCGGAGATGCAATCGTGCGTGATCCTCTCCCATCAAGACCGATGTCCACGAATTAAAACTCATGTAATTCCGGGGTAGAGAACCGCGGGAGTAATTTTTTTTCTTGTGTCTTCTCATGCTATGAAAAGTTGTGATGCCAAGGGCATCGAATTAATGTGGCAGCTGGTGAAATGTCTTCTAATTCCAAGGCTTTGGTTCGTTTACTGGTGAGGTATTCCGGTACCTTTTTAGTTTTTTATGCGAAAAAACTTATGGTGCAAAAACTGCACTGCCTTTGGGATGTGACGTTAATGTATGGCTTTCGCGGTGTTCCGTTGAGGGAACATTGATGCAGATGTCACAACCTGAATTACTCTAAAGAGGAATGTCAAATAGACTATCGCTTCCGTCGTTAGATACCTTTTATCAAGCACCACCGTGCGTGTAGTATCGATCTTAAATAGTCAGTGTTTTCATGCAGTAACTTTGTCATTTTAATAAATTTACATTAGTATTGTCATATGAAAATATTAGTTTTCTGTCTCCCTACCCCCTACCCTTGATTGAAATATATTTGAATAAAATTCTGACACCCAATTTAACTCCGATTCCGCTGTTTAGCAGGTTTAAAAAAAATCAAATAGTTAACACTTCATCACAGTGTATCAACATTTAATCTCTGGTAAAAGCTACCTACTAAAATGTTTTTAAAAAATGTAAATATATAGTATTTTATTGCTGCTGAATAACGCTGCTCCCTACAAACTCGAAACAAATCGTCACAATCATAGAAAAACATTAAAGTTAACCGAGGGAATTCATATTTCGGTAAGCATTCCGGATTATATAAAATCTCTTATCCAAACTACCGCAGGCTGCAGCTGAGAAGATCCCACTATGGTATTTATCTACCTATAGATAGATAGATATGGGGTATAGGGTAGGATTCCACTAGCGTATTTATCAACCTATTTGGCGGTCGGAAGGAGCGCGTTACCCGAATTTTATCTCCTGAAATCTGTAAACATGTACATATAAAACCCTCGAAACTAAGACTCCGCATAATTCACCTCCTGAGATCTCCGGCTTGGCGGTAGGTACTGGGAGGGACTCGTTTTCCCACACATAATAATTCTCTCTCTCCTCCCCAAACGCGGTAGCCGTGTTTTGCCTTCAGACCGGCCGACGCAGGAGAAGAGTGTGCCTCCAGCCCTTCCGCACATCCGACTGTATCCCCCGCTGCCTTCCCTCCCTGAATCGTAATGGCGCACGGACTATTATTCTTCTCCGTTCCTAGCATTCGCTCCCGTTGCTTATCGTCCTATGCTCCATCGCAACCGCTCGGTTCCATCCCACTCCCAGACAGCGTCATTCGACTTTTAGTATTCAAGCTTGAATTCTCTGGAAGGTTGAGGAAGGTTGAATTTATCAGTGTAGAGTTTAGGAGTAAGGTTATTTCCATTGGGCTACAGAAATATCCCCATGTTATTACGGCCAGGTCGTTAGTCCCCCGCCCTTTCCGTCGGTGCTGATTCACTCAGTTTGCAAACCAGAAGGCAGGGGAGTACGAATTCCTGTCCGTGTGGTTCCCGAGAGAAAGACGAAGTCTCACAGACGTGTGTCATCGAGTGTGCCGGAATCCCGGACAAATATCGAAGAGTGCGTGTTTCCTTTGCGGCTACAATGAGGTAATTTTCACGAATGCTCTTGTTCCGCAGAAGATGTTTCACTTCTCCTGGTCCATTTTCTGGTCTCTCGCTACGGTGGGGGAAATAAATATATATATATATATATAATTAATTTAATGATTTATTGAAGAAGGCCTCGGAGAAGCCCGAAAGCTCAAACAATCTAACAATCTACAATGTGAGTGTCCTTTTAAGTGTTATCAATTTTATTAGTGTTCTATTGTGCCGTCCAAATGCTATATTGCTCTTGTGAGTGCTTCAACATCATCGATATATATATATATATATATATATATATATATATATATATATATATATATATATATATATATATATATATATATATATATATATATATATATATATACACATATATATATATATATATATATATATATATATATATATGTATATATCTCTGTATTGTCCATCATATTTTTCTTGGGAATGATAATTGAGGTGGTTTCCCGTTGCCTTCCTCAATGGTGTTTTTGACGTGACACCATCACTTACTGGCCGCCCCACTGGGGTCAGACGCCATTGCAGCCGCCTCACTGAGGAACAGACGTTGCGTGGACTACCTTTCGTCTGGCTCCTAACCTTCGACCTATCTGGCATGGGGGACCCTACCAGGAGCAATTATTATTACTCCCGCCAGCACAGCTCTAGGGGTCATCGGAACGCACAAGCCCTTCCACCACGTCAAGGTTGTAGTCCGGGGAGGGATATGTATATATATATATATATATATATATATATATATATATTGAATTTTCTCGCGGGTGAAAATTAGTCGGACAGGAAGCACTCATTTGGATTCGGATGGGCAGTTACCGAAGCGCACGGATGGATGTGTAGGGGCGGTAGCATGCAGGCGAAGGACATTTTGAACGCCTAACTTCGCAGTGCGAGGCTGTGAAATTTTATTTTCATTTAAATTCGCGCGAGGAATCTTGGTCAGCCTCCAAATCCTGAGCGTAGTACGTATTTTTTTTACCCTGACCTTGCGAGGCGTAGCGACGTGGAATATTTAATAAGTCTCGCCGACTTATGAGAACCGAAGAATGTGAGAGGGCAAGGAAAAGGCGCTCGAAGGTGAAATCGGAAGAAGAGACGGGGGGCGGGGGGAGGAGGGATGAGTTACCTGAAAGTCTTTACGTGAGTCTCCGAGTAGGTTTAGATGGAGTGAGGGAGATATGTGCGGAAAAGGAGACGGGAGAGGAGCGGTGGCCCTTTCAACTTCGACCGAAAGAGCGTGACGGACGGGCTCCAGAGAGGGTTCTTTTTTTTCCTCTTCGGTCGATTTCAAGGATTTTCGGAGTGTATGGGTGGAGGGGGTGCAGGGCTCGGTTTCTAGCCGCTCCCTCGAAGGGCGAGCTCTTTGGAGTGAGAGAGAGAGAGAGAGGGTCGAGTGCGTGTAGGGTTTGGTGTTCGGAGAGGAGGTTACCGCATGGCCAGGTCGTGATGTGGTTGGGGGATTCAATCGTGTGTTCGAGGGACGCCACTTGAGGCCCTGGATGAGTTATATTCAAGTGCGGCTCGTGGAGTTCAAGAGGGTCAAGCGGGTATGGGTTATGTTATGGACGCGTGGAGATGTTTCAATTTAAACTCCTGAGTTCGTCTTTCACTCGTAATTCTGCTGGAGAAAGTAGTTCTAGACTTATGGAAGTATTTCAATTGTTTTTCTCGGGATTAGTCGATATGCACTTTGTTTTTCCATTTTTAGTATGATTTGTGAACTGAAAATAACCTTTATTTGGACGGGTAGAGTGACCGAAATGTGATGAGTGAACTCCTGGGTTAAGGGCATTTTTTGGGGGGTTTTGCATGTGGTATTTTTCCTTTTTACTGTTGGTGACCTAACACCCCCCGCCGCACGCCCTTGCGGCGGCTTGCGGGGTATTATGTAGATGTAGATGTAGAAGGGCAGAAGAGGCATTGAATTTGGTTTTGTTTGCCTGTCAAGTTACCCCTAAAACATTGATCGTGCATTTCAGGGTAATATTACAATGATAAAAAGTGTGGCCGGTGGATGATTATGATGAAAGAGTTTAATATTCCGAATATGTTTCGTGTTATCCTCTCAGCCGTGCTTGGCTTTTGGCATTTTCCCGAGAAAATGGATTTTCAGTTTATAAAATGTGCGTATAATTATTTGTATCCTATCCGACAATTAATTCTTAATAAATCACTGATTAACGAAATGTTTTGTTTCGTCCAGTAATTATAGGCTTAGTTAGATTAAGTTTTATATTAATACTACACTATGATTTTAATGTAAAAGGGATAAGATGTTGACCTTTTCATTGAACTTTCTTTAGGATGATCCTAAATAAAATAAAAATAAGCCTATTTGTAAAGTACATACAGGTATAAACTTATATGTGTTCAGGCACGAGATTTGATCGAAAAACAAATTAATCGGATAGGTTGGAAAATTTTCAGCCGTTTTATTTTTAACTTATCAGTCAATTTTAAGCGCCCTTGAGAATATATTGATTAAGTAAACGGGAGTCTCTCAGGTGATGGTCGACTCATGGTGGGCTGGATTTCGTCAAGTAGACTCCTTCCCATTCTCTCCCTCTCTCTTTCACTCCCAACGGCCGGTTTCAGGATACCCCGTGGCGAGCCTCCATACCCAGTTCAATACGCGCGAGCGCCTCGATTCTTCGCACCATTGTTCAAGGAGGGGATGAGAGGGGTAGATAGAGGGTTGTGGGTGCCTCAAGGTGTGGAGGGAGTCCGAGGAAAGGGGATGGAGAGCGGGGCAAGGTGGGCGAGGGAAGGGTGAGAAGTGGATGCATGGTCGCTTCGACCGGAGGGATGAAAGGGTAGCGCGTAGTTTTGACTCCACGGGCCATAAGGAGGGGAAGGGGGGGTGAATTTTTTTATGTTTTAGGGTCCCGAAGGGAGATGAGAAGTAGGGCCCTGGGGGAGGGTGGTGGGTAGACGTTATTTTGTTTGTATGTGGGAGAGATGTAGAGGGGATGAGGGACGGGCATGCTTTGTCTGGGGGGAGGGGGGGAGGAGTAGGGCAAGGGTAGCGACGGAGACGGCTTTGGTGTGTGGTCTGATGTTAAAGATGCCTTCGGTCATTAGGAGAGGAGGAAGAACTAGGAGATGCATGAATTTAAATCGTACAAGAACGTAACTCCGTCGGGAAATAAGTGTTAATTCACGGGCGTGGGGGCGTCTCAAGGGGAGGAAGGAGGGAAACTAATAGGTTTCTTCCTCGCAGGCGGTATATTGTTTTCCGAAGGAGAAGATACCTGCCAAGACATGGGATTCTTTGGCCCCTTGAGGTGTATTATAGAATGTGGGCTCAGTCGTCATGCATTAGGGATACTAATTTTTCTTTTCTCTGTTATCCTTGTCAGTGTTCGCGTGTCGAACCAAAAATTTTAAATTCCACACCAGATAGTGCAGCAAACCCATACTATCTACTTGCGTTCATCGATATCGCTTTACGAGTATGGACGGTTTTCAACATTTTTGTATTTCTGTTAATTTTCAACTTAATTTCATTCATTTAAAGTGCAGGCTAAATTAGCTTAGATCAATGTGCTTATGACATGTTTTAGAGTTGCAAATGAGATGTCAGAATTTTAAGTTTCCTCAGATTACTTTCTCATTTGATAATGGGATTCCATCTTCAAAGCTGAATAAGGGAATCTGAGTCTCTTCCTTCAAACATAAGCCTAATTTAATTGGGTTTCGGTGAATAATATCTCCGAAAATGTTTGAATGATTCATTTGCTAACGCTGTTTATAAAGTGTGAATTCCTTTATTGTTTGAATTCCCATCGCTACTCCATGAAATCCTTCATGCATTAACTTAAGTAATTTTTCTAAGTCAATCTTAAGATCGTATATAGCAGGTCCGCTACTTCCTCTCCATTAAGTTCTCTACGATTTATTAAACGGTGAAAACAATTGAACCACAAAAGTTGTAATTATTTTCCTTTGCTGAATTGATTATTTTTAGATAATTTACATGGGCATTCATTGTGAGTTCAATCCCTCTTTCGATTGAGCTAAATGTTCAGGTAGAGATACGCGTCTACCTGAAAATATTAATCCACCAGACATTTTACAAAATACAGCTGAACTTGACTGGCCTCTCGAACAAAATCCTAGGTGAAAGACAGATTCTTAAAATTTAAATAATTGTCTTTTTTAATCTTTCTCTCCCCCTCCCACTTTCTGCTTCCCTCATCACACCCCTTTCACGGCTAGTTTGAGGACAAAATCCACGCGCTAAGCATCGCACTAAAATATGGTGACAATAATGGAGGACCTATGTAACTTTTTATTACACTCTCCCTCCTCCCCCCCTTACCATGTTCCTTTTATTTTCCTACCTTTGAGTCATTTTAATTATTAGTTCCACTCACGTGTCGTGTAAGATTATTGTCAGAGCAGGGCCTTCATGGACGGGACGCCCTTCCCTCCCGCCTGTGGTGATGATACGAAAAATAAATAGGACCACCGGGAGATAACCTAGAGAGGAAGGCCTGAGCGTTGGGAACCTGACCGTGAAATCTTCCATGGATAAAAAAGAAGGGTGACTTGTGTCGACTCACGTCTGTCCAATTCTCTCCTATTTTTCTCCCAAGATTTTCAACACCCATATTTGATTCGTTACCGCTTGAGAATGATCCATCGCCCTGCTAATCTATTTCGTCTTGGGTCTCCCTCGACGTGCGTTCTTTTTTTTTCTATGTCTCCAGCTGTCGAGTTTGCCTTGTGATGTATCAATGCGGGAAAATTTTCTCCGGTCTAAAATCTTTTCTCTCGTTGACCCTTGTCAAGGGTCAGGGTTTTCAAATAGAATACAAATCAGGAGACGGCGTGGAAAAAATCGAAATAAATTCTTTAGATATTGGGCAGGAGAGAAGGTTAATTGAAATGGGATTGTATAAAGATAACAATCGGTGTCGAAGAGGCGAAGAATATTAGTCTCGAGAATGACCAGGGTCAAAGGAAATTATTTTCTTGCCGAAATAATTGAGTAGGAAAGTTCATTCCTAAGTAAAATTAGTAAATTTTAAACCGTCTTGATAAGTGTCAGGGTTTACAAATCTGAAGAAAATTAGTGTAATTGTAGTGTATTTAGAATGAAGGTAGTGGGCAGATGATAATATGCCTCCGTTTCAACTGAATTACGCATTAAATTCATTTTATTCAACATACTATTTGGACCAGATAATGCATTTCGGTATGATGACTAAAAACCGTTTACTTAAGAAAAGTTAATGCTAAATTTTCTTCTGTGCAAATCATAAAGAAAAAAATAATGGCTATGAATGCAATTAGGACACATTCCCATTTGCCTGTAATATATTTTTCTGATAAAGCATTGAATTCAAACCTGGAAATTTGGCATATTTACACAGTATTCTAAGCGTAATTATGTTTATACTTATTGGAAATACATTAACGTTATTGTTGAAAAACTCACTTCTTGATATAAGAGGACTGGAAGGTGATGGGTTTAAAATTCTGTGGAGTTGGAAGTTTTTTTGGTAACCGGCAGGGGGTGAAGGAAACAGTGGAGTGGAAGGCTAGGGGTTAAGTGACGGGCATGTTGGAAGGGGCAGTGGGATGGATGAAGGCGGGAGGGAGGGAGGTGTTGGGGAGGCGAAGATTGCGCGCGTCTACCTGAGAATAGCCCTTCTACCTTCACGTTCGTCCCTCTGGAGGCGGGGGAAGGAAGGGAGGTTGTGCCGGGGGTTGTTGAAAGTGGTGGCCGGACGGGAAGATTGGTCGGATCGCTAATGGAGGTTTGAATGGCTAGGATGGGCGGAGTGAGTTAGCTCCCAAGGGTAATGTAAGTTAGTTAGGGATGAGTGCCGTAGAGAGAGAGGCCTTCTTCCCTCTCGAGAATCCTGACCGGGAAAGACGCACTACGAGAGAGAACTAAATGGATATAAATAAGAAACTGTCATTTCTAGTTTTAGTGGATTGAAACAAACTTTTGGGAGCAATACGAAATAGGACACTTCTAAGCGAAATGGAAAGGCATTTATAAAATGATTAATATAATTCAAAATCGAATCGATGGTGTGAAAAATGGGTAATTTGGCGCTTTATGAAAGGCCTTCTTTCTCGAGTTTTCCTCTTGCCACGGAAAATAATTAAATGCCTATCTATGTTATTTTAACCTAGGTAACAAAATTCATAATTTTTTCTGTTAAAGATGGAAGAACTTCGAAGTTGAGATGGTAAAATAAGCCGCAAATTCAGATGATATTAGAGCATAATTGTTCATAATATCCGTCGTAGTCCGTGAAGAGATGAAAGAATAAGAATATAGTAATATAACGAATTAAGTGTGTATAATCTATGTAACCAAAGGTCATGATTTATTTAGTGAGTATTGATTCCCTTAGATTGCGTTCTAATAGTTATTACCCCTTAAATATTAAAATATTTATAGCTTGTAGATAATACAAAAACTGATAGCGGAAGTTATAGTAGTACAATTGTGGCAAACTCTATTAAACCAGGGAGATGCAGAAAATCACGTAATTGTGGAAATGAAAGCCCCAGGGCATTTCGGTGAGTTTATTAACAGCGAAGGTTTCTTCGGCAGGATTGCGTCATTAAGGGTTGCAGGGTCTCAAGACTAAAACGACAATGGAAGAGAGCAGTCAGTCTGGAGAGGGAGGATAATAGGTGGGAAATTAACGCGTGATGGGAGGAGGAGAGGTGTGAGTCAGGTTTTGGGGGGAGGGGCAGCCATGAGGCAAGGAAGGGAATTGATGTCTGGGCCCAAACCGCAGACACGCTAACAGACAGACGGGGGATGGAAACTTTGAGGGAAGATTGAAGAAGGTCACTTCTCTCTCTCTCTCTCTTTCCCTCTCCTTGAGGAAAAGGGGCGAGAAAAAAACTGTGAGAGGTAGAAATGAGTAAGGTATACTGGAAGTTAAGAGATAAGATGGACTTTTATGGGCTCCTCGTCCTCGTTCCTGGTTTGAATAATTGAGAGAAATTTAGTGTTCTGGTAGGGTAGAGATGTGATTTCTAAAGGTGGCCGTACGTGGCGAAAATTCTATGTGAAAGATGGAAATTTATAGTCATGATGCGCTGAAATATCCATCATTTTCACTTTTCTCATTTACATTACGGAGAAATGTCCCAGAAAATTACTATTTTGCGGAAGGGTACTGTTTGATCTATTTTCATTTGAGACGAGCCGGAAACGGTCTAATGCATGTTCAGTGGTATTTGAATGCATAGTAATTGTGTTTGTCTCCATCTCATGTTTTGGCAGCCTAAGGTTTTACTACTGGAAAATTTCCAGCGCACACGTTGCTAATTTTTAGTTGAGCGTATATATTGAAGGAAAAATTACTAACATAATATTCGGCGGCTTTTCAATGCGAGGAAACGAATGCCCCCTGCCACACACCCTTGCGGCGGCTAGCTGGTTATTAAGTAGATGTAGATGCATATACACTTCCATTGGCAGAAGAAATAACGTTTTCCTTAACCTCGCCGCTTCCAATATTGGTCTCGATTTAAAATACGAGTGTTCAAGTTGAAACATTTTAGCAACGGGAAAAATTTAGCTTAAATAAACTGGTAAATTTTTGGAAGGGAATATGAGAAGGTTCAGGATTCTGACAAAGAAATTCGCAAGGTCAACTTCCGCAACTCTGTTGCTTATTTACATCGTTCTTTGTACTGCGGAGAGCATCGTCCGCTAAACTACCTCTCTCCTCTCCCGACTCATGAGAAACCATGCATGGAAATCCACTGGCATATGTCCGCTGAGTGGATCAATTGCCAATTAGTCTTTATAGACTCCAATTCTCTTTCGATTGCCAACTTGAGCATTGCAGCACTAGCCTTGCCACCTGCGTCCCTCAATCGTCTTTTGCATGCCATATGCATACGTGTAAAGCAATATCGATGGTAATTATGCTAAACGAATCACCTATTTGGCAGATTAAATTTTTACGACTGAGAAAAGTATAGTGACGAAAAAATAAAGACTATTTCTTTCGATTTGTATTTCTCCCTCATCTATATGAAACCCCGCAGGCCGCTGCAAGGGCGTGCGGCGCGAGGTGTTAAGGCACCAGCCACGCATTCAGAACTATTAGTTAATACATTAAATTGAATATATGTCAGCTCATATATGAACAACCTCGCAAAAAGACTCATCTGTGTTTCTTATGATGCGTTCTTTTAAACCCTTGCTGTTTACGACAGAGTATGTTCATACTGTCGAGAAAAGCCATTAAATTTATAATAATAATATGTTCTAAGATTTTTTTGGCTATTTTGCTGTCTTCCGCAAGTTCC
The DNA here is from genome assembly GCF_022747635.1 of Hetaerina americana. Classification (NCBI taxonomy): domain Eukaryota; kingdom Metazoa; phylum Arthropoda; class Insecta; order Odonata; family Calopterygidae; genus Hetaerina; species Hetaerina americana. Next base: position 77,213,158 of record NW_027287095.1, on the reverse strand, counting down.
TTCTGTATTCTAGTGGGGATTTTCTCCGGATCTGAGCATTTGTTAGGTTTTATATATCTGAGATGCTTTTCTATTCCTTCCCCGGTCAATAGTATTTCGCTCATGAGCTCCTCAGCTGTGTAGAGGACTTCATTTTGTGCACCAGTATTTTAGGCTTAGAAGTTATTTCAAATGTTGGCTTTTTTAGAGATGGCAGTAACAATTTCGCCTTTTTTGTCTTTAAAGAATGTACAGTTGGACGCTTCCCTTTCACTACCCTGGCATTGGACCAAAGTGATTTTGTGTTCGTCTCTTAATATTTCCAAATATTTTGATTCAAAAGTACCTAAGACTTTGTACATTGGCTTTGGTTTTTACTCGATATTCTACGAGTTTACTTTCTGTCATCCTCATTAGAATTTTGTCATTACTTTTTAAACAGTTTTTAAGCTTTGAATGAACTTTCTTTATCTCCTTAACACGCCGCTCTGACCTCTCTGGTGTACCATTATAATTAATTATTATCGCGTTGGAATTTGTATGAAATAAACTTCTCTATCCCGATCTTATTATAGCACAACGTTAATGATATAATGGAACTTTGGAAGTTGTGAAAATTTTAGCATACGATCTCAGCTAGTCTTTTTATTCTAGATGTTATAGCAACAGGGTATGTTTATTTACACTGGAATTTCGTAAGGTGAATGTGATAAAATAAATGTAAAATCTTACAATATTTTGCATATTGGAAGATAATTGTGTATTAAGTTCGTGAAAAATAGTTTGGAATTTAAATTTAAAATTTGGATTTCATGTCAAATAGATATTTATTTTTATTTATTTTGATGAATTTACTTAAGTTAATGAAAACGATTGAATGTGACTGTGCGAGAACCCTGATAATAAATCCGAGAACCGTGAATAACAAATGACTGCGATTTCTCAATCTGCGAATCAATAAAATGTTAATACTACCGTGAGTACCAAAGAGCTTGTACAAAAATACTTCATAGAATCGTAAAAATTCCGCAGACAAAGAAAAAGTAGTAATTGATTAGATACACTCTTTCCAAGTTAGCATTAAAAACCCGTGCCCTGTGAACTCAAAGAGGAGTTGTGTGCTATAAAAATCTCGGGAGAAAAATATTCTAGGCTTCTCCTTTTCAATGTATGAAAGACTAGCCTTCCAAAATACACATTTAAGCAAAACGCCGTCATGAAAGCGCACTGTTGAACGACCAAAGTAGGCTATGATTTATGGTGAGCGGGGAAAAAGTATTTTTGTTCTCTGAGCTTTATGGACGAGTGCCTTGCTTGGGACTGCAAATTCGTAATTTTCACGATGAAGAAGTCTAGATCTAATTAAAATCGATAGTTTTTAATGAGCTAAATGAAACTGAATGAGTTTCTGTTCATATTTTAGGTATGTGTACTTAATATTCTACCATTCTACTCCATTTACATCATTCGCGGTCACCAAATTTATATTATTTATTTTTTTTTAACGTTTTTAATGGATTATCCATGACCGGCCATTGTTAATGCCCGATTCCAAATGCGTAAATGGTTTTATCTATTGAATTCTAATTTCAACCCCTTTCATTCTTTGGAGTATATGCAACATTGAATAGTTTATCAATATTAACCGATTTCCTATGCTATATCTAATATATATTTTAAATTATAGAATATATTATAAACCAAAGAAATTTATTTATGTAATAATTCATTTTTGTATAATAATTTCAAATGAATCTGCTAATATCTATCACTATTACAGTATAATTTAGCTATAATTTCTAATATTACATAAGTATGGATGCCTTGGCATGCTCTGTTATGATTCCATTAATTTTTAAACATTTCGTTACCTCCTAAAATGCCATTATTTGTTCTTGCAGGTGATGCGGTAGTTTCCGCAAAGGTGCCAAGATGACGCCTACAAAACAGGCCAACCCCGTTCCTTTCCTCCCAGTTTTGATATTATTCATCTGCTTCCATCCGTCCACGGTGTACACCGCACAAGATGCCAACTACCGTGAAATTACGCTCAGTGAGTACCTACTTTGTCTACTTGTCTATTACTGCGATGCAGCTCAGTTGGAAATTAATTTTTTGAATCACTCAAGTACACTTTCCACATGATAATAATGGTCAAGGAAGTCTATGGAGTACATAATTCGTACTGACCAAAATGACTACTCTTTAAGGTCCAGTTCTTTCAATTTTAAGATCTACCTGAGCCAACTAAAAGACAGGAACAGCATTCAAGCCTAATATTTTATATGTAGTGAGTCGAAATGCTACTTTTAAATTAATTTTTCCATTATTTTCTATTCTTAGTTGGTCAATGGGTCAATGTAATAGGTTTTCCGAAACTATTTGTCTGGTTGAATGGCTACAAGTCACGAGTGAACGCTTTCTGAATGCTTAAAATAGTTTTTCTCCTTGAAGTAAGACGTTCGTTGTCACAATATGAAAGCACCAGGTATCACTAGCATCCTGATGTATACTATTTTGATTGTGAGAAGGTAAAAGATGAAAAAAAGCCATAATGTGTTCACGTTTTCTGTACTTGAAATTTGCGCGGTGTGTTAAACGATTACGGGTCTCATTAGAAGAGAAAAGTCGCTTGAACCTTTTCCCGTGAAAGAAAAGAAACCTTGAATGCAATTAGACTCACTCTGTTAGTGTCAAGGTCTCTCTCTCTTCACTCCCTTTCTCCCCCTCAGTCGCCGAAGGAAAAGTCTTCCGCCACGCCGAACGAACGCCGCTTTCCACGCCAAGTCTTTTCCATTTAATCCGTTTATAACCAGTCAACGCGCCACCCAAGTCGATTCGAAAGAGCGGACCTCGTCGAAAGCAGATAAAGAGAGAGAGAGAAAGAGAGGAGGAACTAAAGAAAAGAGCGAAGAGACGTCTTTCCCTCAACGGCTCATTGACTGCCACATCTCGGTACGCACCGAGCAGGAGGTTGTGGGTGTGCGTCTGTGTTGGCGGGGACCCAAGGGATCGAATTATCCGTCGACCCAAAGTGTATGACCCTATGCTACGGAACGTTTCATTTCGTCAATTTGATGCGGACCCAGCTGATCTATTGGATTACTCCGCGCAGAGCGAGAGAGAGAGAGAGAGAGAGAGAGAGAGAGAGAGAGAGAGAGAGAGAGAGAGATAGAAACGGGCAATTGAATTATTGCGTGGGACAGGGAGGGGATGATTCCAGCTGAAGTTCGATGCGCGGAATCAACCGTTTTGCCTCGAGAAGAACGCCGAGACCATTTCGCGTACCCTCGCCGTTTAAGAATTGAGAGGCCGGATTAAAATAATAGAACACATTAAGCTGCGTGTAAATCTTCGAAGAGGACTACTTACATTTTAAGATTATTCTCAAAATCCAACTTCGGAGAACCTTTTTCAGCCCGTAAAATCATGATCGATTCGTAAAATGTGATCGATTCTTAACTTGAGCCCAATCTATAAATAAAACCAAAAAGTCCTTCAAGATTAAAAATAAAGTATTCGTTAGCTTTCAGTGTCAATTCTCGGTACAAAATAATAAACGCCGCATGTCTTCGCGGCGGCTTAATAGGCAATGTGTTATGTAGATGTATATTAGTCAACATATACTCAAGTGAATGAATAAAATAATTATTCTAAATGTAAGGCTGGTGCCCTAAACCCTTAACCATAAGCCTTTGCAGCGGTTTTCAAGGTTTGGTTTAAATATAAGTGCATTTAGTACGTTATTACTTTATGTCAAAGAGGTGGTGAACAATTTGTTTGCGTATCTCTCTCTCATTTTTCGTTGTAACATACGTTTTCTACGACTGAAACAGCTATATCAACTAGGCTCCCTAGTATGTTCTTCGTCTTTTACACAAATACCTTTCGATGCCGGATTAGATTTTTTCTCAGTCATCGTCTTCTTTGCCCTTTGAGTTGAAGAAATTCCCATGGCAATGCACCGAACAATTTAGTATTTTCCCCGCACGCTATCTCCCGTTCACTCTCCGTGTCAAGACCGGAGTTTGTTTGCCTTTGACTGGCCATGCTAATTGCCCATTAGTCGTAATAGGCCGCTTGGTGTAGTGGAGACGAGCGAAGGAGGAGATGAACTAACGTTTCATAAGGCGGAAGTGGAGAAGAGAGGGCGCGCCACGAAGGAACACGAAAATGAATGCATTCACCCATTCCGAAATAGGTGAGAGTTCAATGGAGAGAGAAAGAGAAATAGGGAGGAGCTGCATTAGCTTTTAGTAATTACATAAATATTTATTTTCCTTTACGAGGCAAGCGACGGAGTTTTCACCTACGTTTTGTAGGCAATAGGAACGCTTTCTTTCAATTTCGAAATATAATTATCGAATAGTTATCACTTAGGACTATTGGCGTAGGGGACAACGGTGCGGGGTCAGATTTCTTTCTTAGAAGAACGTATTGATTCCAATGGAAATGCTAGAACGGTTGTAATTTTTGTAAAGATGGAAGCTTTTTTTTAATGAAGTGAGGCTTCGAACGAATTTGATACAGGAGTTGAGATATGTACGATATCTCTCTCCGTCGGCCGGACTCATTAACTTGGGAATGAAGTTAACAGCTGTGCTGAGTGCCAGATGGCTACAGTCACTTATGCCAAGACCAATAAGTATGCAGAAGACATTCTTACTCCCAAAAAAAAACAAGTTACGCCTCTCGGTCAAATTCATTGTAATTATAAGTAGTAAAAATAATAGAATTTTATATGTCTAAGGACATTTCACTCCGTATTCACACAGCGCCAAAACGGCATAACGCCATCAAGGTTCGTCAACCATGCCAAAGATGAGATTTAAAAAGGGAACATTGAGGTCATCCCTGCACTGCCCATCAATGTCTTGATTCTCTCCCATATTATGTTGAAAATCTTTAATCCAATGTACACATGAAATGGAAATGTCAACTCTTGAACAATTGCATCGGTGAAGCGAAAAATGTAAAGTCAGACGGAGTCTGTTAAACTTGGCTATTATGATGACGGCTTAGTTATTGCTTGCTGCTCTTGCCAAGTGGCGGAAGTAGTAAGCTAACACTGAACACTTCGTAGTCCTCATTCCACTCCTCAATTTCATTGCGCCATTTAGTGTTTATCCAATTATAACCGACAAATATATATATATATATATATATATATATATATATATATATATAAATTTTATTTACGTCAAGTTAACATGGTCCTTTATGCGATGGTTAAGTAGCAGTGCGCAGTAAAAGTCGAATTTTTCGATTGGCTCAATCAAGGAGTAGTTATTTTTTAAACGTCATCATCCAATTTGAACACCCTTTCTCCGTCTTTTTATCAGCTACGGTCGAATCACCATCTCAGCAGACAAAACCGTCGCTTGAATAGACTTTTCATGGCGTTCGACAGGACTCGCAGCAGATTGAAACGTCCTTAATTCCTCATCCCATGTCATTTTACCACTCTCCGTCCCTCTCTCTCTTGTTCTTCAATTCCTCCTTACTGATATGTGTTAGGAACCCAGGGGAGTAATACTATCGCCATGTGAATCATAGTGGATAAAGTACTTTTCGTGGTGCCTCGAGTTTTACATACCCCGTACAAAAGTGGTGTCATGTCGTGGTTGGAATTTGAATCGAGGGTGAGAAGAGTTCGTCTACGAGCGAAGGTGTGCAAGAGGATCTTCCTGTACAATTAAAAGTGAGGAAAAATTGTATTTCGTCGTTATTGCATCATTTTTCTTCCTTTCAACTTCACTATTTATTTACAGTGTATCAAAAATATAGAATTTGGAAAGCCCAAAAACATAAGTAAATATTATTATTTTTTAATTTCGGTAATTTTGAAGCATATTGTTGAAATTTTTCACGATATAGAGCTACTAAATTCTCTATTTTGTTAGAAAATAGCCAATACAGCGACATGTGGTTGTTTCTACATCAAAACTAGAGGATGATTCATTTTGAAAGCTACCAGAGCATTAAGTTTCTTTAAAACATAATGAATCCTCATCATGGTAGACATGTATACCGACTATTAAAATCAATGGTGCGGAAAAGTAGTAGGTGACAGTCACTAGTTGAAACGACGACATTCACGGGATTTGATATTCAAATTCCACTTGAACCAGAAGAATAGAAGATAATGGAAAAGGGGAATTGACATGAATTTCACGAGGATGGACGGGGAGACGTAATGAATGGGAGTGGAGGGGCACGGAAAGAATGGAATGGAATTGGGAAAGAAAGGCGTAGATAAATTGAGTGATTGTGGAGGGGAAAAGGAGTGCGTGCGGGGGGTGTAGAGGATGGAGCGCCGCCCCGGGAGGGATGGTTATTATTCCACCCCTCCCTCCCCCTTCCAAGACCCCACAAGAAGTTCAATGAGGTCAGGTGCCCCTCAATACCCACGCAAGTCTTTCTGCCCCGTGGAGAGCAGGGAGGAGGAGTCAACAAACCTCTTCAATGCTAGTGTCTCGTCCTGACCACTCCTTCGTGGATGGAAATGTCAGCTATGTCAACTCCGGCGCTCACTCCTTGGTGGAGGATGCGTGACCGAAGTCCTCTCTGGAATAAAAGCTATATTTTTTGTACTCTACGAGTATAATGACCCTCAACTTGCGCATTGGAGTCAAAATAATGTGAGAATCGAAGAATTCGTGTTGGGATAATGGTAAATTTCACAGTCTATATACATTCTGACGGATGAAGATGTGAAAAATTAGAAAAAAACACATGAATAGGCTGTTCTGTATCAAGTAATGATTTAACCCCCCGAGGAGTAGAGATTTATGCTCATTTATTTATGCTCTAGGTCGAAGGTGGGTGAATACTTAACTGGAAAGACAAAGCATTTGTGCTTCAAAATGAATTTTGACTTTCCCTAGCTACTTCTAATCAAGTTCACAACTTGTCAATCAAAACAAGTTTCGTAGCCTTTAACGAGTGTAGATATAAGCTAGATTTCGTCCAATATATTTTTGTTGTTCCATTCATTTGGCATCCCTCACCTAGGCATGCTGTGGAAAGTCACCACCCATGTCCTTATACTTAATTAATCCAACTTTCCTTCTCTTTTGCTGTCCCTTTCTCCGTTCTATCCAGTATCCTCGAAATGTATACGACATCCTCCTTGTTTGCGTCCGAATAACTTCTCACCCTCCCAAGGGTTTGCTTTGCTGTAATGACCGCTAATGTGTTGAACGGGCATTTGGCTGAACAGGGGTATTGTGGCCCGATGTGTCCATCCCAACGGGTTTATGGAGAGGGGATGTGAGTCCTGGTCTAAGGATGAGATATGGTAAGTCATATAAGACAGTATATTTTCTTCCACGCCTTTTTTTCGAGACCGCCGAGCAAAAGGGCACTTATCTGGAGGACGAGCAGAAGTTATGTTCTCCCCCAGCTTCATTCTCGTCCTCTCATTTTTTTCTATTCTTCTATTTGATGGTTAACTTTCAGAATCACCGATGAATCGTTCTTCCGTGGAAGATCTAGGTGATAGGAGGGCATTGCTGAAGAAGGATTAGACGATGTATTTTATCGTTTGCATTCTCTTAAAAAGGATTAGAACTACTCAACTAAAGATTCAGTCGTCAGCCCCTTTTTTCCTGTGTTTTCGTTTTATTACCGACTATTTGTGGAAGGTTCCTGTATTTTTGGGAGCGTATCAGTGCGTACAAACCATAAATATCAGTTTCAGCTATAAAGCACCAGACCTCACGTCTTTTGAGCATTCTCAATTTAAGCAGATGTTACAAATCGTATATTCTTATTATACTTACGTAATAATTAATCACCGATGAAATATTGCTAAAGATATTAATTGCTTTACTGACTCTTTTTTACCTTTTTTTATTTTCGTGCTGTTGACAGCATCTAAATTAAGATGTATTAGAATTGGTTGGTGGAAATGTTAATGTTAATAGCTCATTGTTTGCTGAGGAATGTCTCATCGATAAATACAAATATATATTTATAGTCATTTATACACGATTCTTCCACAAGGCTATAAATTTGATTCATCGGCGTTCACAGGAGATGACTCTACTGATAGGTTTTCACATTGAATGCTTTTGCAGGCATGTGATCCTTTTTTCAGAAAATCGATTTTTGTATTCGAGATATTAGGGAAGGAAATCTACCCTCATTTTTGGAAGCAGTGATCGTTCTCGACTTAGATTCAAACACCACTATTTCGAGCATTCTGTTTAGTTTTCGAAAACCCTTTCCAAGCCGAAGAAGAAGAGGGAAAGAGCCCAGTGAAATTAATGAAGGCGGCGAATGCAACGCATGGTGAAATATTAATAAAATATTTCTATTCTCATTCCTCTCGCTAGACATTCCTCACTGCTCCTCCCCCGCCTCCTCCCTTTGTTCCGGCCCGCCAATCCCACCTCTGTTGTTTATTCATTCCTTGAGGACGCCACTGTCCGCCGTGCCGCCGCCTCCCGCACCACCCCTGCCCCTCTCCGGGGAATGAGCAGCATCAGAGCGGCACTCTAAGGGAGCGGAGAATAAGGATGCAGTCAGTGGGCAATGGGAAGGTGCCAAGCGGTCGGATCCTGGGATTCCCCACACCAGTCTGTTTTCGGGGTCCTCGCGCCCCCCACCCCCTTTGTCTTCCCGCCCTCCCACCCTCCTCATCCACCCCCATTCGCCGGGGGCACCTCCATTAGAGCTTGTGAGACATTTGGACCAGGGAAGTGGGGGAGGGAGGAGAGAAAGGGAAAAAAGTGTGGAGATCCAATTAAGACCGCGCCATCTTGCTCTACTGCTTCCGTCTGAGCGCATATGGCTCATTATCGAGTTCCCTTTCGTCGTCTCTTTTGTTTTGTTCTCGGCTCGGCACCGGAAAGTGTGAAAAGGTCGTGCATCATTATATTTTGATGTGGTTTTTGGCTAAATTTCCTTTGTTCTTCTATATATATATATATATATATATATATATATATATATATATATATATATATATATATATATGCATGTATATAATATATATGTATATATACACACACGTATATATATATATATATATATATATATATATTATATTATATTATATTATATATACATCCGATATATGTCCATTATCCAAGGAAATTAGAGCGTGATAGTATTGAAACAATATTTCAGTTTGATTTATTTTTGTATGGTATCGAAATGTGAAATAGGTATCACACCATAGATGCGCTATAAATTCAATTCTGTTCCATAAATTAAGATAAATATGAACACGCATCATTAAAATATTTTTAAAAATACTTGCCGGTGAATTTACTTACTTGGTAAGAATTGCACGATGAACAATAGTGCAGTCCACTTCATATATTTTAGATCAAATCAATTTGATTTTAAGTTATATTGAAATAAGTGTAATAGTATCAGTTGACGCTTTAAGTTGAAGTCATCCGGTAATAGGTATTTAAATAATAATTCTCAGCCTTCTTTGTTTCTAATGAGTTAAACTTTTAATTTTTGTAAAGTACTCGGAACCATTTAGAATGAGTTCATACTTTGAAATATTAAGTAACGGGGAAAATATTTAAATACTATTATAGAACGTTTATGTATTTACATTTTTTCTACCTGTATAGCACGATGTATCATTACGAGTTTCAAACCTTCTTACTTGTTTAAGTGGTACTAAATGCGTATTACAATTCGTAATACGAACCATGCTCTTGGGACGCGCCATGAACTGTACTTATTAAGCTTACTCCGTGCACGAATTAAAATTTTATGGAGTGGAAATGCTTGGATATTGCCATGACCAAAAGAATTCACTGAACTGTGCAGTCCTCCCATTCTTGCATAGAGTTTCTTTTATTCGAGAAGCAGGCCGAGGGACTTCTCTTTGATATCGCAATTCTCACCTCCTCCTTCGCCCTGTTCCAGTTGCGTCCCTTCTCGTACACGGTCATCGGCCGCACCCTAAGTGAGAACCGCGCCTGCAGCATCCTGACCCCGTTCACCTCCCATAATTCAAACGCGATGAGTTTGTCACCTGCTGCCCATTTCTCTCTCCCGTTGCCTAAGGGCGCTAAACTATTTTCGTGACTTCAATTGGCGCCCTCGCAAGAGGTCCAATCTTCAGTTTCCGTCGCAACTTGACGACTTCCGATATCAATGTATTCAGTCAAACTTACGGAGTAAATATATCCTAAGCGTGTTAATTTAGTCAATGAAAAATGTTTGACATTTGTTCTCTATATTGTTCTTCTTGTCATCAAAAATAAGTTTCATTGGGCAATTTTTATCAGATTTGAAAAGATATATCCGCAATCAGCTCTGCTGTGGGGATTTTATCTTTAATCATGATGTTTAATAAATAATGAAGCTACTATGGACCAGGAATGCTTTTTCTGTTGACTGATTTTTCATGCTAAGCAGTGGCGTGAATTGCATTTTTTTCAAGTATGGACAGACATTTCTGGCTCGATCAAGTTTTATTATGATTTTGAAAATATTATCACGTCACTACATTAATGAAACCTTAAATTTACTGGAAATATAAAATCGCACAAGACACAACAATAATAATTATTAATTATTAGCGCTGGTTCTTATTACTGAGTAACATTGAGAGCGGCTAGGCCCAAAAGCTTTGAGTACTGAAATGTGTGCAATCTCTGCTCTCAATTAACATGTGGGATTGGGATCTTATAGACATGTACCACAAATGGGTGGAAATAATTATAATTTATATTTGAATACATCTATATCTACTTAATACCCCGCAAGGGCGTGTGGCTGGGGGTGTTAGGGCAACACCCGTAATGAAGAAATAAACCCACTGGCAAAAGCCACAAATGATATACAATCCACGAACAAAACATGGTATGCGTTCATGCCAAAACCCTTAAAACCCACACACATGCAAACACTCAAAACTACCATTTACCATACACATGCACCTACAAATATGCCTGATATCTTTGCAATGTTTAATTTTGTTCCGACTTGTAAATTAAACGTTTTTAATGTTTCTAAAATTACTTCGATTTCTTGCTATTATGATTCCTGATTGTTAAAACTGGCATAAAAGTAAAGTTAGTAAAAATTACAAGTTCTCCTCAGATTCTATGGTTTTCTTCACACAAAATAGTCTGTCTGTGTATCAATAATAGTAAATGTAATAGTGAATGTAAAAATACATGTAATCTGTAATGGTATGTATTGTAGCATATCACTCTTTGAAGTCATATGTCAAAGGTTTATACTCATAGGTCGAATGGTCATTATTTATATGAAATACAAGATACGTGATAGCCTAGTGGGTAGGGCATTCAGCTACCTGGTGTAACTTTTAACTTCGGGTGCTGCACAGCCCTAACTTAACCCATACATGCGGTGTTATTTCCGGATTGCCAGATCTTTTTAGGAACCCGGAGGTGGTACAGAGAATGGAACTGACCCACTACCCTAAAATGCGTGAATTTCGCACGCCATAGGGTTAGCGTGAGGCAACATCTTCTATCGTGCGCTTGCAAACCTTCTTTGATTACTTCAGTGTTGCATTGAAGGTTCAGTGTAATTCTGCCTCTAAAGCTTTATGCGCAAAGCTTCGCAATTCTGAATTCTATCGCCTTATAAATCCTTCCTCAAGAGCCGGAACGACTTATATATCTCTCTTTGGATCACGAAGAATGGATGAGTTGAAGGAGACTTACAAGATGGGCGTTGGCCTGACCCAAAAGAGCCTCACCCTCCCCGAAGGGAAGACGACCAGCACTAGGCCGGTTTCGATAAGGGGGAACAATGCAGCGGAGCGTGTGTTAAGCCTCAGACAAGATTTGCTGCCCTCCCTCGACTTTGGCCCGCCTTCCCACAATGCACAGCGGCTTGGGCCAGGTCAGGTCTCTCTTTCTCTCTTTCGTGCTTTCAAAGGAAGAGGAACAGGAAAAGGGCGGAAAGAAAGCTAGCAACTTAAAAAGAAAGCAAGTGTCACCCACGTGGTTTTGTCTGCGACCCACGCCTTACACAAATCTTCAACCCTTGACTCACAACAGCTAAGATCTTAGGATGAAGTTAAAGTCCTTCCTCACCCCATGGAAAGTAGTAACCACTTAGTGACGCCCTTGAGGGTCCCTTTTCCCGATAAAAGTGCCACAAACCCCGGGATGGAATTAAAATTGTCAAAGACGGGAAAAATGTCGTTTCTGAGAGTTTTAAACAAATTTTTGCTAAATGTTTATTGCTCAGTTATTTTCTGACTTTTCCAGGGCTCAACCCTGAGGTACAGTGTGCCGAATGGAGTCACTTTCTTAACCCAAGCGGCTAAAAGTTGTAAAATGTTTAGACACACCACCAAAATGTTGTATTCATTTATTAAATATCAATGTAATGATTGGGAAAACCAATACTGTTACATTATTTCCCCAGAAAATGTACACATACTGGTTATAATACCATATTCTGTCGAATTTTAACTCTGGCAAGGAAAAGACTTGAATAAAAATTACGAAATGAAGCGCCACAAAGTTTTCGAAGATAGAATCTTACACATTTTAGTTGTAAACAGCTTGCCAAACAGATATAATGAATTACAGAGTAATCTCTCAGCATAACTTTTTCATGATGCATTAGAAATTGTTATTTACTATTGTAAATTATTTATATATTATGTGTCTTCGAAAATTTTGCAGTGGCTTATGCCGTAATTTTTTTATTTAACGATTTTACTCACCAAAGACTTCTAATCCTTTATAAAATGTTATTAATATCTTTTAACCGGTAGGGCAAGAGGGTGATTGTATTCTGCAGTTAATCCATAGTGATAATTTCGCTCTACCTCGGCATTGCCGCTTTCGTTCGCTACTCTCCGTTCTCGCTGGTTCGCGTGCTCTGTATGCCTTGTTTGCTTGGCGTATAAAAGCCTCCTCCCTCATTTTTCTCCCTCTCCGCTTGTCGATGAGGCGGGGCGGGAATGATGATTGATGGTCTTTGGTACTTCGCGTGCACGCAAATGTGCTCTTAGCCTTCCCTCCCCCGAGAGAAGGCGGGAGATCTCGTGGATGTTCCCGAGTACTCAAGCTCGTGACTCGTATTTTTTTAACATTTATCAACTCCTGACACATTCGATGAATTATCTGAAGTTAACATTTTTCATTCTTTCTCGGTTTCTGAAGTTAATAAAGTATTCATTTCCATCGTACTTTGATATTTCCACCCTAACTTTTGTGATGGATTAGCAAATAAAACGACAATTTACAGATTAATGGGAAGACTGTCAATATTTTATTAAATATATCACAGAAAAGTTGTCACTGTGAATGAATTTGGGAGTGAATTGTTTTTTTACCAGTTTTTTGAATGTTTGAAAATTTTTCGTGTTAAATGGACTAAAAAGCAATTAAATTGTTATATATCGCGGGTATGGCGGTATTTATTTGGTGAGAGTATTGAATTAAGGTTGGTTTAGGAAAGCAGGAATCATGGAGGCCAATTTCCGGGAAGGAAAAGTAAATATATGTAATAATAATATAAGATAATCGTTATTAATGATTCTCACGAAAAAAATATTTCTGTAAGCGATTTCTGTGGAGGATTATGATATAACGAGGGATTTTCCAAGACATCTACTTAAATCAAAATTCACGCATTTAATCAATCGTTAACCGCACTAAATATGATTTGGTGTAGAATATTAAAATTAATTTTACGGGCCTGGCCACGGTCGCTTTCTACAATAGAAGACGTCTTGAATGGGGTGGATATTGCAGTTAAATTTTCCATGATTAGGCGACAAAATGTTTTGTGCCCCCATATTTCCTAACGGCACACCATTAATCCCATCGTAGCCGTAGTGCTTCCAAAAATTTGGATAGGTCGTGCCGGCGAACGATGACGCATACGTCCCTTCCATTGTCATGCAATTTTCCCCCGCATGATCACGGGTGCACCCACATGCATCCCAGCCACAAACCAAACTAAAAAGGTTTTTCTCTTCTTTCTTCCTGCTTCTTAGGCTCCGCCCGAAACTCTTTCGACCACGCCTTGATTTACGAAAAGCCAAAGCTGTTTGTATCGTGTAGTTTACCGAGTCGAGTTTACATCTCATGTCTCTTCATTCAAAGAAACTGGTTTCAATGACCTTGCCCAACATTGTTCTTTCAATGGTCCCCATGGCTACGGCTGCATTTTATCTACATTCAACAACCAATGCAGTTATGGCCTTCATTCTGAGCATAAATATTTAGCTTGCACAGTGTTCAATGTTTCTTTTCTTGGAGACGTATTGAGAAGTATTGTAGACTTTTGGAGTTAATATAAGAATAAATATTTGTCTACCTGTATATTACATACGCTGAAGTTTTACGAATTTCATAAAATCTCTGATGTAAACTTCATTTCATATAAAATTTGTTGTCTCAGGCGTAACTTTGTGGAATTTGCATAACATATTGAAATGTAATGAAATAATTGACTTTGTAATTCCACACACTTCATTTCATATGTTAGAGGAGATTAGAGAATATTTTATTTATTATAGATTATAAGATTGATGCAACCTGAATGAAGTGCTCTCCTCCTGCTAATAGCCATGAAACGTTTACCGTATATATTTCACGTGTTTAAAAATGCATAATCTATAATAGACTTTATGGGAACAGGTCTTAGTTACCCGATAGTAAATAGGTACTTATTAATTACCTGATGATGGTGTAGTTACATTGAAACCGGTCGTATTAAATTTTATTTTGTGGAAAATTGCCAATTTTTAATTAATCATGACATTCCACCATATCACGCCTGAAACGTCTCTTTTTATTTGTAAACAGGTACGTTATTCAGTATCGTTATGCTATTGTTGTAAGCAATGAGCAACTCAAGGACCCGCAACCAGTCACAAGGACAAGTAGCCAGTACCTCCTATCCCACTGCAGACTTAAAATTTGTATTGTAATGTTTGAGCTTAAGTTGAGTTTAATGGCATTAATACGCCATTGCAGAGAAAGATATTGCTATAAATGCATGGAAAATAATGAAATAACAATTACCACTCTAAAAGACACTCGTGCATGTTTTTGTAAGTGCACGTATGATTAAAAAATCGTAGAGAGATATTTCGCAATTTTCTAGACTTATATGGTCGCTGCTAAAAGGGCCGTAAAGAACTTTATTTTAAAACAATTTTCATTCAATCACTACTAGCCGAAGTCTTATTTGGACTTGTGTAACTAACTAGAGGGTGTTCTATTACCGATTCTTAGTTAATTCTGTAACACTTCATTACTTCTCTTTAGAATGGTTGAGAAATATAGATGGTATATTCTGAACAGAATCAAGTCCTCGTTGGGCACACTTCTCTGATGGATTCACAATACTTAATTACTGCGTATATCATATGATGCATTGCGCTAAGTACCGCTTCCACGTATCCTTCAAAATTACCTACCACCCATTTGAAACCATGATTCTCCGTTAAGTGCATAGTGTCTTCACAGCGGGTTACTCTTTTGACGGACACCGTTGAAGAGTTCGTAAAAGACACTCCCAACTGTTGTCTGCGAATGCGGGAAAGGGGTGGGGGTGGGGGGTGCCGTAAGATACGCACGGTCGCAACAGGTGTCTTCTCTCCATGCTTCCTCCAACCCTACCCTGAAAAACCATTCCCTCGCCCATCCGTATTTACCAAAGATCGTCCCACCGACACGCAATCCTATTCTCTCACGGTCTCTCTCACACACGCGCACACATATGCAATCCCTCCAGAGGAAAAGTTTCTTTTTCCTCCGAGAAGTATCCATGAGCCAGCGGACCCAAAAACAAAAAAAAGTCCTCCTCTTCGAATTCCTGCGAGAGAACCGCACTCCCTCCTTTTTTCCCTCTCCATCCCCTCCCTACCGCCGCCTCAAAGTTGCTGGAATTAATTCCCTCCGCCCCGTTCTCTTTTGTTCCCGCACGAATCCCGAATTAAAAGAACAACCGTCGACGGAACAAGTTGGAGCGTAAGAAACGTAACCCGCGGCTCATAAATTATTCCATGACCCCCAATTTCCATGTGGAAACTGTGGCAACTAAAGCTCACAGTTCGCTAGAGCTATCTTGGTGTGTACTATATGTATAAATGTGTGTGTGTATATATACATATAAATACATATATATACATATATATATATATATATATATATATATATATATATATATATATACAGTTCTGTCCCTCTCTTCCTTGATAAAGGTGGTAACGACCACCGAAAATTCGAAAAATAGTGAGTCTCTTTTTTGTGTGTTTCTGTGTTTTTGTCTGTGTCCACTAGTGCTAAGTGTTATACATTATATATATATATATATATATATATATACACATATATATATTTTTTTTTCAGTAAGTTTTCTTTTTTCATTGTTATGTTGACGGTACGAAAAAAGTGGTCACTCACAATTTTCCTTTTTTATGCTTTGATTTAATATACATAACACGTTAATTCAACTAAAAAAACCACGCAAATGCAACGCCTAAACTTCTTGGGCTAGTGCTGGGGATTTAGCGTACGTGGGCAGCAAGAATAAGATGACCGCACCGGCGTCAAAAGTAGAGGAGAAAGACCAGGGAGGGAGAGAGAGATGGAGAGGATGGAGGGAGTTGTTGTGGAAGTCCGGGGAAAAAGTTACGAGAGGAAAGAAGTAGCGGAAGGTCGAAGCTGTTTTCAAGAAACACCGCGATTCCTCCGCACGCTAGCACACTCAAACAAACGCCGACAATGCCCTCCCCCTCCCCTCCCTCCTTCCTCTCTCTCTCTCTCCCACCTCCGCCAGAGCAGAGGTTGATACGGCACAGCTGTCGCCGAAATGAGCGAGGTTCTTCGGCAAGGGGGCAGTGAAAGTGTGCGAGAGAGGGGCAGGAGAGGGAGAGAGGAGGGGTTTGGGGTGGCAGGGTAAGTGACGTTTGTACGGGGGTGGATTCCTCCCTCTCCGCGGGGGAGGGTTAGATGTGGGAGATGCGAGCGCTCTGCCCTCACCGCGGGTGGTGTCGTGCGGGTTGTGGCATCCCAAGGGAAGATGAGGGGAACAACAGGTGGATGTGATCCCCGTTTCTTTTCTGCTTCACTCCCTCTCCCGAAATGGTTCATGGTCTCCGAGGGGTGTTACGATTCGGGGAGGGATGGGGGTTGGGCTTGAACGGAAATAAATGAGTTTTGCAAAAATATGTCGTCGTTTTCCCGCCCCGTCTCTGTCTTCAAGGCCTGAGGAATGATCATCCGGGGGTTAATATTCATTGCGTGCTCGCCTTATTCGCTTTAAAACTCTTCAGTGATGAAAGAAACGTGAATCATACGAGTAAATGATTATCTCGTCGGAAGTCTCATGTACATACAGGGCAATTTCACGTACCTGTAGAGCAATTTGAATTTTTGATAAGGTAAAATTAACGCGCGCCTAAAATTTTCCTTTAAATCAACATTTAAATCATCTTCTTTTGAAATTGTTAAAGTCAAAATATATATCATTATTCTCTGGAGACTCAATGGTATAAATTTGTAATGTACTTCTTTTCCGAAGACTTTTGGGTCTTTTTGAACGAAAATTTCCCTTATTGTAATTACGTGGCTCACGGCAGGTGGTGGAGTTTACGCTGTGTGATAGATAACACAAAAAAATAGTGTGCATATCGGCATGACCTTTGAGCTCTTGGGCGCGAGAAATGCACGTCGGGAAAAGAAAAAGAGGCTGAAATGAGACCAGGAATGCGGTTGGCTGGCTTCAAGGCCACTCAAGGATGGGTCTCCCCTTCCCCTGTCTCTACACAAACCGAATCCACAGCCAGCCACTCGCCCCATTTCCCCCTCCATCCCCTCACCACCGCCACTGTGCAAGGTTACCTCCTCGAGCCATACACAGCTTTGGCGACAAGACATTCATTGCCCTTACAGATTCCCCCACCCCGTATTCGAAAACTTCAATTTCCCCGCGAGAAACAAAAATTCAAGGCAAGGCGAAGGGAGGTAGCTGTGAAGGAAAATTAAATTAAAAAAAAAGAAATAAAAGTGACAAAGTGCGCGCATTGGCCGGTCCCCGTGAACGTCGACATTGCTCAAAGCAGCCGTACTCTACAGGTTGCCGCTCAGGTAGGGGTCGCCCGGAGGACACGGGAGAAATTCCCCGCCCAAGGAATGAATACGATAAACGTTTGCACGTAATTGGAGATCGAAATGCCCTATTAAGATCCCCAGAATAGACTACAGGTAGCCACCTGTCTAGAATATTTCTTTTGCAGATTTTCATTGATTTCAAGAGAGTTCGTGGAGATTTGAGACTGTAATGAAAAGAGAGAGGCCTTCCAAAAACTCTGTCCCTGATTCCTTGTCAATTGAATTCTATTTTATTTGCTCGGGTATTAAACAAAATATTCCAAAGGGGAACCTTGAGTTTTTTCGGATCCGTGCTTGGTTTTTCTCATAAGTCCATTTATCTTAAATTCCAAGCGGTTTCAGTGGAATTTTCGAAATGTTTTTACTATGAGGAAGTAAAATGATTGATTTCGTTCTCTAAAAATCGTCTCCTTTATATATATTCGAAGAAATTGCTGAATTTTACGTAGTTAAAAAAATAAATTTTAAAATTTCATTCTTTTTGTTTTAATATCGAATTGAAATTTGTTTTTGGATCTATAATCAAAATTGAATTCAGTGATTGTCTATGTTATTTCAAAACTACTGCATTCATGAGTTTTATTTTCCAGTCACTCACCATAAATCACTAGCATTTTCGGTCTAAAAGTTACGGTTTTCGAGTTCATTTTTGTTTCAACGAAACGCTTAGTTTCCCGTCCCTGTGCGGGTAGATTCTAAATAATTCGTGGTGTAATCGTAGTAATCAACACATAAACCCTGATGGGTTCGTAAAGACTCAACGAGAACATATATTCCACCAAATGAGAGGTCTTTTCCGTGGCTTCTTCCAGTGTTTGCTCGTGGGAAAATGTGGGAATCCGGTAGCTTTCCCCCTCCCCTCCTCGCGCCCATCTCGTATTTGAGCGACGCAATGCACACCCACGAGGACCACGCGGTTCTTCTCTCCGAGACTGCGCAAACACGAGAGACCGAGTTCGCTCTTTTGTGTACCCTTCCACTTCGTCTCTCTTGGATGGCTCCTTCACTACACGCGACACGATGAATGCGGCGGACCTGCCCACCACCGGCCCATCAATCTCCCAGTAGCCCTCGAGATGCCCGTGAATCCTTGGCCCTGTGCGCCCGGATGAAATATACTCCGGTGACTCTGTCCACTGTCTCTTCTTAGAGCCTTCCCAGTTTAAATCATTTCGGGTACGCAGTATTGTGTACCTATTAAAGTTTATATCCGTTCTTCCGTACCTTATTTTCCTTCCTCGGTCTCGTGAGACACAGGGGATTGATTAAAAAGTAAAAATTGGCTACTACCGTTGGATCTAACGAATTTAGAGACAGTTTTGGTACGAAAATATCAGTAAATTTAAATAATTTTTGTTTGTGTGACTACAGTTCTCCAGGTACATGAAATAAAAATATTAGTATCATTCAATATCCGAAGTGGTAATATTAGCCCCTTTCATTGATCATAATCTCGTACTCTCCGCGTACTCTGCATTCTTAGCATGAATTCACTTCCTGCTATGAACCATGCTAATTAGTTTGCAAGTTATCACGTAAATATGGATGTTGTCATTTCCCATATCATTTGTCTCTCGTGATCAAGTGAATTTAGTTTCTCTTTTAAAATTATAAGTCCTCATTTTTAATAAACTTTAATCGGTTTCACGTAAGAATATGCTTGTATTTATCTTTTTTGCTGAATTTTGTTCGTTTTTAAACTTTAGAGCTAGTTTCTCGTGGCTTTGCATTTATCTTGAAACGAAGATGATAAAAGCATTCGAACCGTTAGCATCAAATCTTATGACCCATTTCCGTCCGCTGTGTCCAAATAAACGAGCTGAAGCTTTTACTCTTTGATTCCAGTGTTTGTGTTTCTGAGGATCTCTGTTTTTTTGTGGGCTGGCCTTCCAAGTTCTGCTCAAGATGTGAATTCCTGGGAGTGGCTAAGAAATGTTGAGACTGAAGTGGTTGTAATGATGTCATTCGTTTGTTTTGATAAAATTGCGGATATTTCCATCGGTGCCGTCAAATATAATAATAGATTCTTCCATTTTTTTACGTAATACGATTCCATCAAAACTGGAGGAGAAAGAATGTTAGTGTTAACACTTTTAGCTAAAGTCCTAATTGATTCTTTTGTGGGACTCCAATAATTTGAAGTTAATTTAGAAGAAAACGTTTCGGGATCTGTATTCCCTTGATGCTGGGTTCCACTTAAGCACCTTAAGGAGCATATTCTAGACAGCGTTTTTGTAACTTCAGCTTTGGTTCATCCCTCAGCTGACTAGTTACAGTTGGCAATATTAATGATCACGTATATCCTTAAGAAGGTGTCAATTGGCATGCTCCTCAAAATTTAAAAACGGAAGCAATTACTTCGAAATTATCTTTAGTAAATCTCGTTCACCGAATTACAATTCATTCAATAAATACATTCATTCCTCAAATACCGACAAATTTATCATTTCATTAAATTTAGATAGTGTTCTCAATACTATTTCTTGCGGATTAGTAAAGTCCTTAAAAGAAATGATGGACAGAGAAGTCTACAGGCAATATTGACTAGAGAAAAAGGGAAATCATTTGACAGGAGTAGGGAGATTGAAAAGAGTAATTAAAGGAAATACTTAGAGAGGACGAATAACAAATAGCAAGTGCTACACGGAATTAGCGCGAGAATCCAAGAGGGGGTGCAATGTTCCATGGCTTGGAGGGCTGATTGCGAGCCTGGATTCCGTAGTTTTCCGCGTAATTTCATCCAATTTTTATGCTCTCTCTCATATCGGCAAACTCGCTAAGGGATGGACCAGAGACAAGAGGTGTGAGAGAGGTTGGGCGAGCCCCTGTGTCTCCCCTTCCGCCATATCCGAACGGCGTCGGGTCGAGGTGCCGCCAGGATTCTGATCGGCGCGATTTCATGCCTCTATTCCTCGACAGCGCTCCCTCTTAGGGAGAGTGGGTTCGTTTCAAGCCACGTCGCCCAATCCGACCCTCTCGAGTCTGGTTTTGGGTATTTGTCCACCTGGTTTCTCGGCACGGGGTGGGTAGGGTGGACCCCGATGGGTCGCGATAGTCCTCCGCCCAGGGGGATGGACATCAGGTCGGCAGGGGGAGAGGGGGGGAGGGGCAGGCGGGCGCAAAGTGGGGGAATGGGGCCTCAGGGTGGGGGAGTCGGTGGGGCGCAGGGCGGGGCCGGTGCTGTGAGAGAGCGGGAGAGAGTGCCAGGTTCTATTTGGGGGCCAGCGGCGGTGGTAGGGGCGTGTATTTCTGGGTCCCCCGATCTTTCCCTCCTCCCCGACGCCTACCTCCTCGCGCCCTCACCCCAATACCCTCCTCCCTCCCCGGCACGCCTCCCTCTTCCCCGCCTCCTCCTCCTTAACTATTCCCCGAACCGTTCCCTAACCGCCTGGCAACCCGCTCCCTATCACCTCACTAAAAAACCTGGATCCTTTTTCCCGAATGCAATGGTCATAGCAATTATTCTCGTCTTCCCGCACGACGCTCCACGACCATTTTTGTCCAAACTACTCCGGTAAGCGAGCGGGCAAATCTCCTAAAATTCTACATGTAAATAATGGGAATAAACATCCCTCTAGGGTTCGGTCAATCAAACGGAATCTATGAATGATTCTTCTTTGAGTAACGTTATTTGGATTCGTGTCGGCAAGGCTGCTCCGCGTTCGCGACGATTCGATTTTGTTTACCCGACGTCGCTTGTCGCTCTCTCCACCAAGACACTGATTCAGCTGGAGATGGAGCTCTAGGCTGTTTTCTTTCGGACTATTTCCAGTTAGGCTTCGAAATTGGCGTCGTTCAGGTCGCAAAAATGTCAGAGAAGTCGAACATTTGTTTGCTGTAATGTCTGCTACCTTCCTCTTGTACCACAATAGTGGCTGACGTATTTTGTACCATTCTCGTTCGATTCCATCATTTTTCCTAATTCTTCTCGTTTTTTTTGCAATCACTAATAAATAAATGCTTATGATAAGTCATGCTTATCATAAGCATTTATTATGTCATGACGTAATATTATTATCATATCATGAGTGTCTTTTAAATGGTCATGAATTCCAATGTCGGTTTGCTTTCTTCATCACAATATTTGACCACGGACTAGCATGCCCAGACATATTTTTCAAGGCGCAAAAGGAGTTACAAACGGTATAAAAGAGCATGTTAACGGATTCACTCTTTATACTATTCCTATGCGTTTGTTTTATGGTCGCCCACTTTCCATTTGGTGTGATGTTTTACTCTTAGTTCTTTATCATATTGAGACGTGTTTGCTTTGCTTGCATTTTAAATTCGCCACACGAGAGAGTATTTTCAATCATAAAACTCATGGAATAGTGGAACACTCACACACTCCCGATTCTTCAGATACCATTTTATAACCACACATTGTACATGTAAGCTATATAAAGTATATGTTGGTATTACCCTGATACACTAAAATCATTGCGCAATATATATATATATATATATATATATACCCTTAATTTTTAAATACACGTCCAGTATGTGCACTGGAATGACCGGTCAGTGATTACTATGTCGTCTAATGCCAGCATTCTTCTGAGTTAGCTAAGCGGTATATTTGAATCTTACTCGCTAATAGACTCGCTGTCAATCCACTTAATTTTAGAATGTGAATTTGGTTTGTAATAAAAGCAACTTCAAGAAAAATATGACAGCAATGCCTTGGGAAAGACCCAACAAAAACATGGAGCCATTCAACGATGTGAAAGCTTAAGTAATTCGCCAGCCTAATTAGAGTGTAGAAATTAGGTACTTGAGTTGAATCATCTGTGCAGTGCACGTTGCACTACTTCAATTTATGTATAACATTCCATAATGAAATTAATTTAGAGTGATCATTTATTGATTGTTTTTGAATTACCAAATGTGAATAGAAATACATAAGGAAACATGGTTGCGAGAGAAGCCATCTTGCTACGAAGAAATAAAGAGCAAATGATTCTTTACTCCCGTTTATCTGGCGTTTCCCCTTCTCAAGTCGTTCGCACGCTCACACCCCGCCTGTCTAGTTCCTCGAGTTGGGTGGGATTGAGTCCGATTTGATATGGAAGATAACACGCGAGTCTCCAGCTTGTTTTGAGTACGCAGCGCGATTTTCTCTTTTCGCCGGCGGCATTCCTCGCAAAATGACGTCACCTCCCCTCCTTTGGTCTTCCAAAAAACTACCCCCCCCCCTTCCTTCCCCACCTCACTATCCTCCTCTTCCGCCTGGGTCTCCCACTCCTTCCGGCCATTTCCGCGATGAGGTGCAGTGGGGAGACGGCAGACTCTCGATATGCGCATTATGGAGAACCTCAGATGTTTTCGCAAAACTCGTATTCCTTCCCTCATCGGCCGTCGTTCTCATTTCCTCCATTTAGGCTGTCTTCCCTCCACCCCACCCCGGTGGGACTCCAACTCTCTCTCTCTCTCCATTCCCTTCCCCCCCACCCCCTCCTCCCCCCACCGTCCTACCAGCGAACTGCGTCCTCAGTCAGTCAGTCACTCGCTCACTAAACTTCTCCTCCTCCCCTACTCCTGCCCCATTCCTTCCCCTTCTACAGTCTCCTTCCACTTTTCTCTCAACTCTCCATCCCTCCTCAAATCCCTCCTCCTCCGTCACTTCGCGAAACCGGCTGGCTCCGTCGGGAAATCCACGATCGTGCGTACGATCAGTACCCCACGGAGACAACTCTCTTAATTGAGTGCTCTTGAGAGGCGTTGGGAGCTGGTGGCATGACTCGTCGTAATTGCTGAAAATATATCGTTCGTCTCGCTGCACGGAACACGTTCCTTCTCTCCGAGCCGACGACATTTAGCATTGTGACAATTGAAATATTTTTCTCTCATTCTTATTAAACCCTCGATGATGATAATCATCATTGTTTGTACATGAACAATAATCACATTTTTTCTGGGGTGCCCCTTTTTTGTAAAGACATACATTTTTTACTTAAGGTAACGTTTATTTAGCTTCGCAAAACGCGTACAAGTATTTTTGCTTGCACATTTTTGCCTAAAAGATGACTCGTACGTTCCTCATATAATCATGTACGCACAAATTGATGAGATTATTCCTTACTTAAAATCAGATGTTACTCATTTTTGGTGATATCTGGTAGGGTTCAGGGTAACGCTTTGGGTAATCCAGAGGTCAGACGCATTTGAACTTTGAATTTTCATGATGAAATTTGTCATTAAGGATGGTTACTGATACTCTAGTTATTGTTTTAATTTATATTATACTTGTTTCATAATGAATAGTTACGGGTAGAAGGGGGCAAGAGATTCCAACATGACTGTAATAATTTTGTTTTTTAATTCACATGGAATGAATTAAGACGTCTCTTTATGAGTCAATCAAATAAATTACTCGTAGAAAGAAGTTATTATTTTATTGCTATAAATTTATTTGATATAAATGAGATCTAACCTCAGTAATTTTCTAATCAATTTACTTTTCCACTCATTCAAGTTTTAATCAATGGTTATATCGAAAATATACTTATAGGTATAATTAACAACGATTCAGGTGATGTCGTTAAGTTCTTCAGAATGTGAATATGTTTAGAAGCAAATAGATACTTTTTTCGGAAAGCTAATTTGCAATTATTGATAACGATTGAGATGCTGGTTCATACTATTCAATACTCTTGCAAAATTATAATAAAGTTTAATACGCCTCTTTGTTCTATTCGTTTTTGACCCCAATTTATGTCCTCAAGTGAATCTTCCTGAACGTAACTGTTATCCCTGAAGCTTGTCATGAATTACATTGATGTGTAAGGAAAAGTATCTTGTTTATATTGAAACGAAATGAAATTATTGACTTTGCAATTCTAAATAAAGTGTTTGGAATAGCGAAGTCAATAATTTCATTTCAATATGTTATTTAAATTCCATAAAGTTACGTCGGAAACAACAAATAATATCTTGTGTACATGTTTTTGCGTTGCTTTTAATATTGACCCCTTTCCAGACGAAAGTCAATCGAAGCAATGATGTTAGTCGAAACAAATATTTTTAGACACGTCCGTCTTTCAAACGCGTTCTCTGCGAGGGAAAGGATATGTGTAAATTTGCAAATTAATAGGTTTCCTGCTATAACGCTCGGTTTCATACTCTCCTCTACAGAGAGCCATTATTTAATGTGTTCAACTTCTTATTAACTCCGCGTATATTTTGTCATAATCAGGGGAGACTTGAGAAATGAGTGCAGAGTTCATCTAGTAGAAATTATGTTCATAAGACGTCTGGGATTCAAGCATTATGGTTAGATTCGCCATTTCATTTTCATTTGTCACCTGCGATTTCCCATAAAATTGGAGTATGCAGGAACCCAGACTCTGGTTTAGCCTTGGGTATCCAGAGGCATCACCCACATTCGTACCCGGCAGATAGTTGAAATTTTTACCCACTAAGCTACCAGGCCATCTTTCTTGACGCATGACTATTAAATTCCGCGACTTAGTTATTTTGGTGAACCTTCCCGACAGCCGCAAACCATCCCTCTAGGCGTGTGAACATTACTCTCCTCTCGTCAGCCTAAATCCCATCCTTTCCAGTCTGACTTAATCTAAAACCAGCACCACCGTAAACGTTACGTCCAGACGTTAGATAGTCCGCGTCTCTTCCTGGAAAGCTTGTTATTATTTTTTTTATTTGACCTTCGCGAACTTTTCGCGGTGACTCACATACTCGCTAATGATTTCTCACTTCACCCCTCTAATATCTCGACGGCGATCGTAACTAACTACTGTGAGTCGGGAAAGTGAATTACCTGCTTCTTCAGAAGTCAACAACCCCTGCTCTCTCTCTTTCTGGTGTCCTTTTTTTTGTCTGACTCTGCCGAATCAGGAAGCAAGTTCTTCATGTTTTCAAGTATTTTATATTCACATGAGAAAAAGGAAACTTTTTAACTTTTGTGAATGAATATATCTCTCGATTTCCGTCAAACCCTACTCGCATCTATTCGAGGGTAATAGCAAAGGGTAAAAACTCAATTACACTCCTCGTTTACTAGGGAAGAATGTAAACTTTAATTTTTTTCATTACCATTTTTTGACAGTTTAAGCCATTTTTTCTCTCTGTCACTGTGTCATCGAAATTCATAAATGAGATCGATGAGTGAAACTTTGGCGGTTAGGTTTTTAATATTTCCATTTTATCCTTAACGGCTGAATTCATCATCCTCGTCAAAGTGGCCTCATAAAGTGAGATCATTAATTCTATGGGTGTCAAAATAGTACCATAAGATTCATTAAGGAGAACTTCGACTGCCTTTAAAACGCTACCCAACAAAAAAACACTAAGTAGATGAATTCTGTGCTTTGTACTGGGTACTTTATGTTTTGGCTAATAGTCCCCATGCCTCAATTTGGTTTTATTGCATCACCGGCAAGTATCACCGTCTTTCTTCAATATGTTCGCATCACCCTTAATTCTCCTTTATTAACTCCACTATTTCTTTCCAACTCTTCCATTCCGTCTTTTGTCTTACGGCGCATTCTTCCACTCCCATCCTTCATTGTCTCCACAACATTCCCTTAACTTCCCTTTTGTTTACTTCCATCCGTCTTCGATGCGAACTCTTCGTATTCTTATCTCCTTCAATGTCGTTCTTTCCTCGTTCCCCTTCGCTCTCAAAGAAATAAGCTAGAGTACGCCCTCATCTGTCAGGAGAGCATGCGCTTACATGTCAAGATATCCAACAATTCATTCGGTTCTGCAGAGAGGAATGAACAAAAATAAAGATCCTCCCCTGAGAATCCCGTGTAATGTTTACTTCTCTCTGGTCACCTAGTTCATAACACTGATATAATTTACTCTGGTACGAGAACGACTCTTTCTACGTCTCTCCCCCCCCTCCCACCTACACCTCCCTTCCTCCTACGGCCTCCCTGGCATGTATTCATCGCCACCGCATTACCTTCAGGCATTAACGCGAGGTAAATTGGTTTCTTTTTCAACCGAGTGTCTTTTAATATTTTCCTTTCATTTTAACCCACGTTATGCGCGTAGTTTTGCGACGATAACTATTTCTGTCACCTTTGTACTGCATGGTGAGAGTTTTTTCAGTAATTTTGTCGGAATGAAGTCAGTCGCTCATTATTTCCCCAACTTTGCTCGCGGGCAATCGCACCTCTTCGTTCCACCTATTCCCTTTTCTGCTCCCCAGCATTTCTTTCCTAATTACTATGAGTTGGTTGTGGTCGACCGTTTCCTCCATTTGCTTTTAGCCGAGGCATCCTCTGGGACCACACCGCACTCATACACGTCGCTCTTCGTGCATTCACTCCATCTTTTTTTTTTAGTTTCCCCTCTACCTTCCTTGTTGCATCAGAATTTTTCTTTAACCAACTCAGCCCTATGCTTTCTACCCGTAATGTTTCCTATTTACTCCCTATTGTGTCCACTTAAAAGCCTTAATTGATGACTTTCGACTGATTTTTGTATCGAAAATGAGGAAAAGGCGAAGATTAAAAATCTAGATTTCGTATAGACGACGTTCTTGCGTATTAATGTTTCCCTTACCCCTCCTTGTGTACTCTCCTCCCAAGAATCTCCTCATATTCCGATCACTCCCTCTAACGCTACAGCTCCCCGCCCTCACTCCCTGTCCTCACTCACTTCTCTTCCCATTTCATCCTCTCTCTCTCTCTTTCTCCCTTCCCTCCTCTGCCAAGAATAAGAAACTTTTTGAGACTTTTGGCGATGTAGTACGGGTTTGGCTCGCCCCTCCGCGCGTGAGGAGGGCGAGGAAGGGGGACGACGGAGGAGAAACTCAAAGTCGGAGGGAGTAGTTGGTGAGAAGGGAGGGGAGAGTCTTTGGGTGAGCGGCGGAGTGTGTGGGGTAGGAAGGTCACGAGGGCGACATGCAGACTGGGCACCGCCTGAGGAGGGGAGGGGGAGGAAGGAGAGATTGGAGAGGTGTCGGGCTTGAGGTGGAGAGAGAGAGAGGGGGGAGGGTGAAGGGGTTGGGATAGGGGGGAGGGAAGTATGTGGTGTAGCGGCGAAAGAATTCCGCGGACCATTTTTAAGCACCCCATCCCTTTCTCTCTCACTTCCATCCCCCGTCCCAACTCCCTTCCCCCTCCGGCACTGAAACTCGCTTCATTCCCGCTCGCACAACTCGGCAATCCGTTCGTCCTCCCGCGCAAGCGCGTATATTCTTTGCTCAAACCGCTCCCTCCCCCCTCAAGACCCACCCCATCCCACACGAGTATTTTTTTCTCTTCATTTTGGTTTTTGCACTCGCACCGTGAATGCATAAACTCATGTCTCTTGCGTGAATTTATCCCAAAATTCTCCTGCATGAATTCCCAGATTCTGCGTCCTGCAAACTATTTCTTTAAGGGCATATGTCGATGTTTCAGGGCCCACAAATATCGGTTTGATAGTTCTCTGACTTAAGTCATGAATGGTTTACAGACGATCTCTACATTGACCTGTATCTTTGAAAGACTGATGAATATCATTTGGGCTTCCGAGAATTACTTTCCAATTTTTCAACAAGTTATTTCACAATCTTGCGTCGCGTTGCATTGGAAACTCATGAACGTATACACAGGTTTTTTTATACTTGGCGTACAGAGAACTCCATTCATACACAAGCATGTATGAGAAATTAACTGTGTTTCTCATAACTCAACACAACATAAAAGTTGTGTTGAGGAATGTTTATGGTTTACATAATCGACTACCGGCCTCTCTCGGTCCAACTCATCCAAAACCATAGAGAGCCTTTCAAACGAAGGAACGTTTTGGCTCTGAAAATAGTTGATCATCTAGAATTTCAAAAGGGATTTGAGAGGACGAAACAGTATTGTACATTAATATTTCTGCACTGTATTTTAATAATATTTAATTTAATTTTGAACACCTTCAAAATGTACGCGGTATATTTACAACAATAACTAATTTAGTGTTGCACGATCACCCCTGTTATGCCCCATCATTTATATTTCCCTATAGGACAAGCTGAACCTCAATCTTAATTCATTCCCGATCATGTTTACTGTTAATTTCATTATTCATTATCCTTATTTCTCTTTTTATTTCTACCCATTAACAATGATTTCTTTCTCTGAATTTCGCCTTGTAGTATCAGAAAGCTTCTAGATAAAGATAATATCTTCATACTCCTCACGCCAGCAAAGTATTTTATATTCTGCGACAACTTTCATATCATTAAACGTGTCATTCCCAGAAAAAAAACGGACTTAGTATTCTGAATTCGCTCGTAGGTCCATATTTATCAATTTATCAGTTATCAGTGGTAACCACAATCATTCATTGGCATGTTATCGCAGGTTGGATACAATTACTTCAATGAGGAACGCGGCGATTTAATTTTACAGTGATAATTATTTATTTGATATTTTATTATAAGTAAAATAATATAAAATGATAATGTATTCCTTGCTAAAAAAACGGTGGATACATTACATGATAAAATACTTCGATTGAGTATATGCAGCATTTCATAGGTAATTTACGAAATTAATTGTTCTTACCATTTCCTAAATATTTCTGTTGACACACACTTCTTGATCAGGCCTGACCTTTTTTTTCAAATATTTACATCACTAGTCGGCTCATTTTATTATTATCATCCGGGTCATTTAGAGAGCATGTTTATCCACCCTGTTATCTTAAAATGAAGTTCGCATCTTTACACTCTTTAAGAACCCCTCAATTATCCTCTCCTCACTCTCCGTGGCTAAACTTTCTTTGCCTATCTCCTGCGCGGTTATAAGTTCCTCATTACCCTTTGTGGTTCACCTCCTTTGAAGTTTGGCTGCCTCGCCAGCCATCAGCTCCCTCCTACTGGTCTCCTAAAGCCTCCTCTCCTTTGAAAAAAAATCAACCGGCGACATCAAATGCTCCATTACAGTCAGTCATTCATCTGGTAATTGGATAATGCCTGAGTTTCCAGGTGCGGCATGGTCTCCAGGAGGCCAGGATGACATTCATAAATAATTGAAGTCAATTGACATTGACCAAATGAAACGTGCGTGTCAGGAAGTCGTGATCAGATGATACTATCCTGATCGCATATTCTCTGATGATCCATTCCGCGTAATAGGTCCTTGAATGAAGTTAATGTTTTATTTAAATTCGATAATATATGTTTCATTTGTTACATACCAATTAATTTATTCCATTCTTTTAGCAGCAGTTGAATTTTCTTAGTTCGTAATCGGTTTCATAGTCGTCATCAAAATTCGTTTTCGAAATGGCCAAAATATCTCTCAAACCCAATGAAAATGACTTAAATTTATATTCAAGCTAAGTATTTATTTTATTTGGTTCCAAAAATAGTAACAGTTGCTTTTTATGAAGTGTTTAAATTCCCTTGTTGAAAACAGCACCAACATATACTGATTTACTGATTACTATTATAGCAGATAATTCAACTGAAATAATCTTAAAAAATCATGAATGCATGTATGTAATGTTTAGGCTGAAGGACTTATTCAGTTATTTATTAGAAGCTTAGAATACGATGGCTATTTGTTAATTCTAGTAAATGTCCACTTAAAAGGACGGAAGATGTTACTATTTACTTTCTACTTGTGTGTATTCGAATTTTACATCTACTGGATGCGCAAATTTTCAGTAAAATGATTGGAAAAACATTACTCTCCTCTGTTTTATCTCTTCCGTTATGCTATATCCATTTCACTTGCTTCACTCTTCCTTTCTTCCCGTTGGACACATTTTCTACAAACTTATCCCTCATTTCTTTCTAGTCTCACTAACCCTCCAAGAAGAAGGCGCGTCTCCCCTCTACCTCCCACTCGCACTTCTCGCCACATAGAGATCACCCTTCCCTCCGTTCAAAATCCGTTCCCCCTGTATTCTATTCAGTGAGATCCTTTTGTTTTCCCCCGCCTCTCCATTTCTCCCCTCGTCGGCCCCCACCCTGTGCCCTGGACCGCATCCAAGGAGACGAAACTAAGAGTACACTGCTGTCAAATCCACAGGCATAATGCGTAACCTCTTCACCCCCCCCTCTTCTTCTATTCCTTTCTTCCCTCCCTCACTCCGTTTCTCTCCCCTAACAACATTCGCTAACTCCACCTCACAACTCTCTCCCCTCTCGCTTTGAATTGGCGAGTCCATCTCCGTTTTTATCTTTTCGCAAATGCTCCTATTGACACCCAGGGTCGAAATCCTGTTTCAACTTATAGCAGAAAATTAGTCTTTCCTTGCCGGAAGTCATTGTTATATCATCATTATCCTTCGGAGCGATCTGAATTAAATCGCC